>NC_133027.1:73306287-73609318 GCF_048771995.1 Taeniopygia guttata | reverse complement strand
AGTCAATGTGTTGCAAAGCTGCTTTTTAATTCATTCTTCATGCAAATGATATACAATTAGACCTGGGTAATCTGCATTCCTTCTGCAAATGCTATTGTTAATAGGATTTAAGAAAAAAAACCTTCAGCTTAACAAATCAATGGCACATACAGGCTATCAGATCAGTTACTCCTTAAACCTTTTGGATGGCCAGACATATGGGGCAAGCAAGCAATGATTATAACAAGGCCTTGCAAGTGTACTTTGTGGTGCTTGGGATGTCTGACTTCAGAAGCTTTCCACTCTATTTTTTCTCCCAACACTGCTTGCCTACTCAGATCAGGAAAGGGGAAGGAGGATCCCAGAGGAAAAGGTCAGACCTTTAGGACATTCATTAGGGATTGCCAAGGGCTGGGGTTTCCTCAAAGCTTTCTTTCTAAATTGAGCTGGATTTTTCAACAAGGGCCCAGCCCTTAGGACAGGTTTTTACCTGCTAACAAAGAAACAGAGGGAAGACAGAGGGGGAAAAAAAGCATCCCCTGTTCAGGCATGCCAGGCTGTTGTGGACAGCTGCTGTGTTCTGCCTTGTGAGGAAAATTCTGGATATGCTATCAGATGTTTCCAAGTTTCACTTCCACTTCAAGTATCTCAATAAGTCACTCAAAAGGGAAAATATTTTTCTTCTAAACCTTAACCCAAGGTAAAAAAAAACAGTGTCCAGGACCCCCGGGAATAGTCTCTGCCTTCCTCGACAGGCGGTGCAGGTCTTTCTCTGCAGTTAAGGTACACAGGGAAGAGCTATGCCTGTTACCGGCGAGAAAAGATGGTCCCACTGGTCTCACAGCCCTTCAGTAGCCTGCAAAGAAGCAGAGTTGGGCAAAGACTGCCAAAGTGGGAAGGGTCTTGGGACTGGAGTGAGTTCACTCTCACATAAATATTCTTGCCTTTCACTTCAACATTGGAGTGCCCATTGTTTGTGCAATGTGACACATCAATAAAGCTGAGGAATTAAAGTTTTCCATCCACAGGGCATGAGCAAAGCAAGGTACACAGAGCTTCTTCATGATGAATCTCTCCTTTCATTCAGCTTTGGTCCCCCAGTCAATAAGGGCACCAACTGTGATGAGGGCCCCAGTCCATCTGGAACTATTCATTTGGGTCACCAGATGATATGGACTTTCAATCCCTGCCAAACTTGTCCTGATTTGCACAAGGGACCAGATGCAAAAAGGCTCTGTATCCCAAGACAAATCCTCTCTTGTCACATCCATACCAGATACACTCACAGGCACTTCACACTGGGATATCACAACCTTCTGTAGCCAGAAAATACTATCCTTCATTAAGCATATACCTTCCAGTACAAACACAACAATGACTGATGTGCCTTGACAGCTCTCCTCTCTTTCCTTCTCCCCAATGCATTGCTGAGCAATGAGAAGCAGGCTCTTGGGCAAAAGTTTGCATGAAAAGTGATAACATGAGAATATGTCAGCATTCCTGGAAAGCAGTCGGGCAGCATCAGTCAACAGAACTGCCTGCAGGCTTAAAAAAAGCATGGTGCTCTTCTTAGCCCTCACAGCCTGGCAACTGCATCTCAATTGCACCGAGACTCTTCGGCCTTCCAGGAATCAGTTCTTTTTCTTTTTGCAGCCAGGAGGTATGCAGGACAGCAGGAGTAATAGGGTACCATTTTTCATTAATTGAATAGAAAAATGCATGGCACGTTTTTTAAAAGTTTTCTTCCAGCCTTCAGTGCAGAGGAGAACCTTGTCCCACCAGCACCACAAGCAGGCCCCACACATTCACCCTTACCCAGAGACCAAAAGGTTGCTCTTAGTCCTCTCCACCTGGAAAATGTGTAAACTAAATGAACAGGACAAAAGGACAGGCAGAAGACATACAGTGGTGGGTTTAGGAGCAGCTCTAGTGAAAGCTTCCTCATTTTAACCACACTGCATTACTTCTCAGTAGACTTCAAGGCTTCCTCTCTATTCCCTGCCATCCCTTTGCCCAATCTCCGTTTTCCTTTCACTGTCTATATTTGCAATAAATGCATGGCACATCGCCATGGAGTGGCTGCAGTGTCCTGGCAGCTGTTTTAGAGTGAGTAGTGGAGTATCCATGATGCCCTCAGGCACAGCATCTGGCATTACATCCAGATAGTGCAACTCACCCAGGCCTTGTCCCACTGCGTTATAAAGAAGAAATCATCTTCAAATCATGATAAGCAGAATCTGTGAGCCCAACAGTGTCCTGTTTGTATGTGGCCCTGCACTCTCCTTTGGAGTCACAAGAGTGCTAATGACAGCTGTACTGAAGCAGATCGCTATAATGACTCATTGTCTCCTGATGCAGAGGGCCTGCTCTAATTACAAATTTTAAATGCAAACCCCAAGCAATTCCTCTAAAACCAGCTGGATAACCCCAACTCTCCCTGGTGAAAATGGCACCCAGAGGTGCCCAGGTTATGTAGGTGCTCATATTCGCTTGGGATGTTCTAAGGTAGACCAGCATTTTTCACTTTTGTGGCACTTCTCTCTCCCACTGCTCCAGTTCAGGAGGAGCTGTTTCCCAGTATGGTCTAGCCGGATATTGGAAAGGAAAGGAAAAGAAAAAGAAAAGAAAAGAAAAGAAAAAAGGAAAGGAAAGGAAAGGAAAGGAAAGGAAAGGAAAGGAAAGGAAAGGAAAGGAAAGGAAAGGAAAGGAAAGGAAAGGAAAGGAAAGGAAAGGAAAGGAAAGGAAAGGAAAGGAAAGGAAAGGAAAGGAAAGGAAAGGAAAGGAAAGGAAAGGAAAGGAAAGGAAAGGAAAGGAAAGGAAAGGAAAGGAAAGGAAAGGAAAGGAAAGGAAAGGAAAGGAAAGGAAAGGAAAGGAAAGGAAAGGAAAGGAAAGGAAAGGAAAGGAAAGGAAAGGAAAGGAAAGGAAAGGAAAGGAAAGGAAAGGAAAGGAAAGGAAAGGAAAGGAAAGGAAAGGAAAGGAAAGGAAAGGAAAGGAAAGGAAAGGAAAGGAAAGGAAAGGAAAAGAAGAAATAGCTCTCCAAAGGTCTCTCTCTCTAGATGTTACATGATTTGTTGCAGGCTGTTCCACCTAGGCTTTGCTACCTTTAGAATTTACTAATATTACATCTATGCACTTTCAACCCGATTGTTAGAGATGATGCTTCTCTCTCTCAATGGATAGTGTCAAATAACCATTTCAATTATGATCATGCAAATGAGTTAAATCAGCAAAGCACAAGAGAAAAAACTTATACAATAATCAACCCAGTTATCTGATCATCAAAAGCTGTTCAGACACACCTTTGAAATAAAAGGCCTCTATTTCACAAAGTGTTCTAATTTTCCTAGGTCCTTATACTAGGCTTCAGTATCTCACAAATATAAGTTTTCTTCTAGATTTAGCTATTTATGCAATAAATATATTTGAGGCCCTTTTCCTCTTTTGCATTCTCATGCGCTCATCTTTCCTGGCTTGTGCCCATTTTTTTTTCTTCTTTTTTTTCCTTATGATCATGTTTCTTCCAAACATCTCCATCTTATTGTAGTTAAGGCAACTGCTCTTGTAAATAGCAGCACCAAATGTGGGTGTTGCACTGAAAGTCTGACAATGTATTTCAACAATTCTAGTCAGTTCTACATGTGTTTTCAGTAGGACGAGACCTCTTTATTTTCATCATATAAGATTATGAATAAATACCAAAAAAAAATCAGAAACTGACCTACCATGTGAACGTTATGCTCTTTAGCTCTGGTTCTATGCAGGATTCTTCAAAACAACAAAACTTAAAACCCCAAACAAGCAAAACATTTTGCCACCTTGAAGAGGCTGGCATTTGTTTTTTATGTCTCAGTTTGCTTACCCTTCTTTTTGCATTATTTTTCTGAGGCTGGGCTGCCTGATGTGGCAAAGGTGACATTTATGGCATCACAGGGTGATTCAGTGACCCACTGTGATAACCCTGGTCCTGCTGCAAGTTCTGGGCAGTTGCAAGCTCTGCTCTTCATTCATCCATGACCTGCAGCCCTCATGTTCACAAAACTTATTGATCTCCATGGGATTATTTTCTTCTGCTGGAAGATCTGGCACCAGTTGTGACAAAATAGATTACAAGCTAAAGGATGGGAGGCCTAGAAATAGATCATTAGAGGAAACCAATCTTGGAGCCAAAAGTGGCCTGAAATCACTCTTGCATGGGAATGTCTCCCCCAGCCCATCTCCTGCAATGTGTCCTCCATGCATGTCATCAGCTCTGTCACTTTCCTGCAGGGAATTACTAATGGGTTGGGATCTCTTCTTCTCCCCCCTCTGCCCTTTCAAACCGGTCATGGCCATCCTCATAAATCTGCCAGGATGCTGACAGCCAGACTGCAGCTCACAGGGGCTCAGGGGACTTTGAGTGATATTCCTTCTGTTCCAGCTCTTTCCAAGACAGCCACTGATTTAGGAGGAAGTCTCCTTTTACGTGTTCGAACAAAATAATAACAATAACAATAATAATAGTAATAATAATGATAATAATAATAATGAAAAATAAACATGGGGAGGAAAAAAAGGAATAGGAAAGATAGTGTCACCATGATCTTTTGTATTGAAGTGACTGCAAAGTGCAGGATGTGTCCCTGGAGAAACAGACTTTCCAGGCAATGAAAGGAGAAAACAAAGAGCAGAAAAAAAATGGACCAGGGAACTCGACTATTTGCCTGTGCATTTGATATAGTGCCACACATGCTTTATCTCTACCCAATGTCTTGTTAGTGAAAAGCCATTTATTTATTTTAGAACATGTTGATAATGAATGCTCCTAGCAGATAACATAGTCTCATACCAAAACTAGGTTTTCTGTTGACTCTAATCCCCTTGATTTTATTTCAGCTAAGACTATCTGTAGTATTCTTTTACTTTCTTTACCAGTGAGCTGCTGCCAACCCTAATCACTCTGGCTCACACCAGACATAATTTCTATTATCTGGCTGATTCTAAATGACCCTGTCTTCAGGATTGAAAGGCATCTTGATGTTATCTGGGGGACCATGGAAAACCTACACGTGTAAAGGCAGGCTGAGCAAAAGCCCTGTGTGCCACTAAAGGCTCAGTCATTACATGAAAGCAGCCTGAAAATCAGTTTATAGATCTCTGGTTTTGAAGGGAGCGTAGGAGATCATTGCTTCATCACTCATAGTAAATGCTGTGATGGATGAACCTCCAAAGGCTGGGAGGTTTCATGGAGTGAATTCTCACATGCTGGCCCCTAGCCAAGTGTCTCCTGAGGATGCAGAACTGGAATAATAACCTTGTGGAAATACACACTTTAATAGTACATGGGTGCTTTAGGGATTGTCCACAATCTACAACAGGAGTTGTAGTAAGAAAGTAAATTCAAATTTATTCTTTCTGGGCATAAAAAGAGTTGGTAGCATTGAAAATAAAGGGTAAGAGCATATTAAAAATATTTATATCAGGTATTGCAACTTCTTTAGAAAGGCTCAAATAGATAAAAAGAAAATGGGAAAAGAATCCTGTATTCAACAAAATGTAATTTGACATGCCAATAAGCCAATAGTATTAAATTAGATGAGGCACTAGAGTGGAGCTCTTTGGTGGCTCTTGATAGATCATCAGTTTTAACAAGTGATGGGAAAATCAGGTTTGTATGTAACTGTCTGTAGCATGTGAACATACAGGACAATCTGAGTGTAACAGAACAAAGTTCTCTGGACAGTGATTCTCAAACAGCCTTTGCATTTTTAAGGGGAAATTTTCTGACTCAAATAGTAACTAATTTAACACTGGGAAATTTGTTTCTGGAGCTCCTCTTGATAGACAGAGGAAAGATGGGAACTGGAAAGATTGTTTAGACAAAAGCAACAGTGATTTAGTGCCCTTGTTTTAGGCAAAAACCATGAAGTACAAAAAAAAAAAAAAAAAAAAAAAAAGAATACCAATACTTGATACTTTAAAGCTTTAAAGGGAACATCTCTCAACATTGCTCAACATCTCAATGGTTATAAGCCCAGCTCACTGGGTGGAAGAATTGAAACAGAAAATTGCTAAAATAATCAGGAACCACAGAAACTGTAGTAAACATAGAAGACTCTACTTCTGTTTCAGAAGGGAAGTGAAAGCAGATAGGCTTCTATGCAAACTAGCAATATATCAATTAAAGGCTAGAAATGGCTAAAAATTATTAAGTAGCACACTAAGTCTATCACATTTGAGGGTATTGGGAAGAAGCAAAGACAATATTTAAAACATTTAAAAGCTGGGACCCTCAAACTAGAGAAGAAATAACTCCATGAAAGACTTGAATAATGAGCTCTGTAACCAACTGAACGTCTGTTCCCATTGCAGGACTGAGGAAAGAGCAGTAAAGGTGGCTTTTAGATACCTAATGATATGAGGGTGAAAGTGCTACATATTTGTCATTGTTTCCACTTCTGATGTCCTCATTTCAGCGACAGATAAACTGAATGACTTAACAAAAATCCTGAGTAGTTAGGAATTTGGGAAACATGTTATAATGTGGAGGATTAAGGAGTTATTTAACCATTTAAACTAGCCATTTAGACAGAAAGGGAGATGACAATGAAATTCATTGTTTTATTAGCAGCTACAAATACTCACAATAGGAAAATCCAGAGTGACAATCACAACCACTTTGACCTAATCTTGGATCCAGTGGCTTCAATATGAACTTGTGGTGCAACTGCAAACAAGTGGATTATCTTCATTGGATGTTTATTAAACAAACCTGGCCATTTTTCCCAAGGTCTGAGAAGAGAGGTCACTTCTGTCACCAAGGCACTGGACTGCATTTCTGAAGAAACAGATGGAACTTTACATATGGGAGTGAATCACAAACACCACATCTCTTCAGTTTTAATGTGATAACCTGAGAACCAACTGTTTTTCCAAATGGACTGCAAGGTCTTTTAGGCAGGTCCCATCTTTGTCTATGTGCGGAAAATACTTCAGTGAGGGCAAGACTCCTGCATTTCACTGAGGTCTCTCAAGGCTACTGTAATGTAAGTAGAAGCAACACATGAAACAATCCTTCCATTCGTGCACTCACCACTTCAGAGGTGGGAAAAGCCACTTCTGAAATTCCAGCAATATCTGCACAGGCTTAGGAGTGTGATTTCTGAGGAAACCAGCTTCCTACTGCAAAATGTCTTGCATAGCACAAAAGCAGACAGGTAACAACTCCTGCTGCTTCAAGAGGCCATGTGCTAAATGTCAATGAGTGTAAACTCCCTTTTCCACATGGATATACATATACACACATATGCACACACTGAACATTTTCCAAAGTTCTGCTAAGAGATGGAAATGCAGGTTGAATCTGTCATATTTTTCAGTGTGCTGTCTGCTCTGTAATGGTTTTGCTCAGCTGACACCACAGCAGCACAGAGGGAGGGCAGAGGGATGTTGGGCTGGGGATGGCTGCTGGGGCCAGACAGCCCCATGGTTAAAGTTCAGCACGAGTATGGCATAGAAAGGATGGGGCTGAGGGCAGGCCAGCTGCAGCACAATCCCAAGCACAAGCTGTTTATTAGGGTGAGCGTAAAGCACTCCAGAAGGGCAAGACTCAGTGTTCTTCCTTTTGATCCTATTATCATATGACAACATGATTAAAGACAGGGTAAAGGCAAGGCCCTCATGGAAGAAGCACAGGGGTGTCAAACCACTAATGGAAACTGTCACGGAGGAGACAGAAAGTTTAAAGAAAACATGGCCCTCTCTCCCCCTAGGGCAGGGAGCGACGGGGATCCCAGTGCCAGCAGAGGCTGCACACAAAGGCAGAGCAATAAAAACAAGAACATAGGACAGAACTTAGAAAAGTAAATGTGGTGTCAGCTCCTCCTTTGTCATCTGTGTGTCCTGGGAAACCAGATGACAGCAAAGATTGGCAGCACAGCCCTTCTGGACACAGCTCTTGCACACAGGCAAGAGCTAAACTCAGTTTTCTTTTTAAACATTCAAACCCACACCTCAACCTAAGCTCCTCAACCTCTCTGCATAGTGGCCATGCACAGGAATGCCTGATTCAAGTAGGACACCAGGCGCCAGAATTCAATCCCAAGACAGTGAGGAGACCCTAATCCAGACCCCAAGAAACATGTTTCTCCCCACACCAACTGGTTTGGAACCACTCATTGTGTGGCAGGTGATATTCTCTGATGCAGGGCTCCTAGTGCAATGCCTCTCAGCAGCTGGCATGGGGCTGCACTCTTAGGACACTGCACAGTGTGGGTTTCAAGCTGCAGTCACTGTACTGTTACAAAGTGAGACCAGGACAGGCAAACCCTAATTCTCCCTTCCTCTCTACACCAGTCCTGTGACAGAGTTATCCACCTCCCACACTACCGGTCCCCTCCTATATGCCTGTGAACACCCCAGATCACTAACTAGTTGTGTCTCATCCCCTCCAGTGGCAAGCACGGGGCCGTGCAACACTCAGCTTCATCCAGGGGCAGGTGTGCTGAGCACAAGTGTGGGTCCCAGGCCCTTGCTGAGCACAGGGAAGATGGACTGAGGGTCATTGCTCAGCATGTATGGGCTGCCAGCTCTGCAAAAGGGTGGGAGCAGAGGCAATGGCAGGTCAGTACTGAAATAAGGCACTTAAAATCCAAAAACCAGTGAGCACAGAATGTTGGAAGAAGCGTTAGAGGGAAAAACATTACCATAAAAACGTGTAAATTAATTACTTAGTAAAGGACAGTGCCCATCCTTCTCTCTGTGTAACTTCTCAGTCACGTTTCTCTCTTTTTCCATCTCCCATTTCCTCTGCTTACTTTCTTTGGCTCCCCAACACATTATTTTCCTCCCTTCCTTTCCTTTTGTGTTCAAATCCCCCCTATCTCCTCATCCTCTTTGCCTTTTCTGCCTCACCTCCAGTTTCATCCTTTGTCTAAAACACTAGATAGGTTTTGTAACTTTCTGATGTTGCCAATTGGTAGCTCTGAAGCAGCAAAGGCTTGGTTAAGTTATTCTTCCTGGCTACATCTTCAGACAACTGAAGTATAGAAAGTCCCTCGGAGTTACAGGGGAAAAAACATGACAATGTAGGGTAATCTGAACCATGTTTCTGCTTCCTAAGACCTCAAGGATGCCAGATCTCTGCAACACAGCTACCAGGACTATATCCAAGAACTCAGTTCTTACCTTGCCTCGCCAGTCACAATGAGTTAAATACGTCTACGTTCAGGAGGGTTTTGGCACTTACAATGCCTTCCTCTTGGGAGCTGGATGTGCACCCCTGTGACAAATACAGCATCACTATAAACTGGTGTTCCTTTCCGTGAATGAAACAACCAATAAGAGAAGTTTGTTATAACAATCTTGAACAACCAATGGAAGCATCAGCATCAACATGGGATAAAAAAACAACACTGGAAAGCTGTCAAAAATGGAATATTTTTAACATAAAATATTAAATAAATATTTATTTTAACAAGTTTAATAGGATTCTTCACAATTAGATCCCAAGAGTTCTCTATCAGACGAGCCCTCTGGAGATACTTGGAACATCGGGATACTTATTTCTCACTTATTTCCCACCGGAGTCTTAAAAACTCAATTTTGTTGAATGTCAAGGCATGACTTCTTCCCTTCAGTGTTCAGGAATATTAATTTCATTTTTTCTTCTTCTGTCTGTTGCACTTTCCAAAAGGTGGTTGGTTACCAATGTCAGCAGTATCTCAGATATATGGAAAATATTTGCCACAAGACCAAACACCAATGGGACGCAGAATGGCTATGGAGACACAGACACTGGCAGGTCCATGTGTACAAGCAGAGAGGTAGCCAGTCACTCAGGATGAAATAACTTTACAGTGGAGTACTCCAGAAGCATCGTTCAGGATGGATTGGCTTCACAGGAACAAGAAGACTACTGTGTCCCCTCAGGGAGGGAGGGAGGGAAGGAGGGAGGGAAGGAGGGAGGGAGGGAATGAAAAGAGATATGGAGGTAAGGATGGATGAGGATGCACTGTTGCTGCAATTAAGCTACATTTCAATTGTTCTTTCATTTATCTGCATCCCATTATTAAAGATGTGTCTTCCAACTTTTTATCTCTTTGGATGGAAAGCCTGCTGCAGATACAGAAAAAGCAGCCTGCACCCATTGTCTTTCATTTTCCAGAACTTCCAGGTGTTGAGTTCCAATGAAGTTTTTGTTCAGGCTTACATCTGATGCCACTGAAAGAAGAACATATTTTCTATGCAGCAATGCACTTTGAGTAAAGCTGTCAGACCTGCCTGTGAGATTCATACAAGAGTTCCTTAAATCCATTTGCCAAATAGATATAAATAGTACTTAGGAAACATATCTCACTTTGAAAAGACTTCATAATAACAGAAGTACATGCTAAGAAAACAGGTACTTCAGGAAAATCTGGTTCCCAAGTCCCCACTGTGTCCCCAGATGTAATCAACAATATATCTCAGATTGAACATCCTCTAAGCAGTAAAGCTTAAAGTTGTAAATGTATAGATGTCATTTTTTCGGTGTTGCTTCCTTTGACAAGATGCTGCAAACAGGAGATTTTAGTTTCTAACACTGTGTAGTTCTGGCAGAGGAATCTGGCATCATGACAGAGCATAACAAATGTTACTGCCTCATTAATACCTTTTTTGCAGTGGTATTTTTATGATTTTCTACATTCTTCTTCAGTGGGAGCTTGGCATCTGGGACACCTCTAATGTGGTATAATATAACCACTGATAGCTAGTGAAAGCCTCCATTGAAGGCGTGACACTCCGGGTTGCTCCAGCATGTTCCTCAGCAACATGGGGAAGGCTGCGGCTGACTTGATGACAAAACGGCGGGAGCGGTGGCTGATTGCACAAAGCCTGGGGAGCAAATTCGGCTTTGCTTGGCAATCTGCTCGTGGCTCCTTGGGCACTCAGAGCCGTGCGCTCGGAGGGAAGAATCAGTGCAGGGGCATTAGGGTAACCCTTCACATGCTACTTGCAGGATTAGAGGAGAGATGTGATGACAGCTAGAGCCGTGATGGATATTTTTAGCAAGCTATATAGTCAACACATTTCACTTCTAGCCTTACTCACAAATTGTTTGTGAGGATTTTTTGGCTTTTATGATTGTGCCTGTTACCAAAGTCATTCAGTTGCTGCTCCGAGTGCATTCTGGTCAATACGTGCCTAGAAAATATAGTCTGAGCATGTACAGGCTGTTTGTTTCTCACAACTGCTGGGGAGGCTGGTTACCACAGCCACATTATCTTGTTCCCAGACTAGAAGACTTTAGCAATTGTCCAGTGGGGTGCACATGGGTCAAAGATGAGATGTAAGTATAAGCTCTGAAGCTAAGAGCCACTCAGACCCTGAAAAATTAAGCAATTGCCTTAAAGCCTGATTTGAAATTAACCTTCTGTCTTCACATTTGTGCTCAGAGTTTCTGCTTGTGCTGTCCCAACTGCAAAATGTTCCACCTTATCTTGCGTGCTGCCACCAACTGCCTCCATATGTCCTTACCAAGCGTATGTCACAGCTTGGCAAGGGAGCCCCAAGATACAAACTGGTTCCTCTCCCCTCTGAGGGTGGGTGAAGACTCCAAACCCAGAAAAAAGACCATTTGCGGCTTCAAGTGAGCAGAGACCTACTGCTGCCCTAAACCATTGCTCGTCATGCCTACAGTTATCAGGCTTTTCCTAACCTACATCTCTCTTAATGCAATAAATCAATATCCCTCCACTATTAACCTTACATATCTGAGGGCTCCTATCATGATTTCCCTTCAGACTTGCCTTTTCTAAACCTATTCTATTTCCTTCAGCCTGTCCTCATAGGTTGTATTTGCTTGCCCTTATCATTCCTGCTGCTCTCCTAAGACTTCTACTTTGGGTATGCGTTTTTTCCAAAGCAGAGTTTTATGGTCTCTCTCATTTTCGTCTTCAAAAACCAGTTCTGTCCTCCCATGACCCAGATCACAACAGCCACATCACAAGGTGCTAGTAGAAAGAGAGGAGAGGCTACAACCTGCTACAATAAGCCTGAATGCACTGTATGTATAAAATTGCATTTATTTTATGTTTTTTTTTTCCTGGATATGTTATGACCCTAAGCAGCTTCTCATTTATTCCCGTGTGTGAAAAATATAAACCAAAACAATTTTTAATACATAGATATAAAACACTGAAAATCAATTAGCAGAACTACACACCTGAAGTCTGGCTTTTAAAGGTATACCTTTTCCTTTTTAAGAAGCATGCTTGCATATTTTTGCATCTCTGATTATCGTGGACAACTGGCATTGAATTCATAGATCTGATGTATAAACAACTTCAGTACAAAATCACATTTTTTTTATGCTGTGTTTACCCCTGCAAAAAAAAGGTTTGATACAAAAATCTTAAAATACCAATTATTGCAAAATTCTACCTACAAAAAAAAAAAAAAAAGGCAGAAACGGGCTCTTTCTCATTCATTTTGTTTTCATTCTTCCCTCTGCCCTCCTCTTGAACTTTACATGACTTTTTCTTCCCCTCCAGTTCTGTCAGCGATGGGAAATTTCTAATCCAACATACAGGATTCGTCCCTATTTGAAAATGAAAAGGAAACACATTTGCACTGAGGGACACTGAGGGGCATTTGTAAAAGCCAAGGCAGAGTGGCAAAGTTCATCTCCCAGCAGCAAGACTTGTGGCGAGAGGTAACTGCATTTGTCCCTTTTCTCCCAACAACTCATCACAGCTGAGCAGGTCAGACCTGTCAAACATCGCCACATTAGATGGTGCTAGAAAAAAAAAAAAAAAAAAAAGAGGAAGAAAAAAACACCCTGTGCTTGGATGCAAGGGCTGTGCATCCCTTGTGCTTTGTCTGACACAACCCTTTCACAGAAGCAGAGACATTGTGAAATGGGGTCAGGAAGGTAGCAAGCCAGCTGCCTGACATCCTTTCGACTGACTCCCGTGACTGAGGAAAGAGCAGTGGCTTCAAGAACCTTGCAAACACAAGATGAGCGCCTCTCCCAGCAAAATCCAAGCACAAGCCTGATTTTGGCCTTGCTGTAGGTTGGGGGTTAGAGTGCTTGTTTATTTCAGTGGCACCTTGTGGTTTCAGCGGGCCCACTGCTGTTTTCATGCAGGATGAAGGACAGTAACTCAAGCCCTCTCCCCTCCTTCAGAGCCAGCAAGCCTGAGCCTCAGCTGATATTCATGAGCCCAGTGCCACTGATCCGGCGGCACAGCACGGCGCGGCACATGGCCTCCCCCCAGCTGGCTGTCTGGGCCAAACTTCGCCTGGAGCCCAGCAGCTTTCAGCCCAGGGTAACTCCACCAGAGTTGGGAGCTTTATGCTAGTCTAACAAAGAAAGGAGACAGGCTAGCCAGGCCTTAATGAGCTGATGCTGATCATGTAACTGTCTTATTGAATTTGCATTTCATTAGGAGACTTCATTTGAACCACAGCTGTGAATATTTGAGGGCCTGATTGTGTCTATGGATACTAATTTGTTCAAAGAAGACAAGGAGGATACTGAGCTGCAACCCTGACCCTTTTCATATCAATCAGACAAGATAGATCCTCCTTAAAACTAATGTCAGAGCTGTACCAAAAATGTGCCCAGGTCCACATACCCTGGTTGCTGTTAAGCTGCCTAAATGCCTCTTCCAGAAACTCACCCCTAGGAAATGGACAGGAAAGCTGGACCCCAGCACACACTTGAGCCTTTCCCTGATAAAATTTCATTTTCCCGTACTGTAGCTTAATGAAGATGATGAAACCATGGGATGGGAATACACCATCAAGGGAAAACATCCCACCACCAGAAGGACATGCCATCATTCAAATACTGACTTGGTATTTCAGGCTTCATGATTATCCCTGTAAATCAGATTACCATACCGTAATGTTCTGTTGGAATCCCACATCACTTAATGATGGAAACACTGCAGACAGCAGGAATGAAACAGTTAAAAAGCCAAGACTAGTGATAAGCAGATGGCAATTATTGCTGCTTACTGGTAAAACCTGTTTGTATTAAAAATATCTTAATGTTTCCATTGGAACCTGCCAATTAAGAGATTAAACTGTGTTTCATTCACATACAAGTGACTGTGAGCTCACACACACACACCTGGCACTCCCAGCTCCAAATTCTACATAGAGGCTGGATGAAAATATACCCACTGGTCATCTTATTTTTCATGCCTGTTTATTGAGTGAGGTTTGGATTATCTCATGAGCTGTCAGGAGTAAGATATTTTCACCTTATTATCAGGAGAAACAAGAAGCTGCTGGTAAACACAGCTATTTTCCAGAGAATTATCTACCTGGGTAGTAGATCTTCATTGATGAAGCTACCTGAAGCCCAGCCAAGCCTGAAAGGTGGATGATACATCGCCAAGATTTTATTCTCAAGATAGCCTAAGCAAGATGATTTGTCTGGGAATTGCCCGATGTAAACATGCCAGTAGGATGGGAAAAGTTACCCCTTCGCCTTCTTAGCCAACCATCCATTTCCCCTCTGCTGAGGGGAGTGACTGCTGGCACTCAAGGGCTTCCTGCATGTAACTGGTCAGTCTTTTGCTGCAGTCCCAGGAGCCTTTTTCTGTTAACAGGGAAGCCAAATTTCCTTCACGGATGCTGCTTTACTCAAAGCATTGCCTCTGTCACTCAGGGGTGGTAAGTGGATCTGGAAAACTCCCCAGAGGACTCCAATGTTTATAAACTAATAAAGGATCTGATGTTGCCAGTCTGAAAGCCAGACATGACTGCTGCTGATATAGGAGGGTTTTCTGTCCCTTCTCACTTTTCATACCTTGACACCCAGAAGGATTCAGGAAACAGCCTGGTACTCATGTTCTTTACATGCTATTTGTGACCATTTCAAAGGATGGAGTAATGCATGCCAAGCTCTGATTATATATGACAAGCTGTGATTGTAAGTAAGATTTATATAAAGAAATTATGCCCCTTGAATTGTCATCAAGCACAGGGTAACTACTCAGGTGAGTGCTGCTACCTAGCAAAGGAAAAGCATTGGCTGCAAGTAGTTCAGCTGACCAAGTGTCACAGCTCTAAACATGTCTGCACATCCTCAATCGGAAAGCTCTTGCATAATGTACTTTCCAAAGATATTTCCAGTCCTACCTGGTACTGCCAAAATCAGTGATGGTGAAAGGACAACATTTGATTTAGCTTCTTAGTGCTTCCATCTCTGCTTCCTTAGTGGAAATCAGAAAATGCAGGGACACATTTAAACAAGCAAAAAAGACAAACAAAACAAACCAAACAAACAAAAAATTAAACCCCCTAACCAATCAACCAACCAAACAAATAGAAAAAAAGTTCAGTTCAGGCCTGATCAGGGACTTGGCAGAAGCTTGGGAATAGCTTTTGCTTTGTTTGAACCAATCCCAAAATCCACTACTTAGTGTTGCTTCCTGGTGTCTGCACATTCTCTGAGATGGCAAGACAGGGAGGGAGAGAAGAGGTGTCTCAGTGTGTTTTGCACCCATCCTACTGCTTCTCACAGGGGATTTTCAACTTTCTCCATTTGCTGTTGGCAGGATGGGGCAGGGAGTCTCCCAGAAGACCCGGGCAGAGCTCCTCTGAGGCTCCCTGGGACAGGCAGGCCTCTTCAGAGGCAATGCTGGTGCCGTTCTCCACTGGGATCTGCAGGGGAGGCTAAAGTAGCACGACTGGCTGCAGAGGTGCACTGGCCTAGAAAGTTCCCCAGATCCCCCATCACAGCCCAACCAGCCAAATAAATAAATAAACGGTGGCACACACCCGCTCCCTGTCCCTTCCTCCCTCAGGTCAGAAAGATGTCAGCCCTGCTCAGGCCTGCTGCCACCAGCGGCTGGCAGAGCAGGCTGCTCTTCTGCTCCCCCTGTGCCAGTGCCACCTCCAGGGGCCCCGCTGGCACTGGCCTGGTGCCTCTCTTTGCAGTCTACACCCATCCCTGCCAAAACCCGCTCCTGGCGCCTGCCCCGTGGCCAGGCTCATCCTCGGCATTTTTTGGAGGAACATCTGGATTTCTGGAGGAGCAAAGGTGCTGTCTCAGCTTCCAGAGGAGCAGAGAGCTGGCTGGCCAGCCCTGCGGACACTGCCCTGCGCAGCCCCTCTCCACCACTGCACCCAGTGAAACCCCCTGGGCTCCCCAGGGCTTCCCTGGGGCCCTCAGAGCAGACAGCCAGCAGCTCCCAAGGGGATTTTTAACTCCTTCTGCTGTGTTTACAGTCACTTACTCAGCCCTGCACAAACATGTTTTTCTTCGGCATGGCAGGAGGGTTTTGTTGTGTGTTTCTGTTTTTATTTTCCTTCCCTCCTGCCCTTTTCGGAGGCAATAAGGTGCGCAAACAAGCTGCCCATAGGTGGCTGAGAGCAGACCTCGAGCCGCCCTTAAATAGTAAAACAAAATTTAAAAAAAGAAGGGGAAAGAAAACCCACCCCGTGCTACCAGGGGCCCCGTTGGTTAAAGGCTATGGCGCAGTCACTCTGAAGTGAGGGTTTAATGAAGTAGCCTGTGAGAGAATGGAGGGGATGGTCCCCGCTGCACAGATGGCTCTTTGTCACCGCTGACACCTGCCATCTGCTTGTTTGTCTAAATGATGTCGGAGGGGCATCGCGAGCCTCCAATCTGCTGCGCCGCCTCCACCAGCCCGGGCTGACCCCCTGACCCGCGTGTCAGACGGGGCCGCGGAGTTTGTTCTTTCCGCTCCGCGGGCCCGGCCCGGCCCGGCCCTGCCCGCCCGCGGCCCCGCAGCTGCCCCCGGCCGCGCGCTGCCGCTCGCCCCCCGCGCCCGCCCCGCCGCCCGCCGGCCCCTAAATCTCCTCTTCCTCATGCATATGAAAGGGGGAGGACATGGAGAGATTAACCTCCCAGGGCATGAAAGGGGTACAAAAGTTTACACCGCCGGGCAGCCATTTAGACCTTTTTGCGGGGGGATGCACTCGCACTCCTGGGCTTTTTACCGTCATCTCCGCTCGATGCTCAGACTCTTTCTGAGGTAATTAAGAGGCCAAATTACCCCAGATGTAACAGCACTGATATCAGGAGAGGCAATTAAAATATTTGGAGAATACAAATTCTATTTCTCTGCCATGAAGTCAGACTGGTGCCTTAACATCAGCTATAAAATTCAGAGGTCTCCAAAGACATCAGGTTTGAAGGCAGAAGAAGGAGGTAGGGTCTGCTTTCCTGACAGTGGTCACCTACGGACTTTTGAAATCACAAATCACACTTGGAAAAAGGATCTATTACTGCAAATACATTCAGGTAGCATTTTTTTTTTTTCTCAACTTCTCACTGTAGAAAAAGAAAATCTTCTTAATACATGGAAAAGGGTTTCACAGTGTATGAAAAGTGACTGGCGGCTGCCAAGAGGGTCGTAGCTTTGAAATAACCTTGTTAGAACAATACGTGTGTCCCAAGAATGTAACATTAAATTTAAAAACAACATTAAAGTCTAAAACAGCCTTAAAAATCTTGACTGGTTGAAAACTCACTTCCTTTTTTTTTTTTTTTTTCCACTCTAAGCCCACAGAAACTTTATACTCTTGATATGACTTCAGGTCACTTCAAAATACTCAGGGTGAGTGCCTAAAAGGAACCTCTTTCCTGGTACAACCAACAAGCCCATCTACCTCTAGGATGCCTCAAAAGAGACTGAAGCTTGCTGTTCGTAGCAGCACATAAATTGTGCTTGATGTTATCAGTGATGTCAGTGTACATGGAAGGTGTATAATGGATATTAATTATGACTGTTATCACTTATGACTTGTGTAGTGCAGCCAGGTATGCCTGAATACTTGCAAACACAGCGGCTTTTACACGTGGCAACTCATGAAATGGAAAATGGTCGCTCTGCACAGCTCTAATGAGGGCAAGGGTGATTTAAGCTAGCAGAAAGAATCATAATTACTGTAGGTTCAAAGTGATCTTGAAGGAGAGGAAGTTAAAATGGGGTTGAGATTGATCTACTTTCATGCTTTACTCGGTCCATTGTTTTTAATGCCTCATTTTGAACTATAAACAAATGGCTTCAGGTGATTTGCACAGTTTTCTGCAGATAATTCCTGAATTTGTTCTGGGCAATGGTGGAGAGTGTGCACTGTGCAAGAATAAATAGCCGGGGCAACTGTGACAACAGCTCCGACCCTCTTTAGTCTGTCCAAAAAAAAGTCCAAATTAAATCCTGGATTCAAAGGCATGTCAGAGCACAGATGAGAGGAAAGGGCTCCAAGGTTTGCAGAGGACCACATGCTTACAGGGAAGCTGGTGCCGATGCCCAGCCCCAGCAAGGCAGCCTGGATGCTGGAAGCCTTCCTTCCTGGGGAAGGGCTGGCTCTGGGCTCCTGTCCTGGATCACAGGCAGAGGGGACCACCAACCTTCCCACTCCTACAGGTCTCTGCCAGCAGGGCTGCCTTGGCCCCAGCTCACACGGTCTGTTCTCCACCGCAGCCCCTTGGCCACCAGCACCTGGGCTGAGACCAAGCACAGCAGGAGTAAAAGAAAGGCAAAACACAGTGACTCTTGGAGAGACACAGAAAGGCCTACAGGCTATGTCCTCAGCCTGGGAAGCCTCTTTTCCTCCCTCTCCTTCATGACAGTGCAGTTTCTGAGCCCACAACAAAGGACCAAATATTAATATTGCTGACAGAAAGAGAGGAAATCAGAGGCAGCCATATCCCCATGCATCTATCCAGGAAAAAATTCACTACCTCAGATCCCTCTTTTTTTTAATAATATTGGATGATAATTTGGGGTGATATAGAGAAAAAATAAAGGGAAACAAAAAAGTCCCAAAAAACCACCCAGTCTTTTCCAAAATCTAACACAGAGATAAAGGGTGAAATCCTAGCCTTGGTGATTTCTGTGTGTTGTGCTTATTAGTTCAGCGTGGAAAGGCTTTTACCCCCTTGCATCATTATAAAAGGGATTTTTTTTTTTTTTTTTTTTTTTAACCTGAGGTGCTTTTGGTTAATTGGTGTGTGTAAAAATGTCTCATTGTGGAAGCCATTCCTGACCCAGGTATTAAGTGTCTAAGATCTGCCCAGCTACCTCATGATGGGTACTTTTCTTCCATCAAACATCCTGCTAACTCCCTGACCCTCAGCCAACACCATGCTCAGCAACAGAGCCAACACATCATGTTTGTCTTGGCAAAATGAGCCAGTCTGCATTAAAATGAGGGTCAATGGAAAAAAAAATGAATCAACAAAAGTCCCTTCCTTTATTTTTGTCTGAAAAGATAAAATCTGCATGTTTTGATGCTTTCTGCCAGCCCACCAACTCCAGAAAGCACCCAGACATCCCCACAACAGGGTGGTGAGATGCTTCAGGAACATTTCCTTCAGAAGCTATGACAATAGTAAGCTTTCTGTACCCAGCAATTTCAACATGATCCTATTTTGATGAGGTGAATGACAGTCAATTCCCATTAATTCCCCCTACCAGAAGCTAAATTTCTTCTGAAAATATTTTTATTTTCTTCCTTGACTGAGTCTGGCAGAGCTGGATATGGAATTGTATGTGCTCAGTTTCTTTCTTCTAGACTGGAAATGGGATTTTTTCACTGTATCCTTTCCTTCCGGAGCTCAGTCACTAAGTATCAATCCCAAATAGCATCTCTTGACCATGGTCAGCGCAGTCAGACCTGCAAGCAAACTCATCAACTCTCTATAGGAAAACAAAATATTGGCACAAGCCTGTGTTTCTGTCACGGCTGCCATGGGTGGATAGGTATTGTGGCACTTGATCACTCTGTGTTTCAGCATGAAAGAAACCAAAACACGAATATTTTAATAGGGTGAGGAGACTATTCTTCATGCATTTTTGAATCAATGCAAATGCCTAATCAATTAAGCAAGCTTGCACAGTGCTGTGGACATCACCTCAAAATCTAGCCCTTCAGGCAGCCATACTACTGTACCCTTTTGCTTATGTGAAGCAACACTCTCTCTGGCAAGACAGAGAGCTTCCCTCTGGCAAATTTCTTCATGTGACAGAGGCCAGAGATTTTATGTATTTTCTGAAAGCAGCTATGACAAACAGTCAATTCAGCTAAACAGACTTGGCCACAATACATCTGTGCTTAGTTTTGGCTTAGCAGAGCAGAATAACACATGTACTTCTCTCTCTGTCCCACTCCTTTCCTAAGATGGTGAAAAAAATAGCTGAATTACAGAAGTATCTTCTGTACAGAAGTGTCCTGTGACAGTGCAAAAACTGCATGACTGGGTATTCCAGCCGAAATGAACTCACAGACCCACATGATTTCCTCATGAGATGATTTTGTGGGGAGGGTTTTTCAGCTTAGTTCTTGTTGCTCTTGTTTTGTTGGCTCCTCAGATCAATACATTTACTGATCTCACTTCAGACATTTTTATAATCAAAAATATGAGAATAAACAGAAGTGAGAAAATTTAATGGAGGTCTCTGCCATATTTATAATCAGAGTTTCCTCCTCTGACCCTTCTTGTCCTGCTTCTGGAAGAGTCACCAGCACCCTCTGAAACAACAGTGTCACGCAGCCACTGCCACCACTGCTGACAGCAGTAATGGGGACATTTCTTCAGGTGTCTCAATGCCTTAAGAGCTCACACTGTGATTTCCAATGGGATTTACAGGTCATCAGCATTTTTTGTAGGCATATATCACTTGCTCCATAGTGCACCATGATCAAAAGCTGCATGCCTGTTTTAGCTTTAACCAGGTTAGGCAGCCCAGGTCCCTAAGACAGGCTTTGCAGCTCCTTAGCACAGTAACACGAAATGCCACAAAGTGTGCCCAGCAGACCCTGTACACCTCTGCAAGGTGGTGACTTGCCAAGAAGAGCAGAACAGCAATGCCCAAGGCAGCATGGCCAGTCAGGGCCTCAAGGCACAGTAGAAACACTGCTACAGGGCACTCTGCCCCAGCTGCTGAGCCTTGTCACACAGGAGCCAGCACCCATGAAGCCATCCCTGATGTCTGCAGCACTGCAAAGCCATGATGATGGCTACATGTTCTCAGAGAGTTCACAAAATGCCCACAGTGTCTTTGAATACTTCAAATGCCTCCTTTGACATCAGTTACACCACATTTGCCAAATTTGCCATCCCTGACTGTATAGACCATAGTAAAGAAACACTGATTAGCTTGCACTGTATTCTTCACTTAATTCAAATAATGAATGCAGCTCTCCATCACTTCCTCTCCTGTTTTATAAGCTTCTGTTAATAACATTTAGCCTCCTTAGCAAAATGACTAATTTTTCACAAAAACATTTTAGTTTTAGAAGCTCCTCATTCAATAGACTATTTAAGTCTTAGTTTCCAATTAATATTTTCCAGCATTTGTTTTTACTCTGGGTTTAATGGACTGTTTTTTCCTGCACTTACATTGATTGGTTTGTCTTTGCCACTCCAGACAGCTTGTTAGAATTAAATATTTCTGACACTAAAATGGTTTCCTTTCCAGGAGTGAAAAGGATTCAGAAACAAATTCAAGCAGAAAATTTAATTTTGTCACCAAGAGGAAAGAATTTGCAAAGGCTTAGGCAATTCTAACCACCATTTACTGGACCAGAAGTGGCTGAGAGATGATCATATTTGACCCCAGAATTTACATCTGCACCCTGGATTTGGAAGAAAAGTTTGCTTCAATTCCCTACACTGACATAGACTTTCAGCATGGCTGTGGGTGAAGTCCTGAAAAGCATTTAAGGTATTTGGCTTTACAAAACAAAGACCCAATCAGCATTGTGTATCCAAATTTCCAAATACCACCAATACAGTGAAAATATTTGAAGTTAAAGGGATAATCAGCCCAAACAAATCACAGGTTTCCTAAACATGCAGCAGTGCTTGGCAAGCCCATCTGGTTGCCATGATAAGCCACATCCACGCACCAGCATGGTGGGAGAGAGCCAGATCATCTTCATCCCAGACCCACCTACTGCCATGGGCCAGCTCTGAAGTACCCAAAAGCAGCTGCTCCCTGACTGTCAACCTGCTCAAGCTCCTAAGCATCTGCAAATTTACATTCCAGCAAATATTAGCAAATAATCCAGATTTACTGTTCATTTGTTAATCTGACAAAGTGGAACTGGATGGTTTTTATTTTTCCTGTCTTTAGCCATCAATTTTTTGAGCAGTTTTTACTGTCATATTTCTATTTCTCAGCTAATCTTAGAGCCAGTGACATAATTTCACTGAATTATTAATATTTCAAGCACATTTGTATGGTTTGCACAGAGCTCAGTGAGAGGAGAAATCACATTCTATGTTGTTCTAACTTTCTTAAAATAGACCTTTGTCGCTTTAAAAAAAACTATTTCAAGAAATTCATTCCTGGTTTATGCTTGCATCCCCAAAAGCCAGTGTTCTTCCCCAGTTTCCCAGTACAGAATGTGACCAGAGCAGATAGGAAATCAGAGGCCGTGCATCACTGCTCTCCAGGTGCTGCAGGCACTCCTCCAGCTCCCTGTGACCTCAGCACATGCTGGAGGAAGCGAGGCTTGGAGAGAGGGTGCACAGGTGAGGTGCCTGCTGCCCTTCCCACACAGTCCTCCCCCAGCAAGGCTGGGCACCATGGGCTCCACTCTTCAGTAGCACACGAGGCTCAGTCTGCAGCTGCAGGTCATCCTGCTTCTGCAGTGGGGACAGCCAACAGCCCTTCAGCTGGTGCTCACCTTGAAGGGGTCCTGCCAACCCCAGTGCCCACCACGCAGCTCTGACATTCCCATTGCCCACGAGCAGTGCAGCCAGCTTCCCTCTCCCACGCGAGGCCGGTGTCCCTCATCCCATTAATTGGCTAGGATGAGCGTCATGAGGCCGGGCGTGCACATGTGTCCCATAACCTAAACCATCTGCGAGCACTTTAATTAACCGATCCTCTGCGCTGCCATTGAAAAGATCCCGCCCTGGCCCCAGCCGAGCCTCCCCCATGCAGCCCTGCAGCTCCCCTCCCCACCCAAGAATTCGCAACCACAACTGTACAGCGTGGGCCCCCCGGCCCTCCGCGGCCGCGCGGGAGCAGCCCTCAGCTTTCAGTGAGGAGAAGATGAAAAGGGTTCCCTCCATATGTGGCTGCCGATGCGGACCTACAGGGTAGGCTCCACGCACAATAGATAACAGGAGGCTCCTTCTCACAGCTGTTCAGCTGTAGGGCCTTCCACGTCACATCATACATGCAGGCGTCAGACACCCCTTACATAAAAAAGTGACTGGAGAAAAAAAAATCCCCTTCTGTGAAGCCACATGGATGCACATCAACACAGAATTCGGCCTACTGCTGTTGAAAATTGCTGGAAAAATGCAACCATGTCAGGCCCCATGTTCTCATTACTCTCCAGGGATGTGACTTTACTCTCTGACTGGTTTTATATTGCAATGAAGTGACGTTTTCAGTGGAAGCACTCAAATTCAATGGAGATGCTCTGGAGGCTGAAGAGAGATCCAAACTCACCAAGACCTAACCAAGATCAGACTCTAGATGAAGAGATTAAGGCACTGTAAATGCAACAAGGCTCGCAAGCAATATTGTTAGCAAAACAGGAAAATTGCACTGGCATGCTAAGTTTGCAGCTGGTCTAATGAGAGCAGGAAGAATTAGATGTTGTCCATCCAGAGGCAGGACACCCTCACTGGAGGGTCTGTTCCTCTGGAAGTCATCATGATCATGGTATTTATAAATTTAGCAGGGGTGTTAGTGCAAAGTAACCCAAGAAAGCAAAACCTCATAAGTTTACTTGGAAGTGCTCATTTTCACGAACTATTGCAAACTAGCTTTAATTACATTAAACTCCTGCCATCAAGCATTGTGCTTCCTTCAGTTGTCTGGGGGTTAATTCTGGGCAAATTTTCTATTGCACCTTCCACTGAGCTCTCTCAAAATAGATTTATGTATGAGAGCAGCAGTTTCGCCATTTCATAGGCAGATAAATTGCACTGAGCAGTGAAAATACCCTTGCTTGTGATGGAATATTGACAGAGCTGTACTTGTGTACAGTTCATCACAGTCCCAGCCTAAGACTTGCAAAAAAAATTGACTTAGACCTTTTTGTTCAAAAGTAGGGTTTTCCTACAGGTTTCATAGGATGGAAATAGCACAATCTCTCTCACTGGTGCCAAAGATCACTGATTCACACATAGCAAGAAGGGGAAATTTCTAATAAACAAAGCTGGCATATCAGTTTGTCTGGATTTCATTTGAAGTCCAGTCCTCCAACTATGATTCTGCAGTATCCATACGACTGTGGTGCATCAGGCTTGAGATACTTAATGAGTGCCAAACATGGGTCTGTGCTGCCAAGTTCACTGAACTCCTGTGCTATTTCATCTCTCCCTGCCTGCAGTGAAGCAGGATCAGACCATAAGGGACAGACTCCCTACCCCATTACCATCCCCCAAACTGTACATAAGAGCAGCATTGGGGCCAAGAAAGTGCTCCTAATGGGCTCAACAGTAGAAATAAAATCACAGTTCCATTCACTCATTCACTGAAAGCCTCTTATGACAGAAATGCCTGTATTTTCCACTGTTTGCAGAGCAAACAGTGCAGAAGATTGTCCCTACCAAAAAAGTGGTTTTGATCCCTGAACAGAATCTTAGACTGCTGAGGGCAAGCTAGGTAGGACAGTTCATTCCTCAATGTGCTCAGCCTCCTCTGAATCACTCTACAGCTCATCTTGCAGTCCAGCTGGTCCTTTGATCCAAAGATTTCCCCATAAGACATGTTTCAACATCTCTCCCCCAAATCAGTGACAACAGTACACTGCTCTCATGCTGAATAAGGTATAAACATTGCCCTCAAGGAATCAAGTCCTTAGGTTCCTGTCTGATAAACACAAGATCAACATTCCCAGTCATCCAGCAGCTGAGTTTTTTGAGCATCTCATTTCTCTGCAGTGAGATTTTCAGAGTGACTCAGAAGCTTTGAGTGGAGCTGGAGGGTTTTGGAAAACAAACTCATTTTTGTGCTGCCATCTCACTCACTTTGGCTTTCTGAGCTGTGAATGCAGAAATTGTGCTGTGCTGTCAAAAATGCTTGATTCATAACCTCTGACAAAAGCACGAGTAGAGCAGCATCATGAAGTGCACAGCTCATTGGCCACTGGATTCATTGGCCTGCTAATCTGAAACTGTCTGATCCTGAACTTCCACTTCCTATTGCATTCAAATGCACTGCTGAGTTATTTGACTCCAGCATAGATCCAGGGATGTTTTTCTTGTCTTACAGTTTTGTACTGACTGAGCTAACCCACAAGATAATTATTAAAGCAAAGAACTTAGCGGGATCCTAACAAGGATTAAACATTTCTATGATTCATTAAAATATTCCCAGTGCCACTGGCTGGGATAAAAATGTATAAGAATTGTGTTAAAATTATAACACCAAGCTTCAGCCCAGAAATCTCCATGAAAAGAAACCCTGGAAAATGATGTTTGAGGATGCCAGACCTCCACTCATGAAGTGCCTGTTTCATTTGAAACCCAACCTGAAATCCCATTGACTAGAACATCCTTGCAGTCAAACCCATACAGAAGCACCTGGTTCTTGGGGCAAGAATGGGAACACCCAGATAACCCACAGCAATATAAGTACAGCTTCAACTAATTGTGCAACAAGCCTGCACCAGCTGAAGATGCAGTGCTTTAAGCAAGACGCTTTATTGGTAGCGTTGCTGTGTTGCTGCTGCTCAGTAGTAAAGTAACCAAAACTGAAGATGAAGAAAAGGAGGACAGGGCAGACAATTTGTAAAAAACAAAGAAAGAAAGAAGAAAAAAAAAAATAAGGAAGAGGTAGATATTGTGCCCTTTTACCCAGTGAGATTTGAATACTCAATCAAATGTGGGCAACATCAATGTGGATTGCTCCATCATCTTAAAGGCCACCAATCCACATCTGTTTCCTGCTGGGAGAGGGCACACACTTCCAGGTTGCAGCAGGTTCAAGGGAAAAGGTCTTGTCAGTCCCCTGCTAACTCTGCTTGCTTGCTGTGAATACCTGTTCAGGGCCAAGTTATAAATATTCATCTCTAGGTACATATCATCACTTCTGAACTGGAAGTCCTTCTTGTTTGTCCCATTGCTGGGGAGCATTTCAATGTGCTATGCAGAGTGGCACTGCCCCATATGGGAAAGTCACCTCCAGGTATTCACTATCAGATGGAGTGTCTTTGGAAGACAAACAAAAAGTACAATTATTTACCCGGCCCTACTCTTTGGTGTCGCCAGCATGCAGGAAGGGGCAGAGATACTGAGAAATCTCCATAAACATCTCAGCTTGCAGGAGCATGCTCTGCTGAGTAATTACATATTTTCTCCCACAGCCACATGAACCATGCTGGTGAGGAGAGTGTTGAATGCAGGATCCCACCTCATCCTAGCTTGTGAGGTGCGTCATGCTCATGATGAGACTCAAGAAAAGTAACCTGTGCTGGGACTACAGTCTGTCAGGTGCCAAGACATACTGGAGAAAGCATATGGGTGTAATGTTCCCATCCTCACCTTGCAAGGCACAGGTAAGATTGATTGGGCCCTGAAGACCATTTTTTTGCTCAGGACACGTCCTCGTATACCAGCATTAGTAATTTTGCACAGAGAAGGATGGCATGTAAAAAATCCGAAACTGAACATTCAGTAAAAAAGAGCCCTAAGTCAGATGGACAGGTTTTCCCAGAACCAAGCACTCGTTGGGTTTTTTTGCAAGGAAAAGATCATACTTCTCAACATGGTAAAAGCATGTAGACTCATCCTGCTGGTGCTTGGGGGTATTATGGTTGCAGTTGTCACACAGCAGAGAGCAGCAGCATTGGCCAAAGTGTCTATCCATTTGTTTTAGTTCAGATTTCCAAAGAGGTAGTGCTGCAGTATCACTCTCAAGTGTGTGTCTCTTCACCTGTCTATCTGCACTCAGCTGTGCTTCTCCCTCACCAGTTACTTTTGAACCTGTTGACCAATTTCAAACAAATTTGACAGACAATAGAAGGTCTCCAAGGTATTAAATTCCAACACATTTTATGAAAATTGGCAGGTGGCTAGAGGAGTAAAACCCAATTAGTGGCCCTGTGGAAGTGAAGGCTGCGATGTGAATGTGACCCATATTAAGACAGTGAAGATCCTCCTGGGAAACAGATATTATGAATGTCCACAGAGGGAAAAACAGATCAGCACTTACATGTTATTAGATACCAGACAATCCAACACAAGCCTCAGTAATGTTTGAGGGAACTGGCAGCTTCAGCTGTGCTGAAGTTGTTCTCAAAGAACAACATGTCCATGACCTCCTGCTGGGGCACTCGCAGCCTCCTTACACACAGGTAGAGCCAGAACTGAGGAGGAGGAAAGAATCATAAGGTGTTGGGCTAAGGGAAAGGGAAAAGCCTTCTTCCAATAGCTGCTGAATGCCTCCCCCAATCATCTCTTCCAGCCCTTTCACTGATCCCTCTCAACCCTTCTTTTTCATCTGCCCTGAGAACCCCATGGATCCTTTCATACCTTTTATTTCCCTATCTTTTTGATTTTCCCTAACCTAGACTCCAAATAATCCCCAAACAGCCAAAGGTCTTCACTATTATACCTTAGGTCTCTACCCTCTCACCTTCTCAGAAATGCCCTTTGCTGCAGCCACAGTCTAAATGCATAATTTTCAGGGCAGTTTGCCCTCATTTTTTAAGCATCAGAATTAGTTTTTCCTGCACTGCTGAGAAACCTTGAGCCAGCTCTAGAGTCATGGCACAATGAAACAGACAAGGACATTACATTTCCAATTTGGGCCTGTCCTCAGGAACAAATTCATCCTTCTTATAACCTCCCTGAAGTCACAATAGAGAAAACATAGCCCAAATTAATCCAGCCTGCTTGCATTACAAGAGATAACACGGCCTAGAGAAAAGCAATCTGACTCAAAGAAGCAGGAGGGTCATGGTCTTACATGACTTTGTAACTGACTCTGACATTGCTGTTGAGCACATTCGTTAGCATTTATAAATTCAAATTGCAGGACTTACGCTTCAGGGTCCAGATTCTCAGCTCGGATGGGCAACCACATTTAGGCTACACTTTTGCAACTAAAGCTTTGTGAATTCACAGTGGCTTCACTGGTTTGCTGCTGATGAGTGGAAAGAACTTAGGTTGAAGGGCACTGAGTGAACTGCAGTCTGACAATAACACAAATCCCTCCAAATCTCCTTGCCTGTCCTTCAGCTCCTATCCTGTGTTCTTCCTTGGGAAAACTGTTTCCTTGTTAAAAATCATGCAGATCTCTAGTCCTTCCCTCTATGTTCCTGTTCCGGCTTTTCCCCTCTCTTCCCATTCCTCAAACAAAACGTTACCAGAAACATTAAAAACCATTGAAAAACATATTTTAGCTTTTTAAATAAGAGGAATATAATAGAGTTCTGTAAGGACAAGAACAACAAGGGAAGGCAAGAGAGGAGCCCCACAGAGAATTATTTGGATTCTCCTTCTCCTGATTTCTGCAGAAATATTTAACTGAGTGGCATTTGCAATAAAGATTTATCTTACAGGAAAGTTCTGATAAGTAGCTGGACAGATCCATAGGTAATTGATTTAAGATATGTTTATATCTACTTAATTAAGTCTGCATCTAGTTAATTAAGGAGTGAAATATTTGAGTGAAATATCTGCAATTTGTGCAAAGAATTCACATCTGGCTAACAAAGCAACTCTGATGTGCCACCAATGAGTGCTCTGTTCAGATACTTTTGAGAATTTCACATACTGATGTGTACATAAGCCAGGAGAACCCAGTGGCTCATTATAGTTATCAAAGGATTAAACAGCAAGGATTTGAAAGAACCTTTCTCAGAGGGTCCTAGCAACCTCTGGGACACAGTTGCAGTAGTGATGCTCCTGAAGTGAACAGAGAGACTTGTGTAATTCAATTGAGAATGCTCCAAGAAAATTCTGCTGTCACTACACAATTCTCCTGTACCTACCAGCTGTCTCCATTTGGAAAAGACAATCTTCGTTTTCTAAAAGCAAAATATTTACAATTGTTCCAGTCTGTCCTTCCAGAATTCTTCCCCCCTTGTATACGGATTTCCCTGAAGTTGCAACACAGGGCTCTGATGATCTCTCCAAGTGTCTCCATCGCTAGATGTCAGATGTTAGCATTCACAACAGCGCAGGCTTCGAGAAGTGGACTGACACCAGTACATCAGTTCATTGACTTTAAAGTCAAACACACATAGTTACATACTAAGGATTTGGTGGAGGTGTCTGATACAAATAAGCATCCTGGAAAGGCGCAGATGTCTCCACAGAACTAACCTGGAAATTTCATAAGGACAGGCTCCACAGCCTTTCTGTGGTTTGTGAATGCCAGTGTGTTTGCTTGGGCTATTAAAAGAGAGTCTTAAATCAATTTTTCACTAATATGATCCCAGTTATTTCACTAGGGTTGTTCTTGAGTAATGCTTCAAGGGCTTGCCAAGGAGGAGTGGATTAGACTCCCTTAGTTTCCTCCTGGCAAAAAGCAGTAACAAAGAAAACCAACTACCCACATTTTCAGAGCTTTAAATACTTCTTTGTGACATTCAGTTCTGAAAGCAAGCAAATGTTTGGGAACAAGCTTTTTTCTTCTTAGCCATTTCTAATTCCCCTTCTTATTACCATCCTTTAGTTTTTTTAGCAATTACCTCACATTTTCTGTCAATCCCTCATCATTTCTCTACCCTGCCTGAGCAGTTTGCTCCTGTTTTGGCCCTGGGCTATTTGACGTATTCCATGCTCCAGAGAAATTGTCCTGCTTTAGTCATCACTCTCCATGTATCAAGCTTTGGCACCCATCCAGAAGCAGTAATGTCACCATGTGGATTGGCTGGCTAACCACAGGCCAAGAGTACCCTACGTTGTGACTGAGGAGTTCTAAGGGTCAAATACCCAGACATATCCAGGCTCCAAGGACAGATCACGTGGTCCTTAAGACAAGCCTGAGGCAGACTTAAGGTCCCAACCTCCAAAGCCATCCTCTTAATCTGACTTCAATCTCTAAGGACACTCCTTTGTTCGACATGACATTTCCTTGTGCATGTTCCTCACAGCAGAGTTTTCTGTCCACACATGGCAAAGCCAACCTGTCTGAATTGCCCTTGAAGTTCTGACCAAGCCCTGCTGGCATGGGCATTCCCACCTTGCTTGGGAATCTCAGCTAGGGTAGAGGTGTAAAGGCTTCCAGGACAAGCTATTTTCTCAAATAGCATTAAATTCATCACAAAATATTAATCTCAAGTAGGTCACAGCTACATTTACTCAAAAACTCATGCCAAGAATTAAATAAAAATCCAATCCATGCCACAATTAAATAAAAATCCAGTGACTTCTGCCCGATTGTACTAGTGACTTTAAACCCTCCAATAGTTAGAATCTAGTTCCTTCAGCTAAACAAGAGACTAAATCACCTGACTGTAGTACTAAAGCAACTGTGTGCAGCTTTTATCCTTTGCATTTTATAAGAAGATTGTGGGATGATTTAGGTCTTCCATAGTACAGGAATAGGCAGACACCCTTAGCCAAAGGGATTTTCCCATCCACACCCTGAGCTGACCACAGACGGTGTATCTCAGATAAGAGGTCACCTATGCAAGCTAACATGGTTTTGATTTTCAGCAGAGCTTATTAAGAGCCCTCTGACGTGCACAGGGGAAACTTGAATCTTTATGGTCATTACAAGTCTAAAGATCTCAATATATGAATAGAATGGATGGCATACACTAACCTTTATTCTTTTGCTGGACAATTTGCAATGAATAAAAAACAGAAACAAGGATTGGTTGCTAAAATATTAGCAAGAACAGAAAACAAACAAGAATACTTTTCTCTGGATATTTCCAATGGAAAAAACTGATCTTTCTCATTTGCAATGAGGGTGGCATTTAATCTCAAACTGGAGTTGTACATGCTGGCATTTAAATTCAATACTGGGGAATATAAAGGGCAGAGAGAAGGCAGACTGTTAATGTTGAATGATCACATATTGACAACATGGCATTGTTGTTCTTGGGGAGGAGCAGAATTATGGACCCACCACTGGTGCTGCTAGGCCTGGGCTGCTTTCTGGCCTCCCAAAAACTGCCAGCAGTTTGGTGGAAGTATAAATTTGACTGCGCACAAGGTTCTCACAAGTGGCTAATGGTTCAGCACCATCTCCTCAGATGATTGCAAATGCATCCATGCACCTCTGTGATGCAATAAAAGCACAGACTGTCAGGGAATTACGAGAATCCCTTTTGCTCTGACACCCTGTCATTCACTTTGTACCCCAGGGCTGACTGAGGGAAGTATCTTCATACCAGCTGCAGAACTAGGAGACCTGCAGCACTGCAAGACCTAGGTGTGTTTGTTCCTCATTATGGAACCTAAACAAAGAGTGGCCTCATTTCCTATGTTACTGTAACCTAGCAAAAAATATATCTCCAGCAGCCTGCAGTGGTCTCCCCAGCCAAGCACCACTGCCAAGATACCCCATCGTCACACTGTGTTACCTTGGGAAAGCTGTGTCTGCTGGCCTTGGAAATGCTGATGGGTAGGAAAACCTCCAGTTAAACCTTCCTCCAGCATTGCATGCTGTGCTGGTGTCATGGACTCTGTAGCAGCTTTCATTACCAACAAAAATGTGTGATGTGGCTGTGTTCAAGCTATGGCTGTAATCAGTGCTGAGAGGACATAAAAGGTGTCCTTTATACCCTCTCAAGACAATATTCTTCAAAATAAATTCCCCCACCATCACTAAATTTCTTGCTCTGTTACCTTCCAAGGAAAACCAAACAATTCTCCCCCCAACCACAAATTTCAAGAGAAATAATTAAAATAATTTTCAAGAGAAATAATTAAAATTATTTTGTTAGCTCTTTTATAGGAAGATTATGATTTTATTTTTTTTTTTTAATCACAAACTCTCTCCAAAGCTGTTAGTCTTTGGCTGTAATTTGTGGCATAACACATGATATTCTTTAAGATAATGGACTGCAACACCAGTGGGATTGAATTGAAATTTATTACTTTCACAGCCATATGTATAACCACCTATAGGTTGTGGAATTCTCTATACATGCCTATGCTGAATGATATGTATATACAGCAGCCAGGAACAGGAATTAACAACCTTTCAGAGAGCTGAGAGTAATTTCTATGTATCTCTATGATCTTCTGAAAGGAAGCCCTGGGCAGAGATTTAATCACATGTCATTGTCTGTTATGCATTCATAAAAAGATGAATAATTATGGCAATTCAAGGAAACCTATCATCAACTGAGAGGAAAAGACTATTTTTCTGAAGCATACAAATTCAGTCTTTTATGACAAAATGACTACTTAAGGCTTAAAACTCTAATCATTACCATTTGCTTCCTAAAATATCCACCTCCCTTTATCTGCACATTGATCTGAAAACACGAATCTCTCAAAATGTCTCTGGTCTCTGAAGGAGTGAACATATTTTTTTCTTTTCCCCAATCTGCAGCCAGGTAGAGGGGATAGCCTTTCCTCTCTCCTGGTGTCAAGCAAGTCACCCTGGGCACAGCACAACCTTGCAGGAGCAGACAGTTCCTGCCTGGGTTGCTGGCACAGGGGCAACCATGAGGTGTCCCCGCACCCCTTCCTGCAGGGCCATACATACAAGCCCCCACCACACCCTGTCGTCAGGAAGGTGGTGCTAATGGGAGATGGTTTTGAAGGTTTAATATAGCCTCTGCAACACCTTTCAGAAGAGGAAAGGGGTGCCCAGCTTACTACAGCTGAAAAAACAAAGAAAGGAGTGAGGGAAAAAAAGCTATTTCCTCTAAGATCCTAATTTTTATTGCACTTGCCAGTCACAAGCAAAGGGTGCCCTGTCAGAGAGTGGGAGGGGAGAAGTAATTGAGCTCTGTGCTGCTGAATCTTGATTCACCAGGGGAAATCAAGGCTTTGGGCTCAGGACCATTTATACAGTCCTTACTTATGAAAACCACTTTGATAGGAGATAACTAAGCTTGGCAAGGCATCCACGTAGCTTCAGAAGGTAGCTGGCAGGCTGGCAGCCCTGCCTCTGAGCTCTGCAGCCTGAGGACAGTGTCACCCTGTCGTTTCCCAATTTCTTCTGCCTCTTCTTGCATCGTGGAGCATGGGGTATCTGCACATCTCTTTTGCCACTGGAGTAGCTGGATCCCTTCAAGACAGGACAGCTAAGGAAGCTGTGGGGATGTGGGTGTGAGTGTCTGTGGCTCTGCGTGGGGCTGTCTGTGTCAACACTTTGCTTTTAATCCCTTTCCTGTGGCACAGAGCAGAGCAGTGTCAGTGCATATCCAGATTGCATCCAGCAGCAAGGAGTGGCCAATACGTGTTCCACTGGGGAATCTGCTACCCAGGGATGCCTCTTCTGTGTCTAGAAAAACTCTCAAGCAGCAGGTTAAATGGGTTTACTGCAGAGCAGAGACCACACAGCAAGGATTGGGGCTCCCCCTCCCCTGTGTCTGATGAAGCCCTGCAGAAGCTCTCAGCTGCACTGGGGAGTGACAGCAAACTGGTGTGCCACACAGCCTATTACACACAATGTACAATGAACATCTTCCTCTGCGGCGTCAAACACAAAAGACCCTCAATTATTATCTGGTTTTGGAGCAAAAAATACATTGAAATCATTGTACTGGCAAGCAAAGCTGCATCAGGCAGAATTAAAGCCTTTTGGCTAAGGACCCCCTCACTCGGTGCACAGCAGGCACCCAACACCGCCCCCAGAACCATGGTAAACCTTGGCATGGAGAAACAGCAATGTCAAAGCGAGCGAGCTCCTCTTGTTCACGTGAAGCTCTGCTTTGTTCTGCAGGGAGGTTGCCATTCCCCCTCTGCTCCCTCTGCTCCAGCCACGGCCAAGCAAGCCCAGCTGAGCCTCCCCTGCTGAATTTCTGGTTGAACGCTTCCTTCGGGAGTTTGTGCTGTCAGATTGGAAGGGTGGGCTCAGGAGGATATGGGTGGGACGCAGTGGCAGCAAGGAAACCCTTGTTCACAGCTCATTCGGGGAGGAAACGGGCACCGATCCCAAGGAAATTGTTTTGTGTTCCTGAGCAGCCGCGGCGGGGGGGAAGGTGGCGGTACTGCCGGGCGGCCCTTTCCCTCTGCAGCAAAAGGCCACCGCGCAGCGGTGCTCCAGCCCCTGGAGACACGGACACCGCGGTCCAGCCTTTCGTGCCCGGCTGCTCAGGCTGCGCTGGACAATGTGTCGCCCAGGGACCAGGGGACAGCAGCCCACTCAGGCTCCGTGGTGGCAAGTGTTGGTGCTCGCCCCACCCGAGTTTCAGCACAAGGGGTAGCCACAGGGGTCCCAGCCAGCCCTTCCCTGCTCTCAGCATCTCCCAGAGGCACAGCCACACACACCAAAGCGGGAAGAACAAAAGGGACCTGCCCCTTGCACAAACTACCCAGCTGGACATGCTGGCTCCATCCCTTCTTCCCCCGCCGCTCTGTCCTTGCCCCTCCGTGGAGGTGACTTGGCCACACTCTTGGAACTGACCCAGAGATGTCACAGACACTCCACGCGAGCCTGAAGGCACAGCCACCTCTCAGAGTTTCTCCTGAAAATAAGCAGGGACATGTATTGTCACTTGCGGTCTGGACCGGGCTGCAGAGGGGCCCCGTGATTCGCTCCAGGGGGCATTAAACGTAACCTGCAAGCCCACAGTGTGGAGCAGGGAACAGGGCGGGAGCTCTCAAGGAAATATTTTGCTGAAAACAAAACTTTCAAAGCCTTTCAACAGCAGAGCACCGAAAATAGACTTCAGACTCCAAGGGAGGGGGAATTGGAAAAGGTTAGAAGCGGGGGAGAGAGAGAAAGAGGGAAAGATCAAACGATCAACGACAACCCTGGGGAAAAAGGGGGCGCAGAGGTTGCCAAAGATTTTTTAAGTCCATTTCCTGCAGGAGATGGGGACGAGAAGGGTCAGTTTATTGCAGTTTGGCCTGAGCAGAGAGCTCTGCAAGAGGCTCTTCAGGCTCACTCCAAACACAGCCATTCATTACCCACTGCTGCATCCTTCAAAACAGGAAGCGTTGCCAGAGCATTAATTTATCGCTTAATCGCCGTCCTTTTGTTGCTGTGAAAAATGTTTAGTCATAGATTTAATTCCTCTCACTCCACCCCCCTACATCCCGACCACCTCTGATCACAAACACCATGAAGAGACAGGGCTTGATGGCTTTTCTGATGGTTTTACTACAATTCAACTTTCAGAAGATCAGCTAACTTGCTCATAGAGTCTATTGAAGAATCCTGCATAGCAACAAGAGAGTTGCCTCTGGCTCAAAGTGGGAGTGTAGTTCTTTGGGATTTCGCCTTGTCATTATTATTTCTTGCTCTTGTTATTGTCTCCAGTCCATCCTCCCCAGCCCAAATTTACTTTAAACAGATGTCTTATTTGTTCATAGCATGCTGAGGATTTGCCCTGGCAGAGAGATTTTTTTTTTTTTATTTTGTTTTGCCTTTTTTTCCCTTAAATCTGTTTTAAATTTTGAGAAGAGCCCATGAAACAATAGCAGATGTGTTGTAGCTACAATTAATTGGATAATTAACTTAATTCATGTATTGCATTTTAGGTTTGTGTTTCTTATGCAAGCGAGTGGGTGTGCTAGAAGCTGGGGTGGGCACAAGCAGTGGGGAGAAAGAGAGATGTTTGTTGGAAAGGTGCATCAGGGGTTCCCGACCATGGGTCCCCCAGCCAAGGGCATGAGCAGTGGGGAGAAGGCAGTGCGAGGAAGGGGCTGCACATTTCAGCAGGGGCCAAGTGACTAAAGATGCAGCCAGTGGTAAGCACAGGAGTCTGGGCTGCAACAATTTCCTGGGGTTATATCCCATCAGGCATGCGCATAGAGGACTGTGGGGTGTGTGGACAAGCTCTGGGAGGCAGGGATTCAGATTCCCTAATCCTCCAAAACACCCCTTGAAGGAAAGCAGAGGATTGCATGGATGACCAGTCCATACCACCAGGGCCATTGGGATATACCCAGAATGGAACCACTCCCACCAGCCCCAGGCTAGCTCAGCATCAGGCTGCCCCATGTTCAGAGCTTGTGTCCCAACCGACCCGAGCCACCTCCAGGGCAGACAGGACCCTTCTGCCTTCTCGTGCTCCACCAAACACCCCCACATCTCCTCTGAAGCCATTTGTCAGTGAATGTCTGCCCTGTGGTGAACAGCCTCGAAACCTCAGTGACCTCTCAGCTGTGTGCTGTCTGCAGAGCCCAGGACACCAGCGCTGCCACCCAGGCAGGCCAGCCATCCTTAGACGTGATTATTGTTCCCTGGGATGGAGCCCCGCCAGGCGACACAGTTCCGGCTGGGCTGCACGCCTGCCCAGTGGGAGGGTCAGGATCTTGCCCCGAGTGTTAACAGCCCTCCATGTCTCCTACTTAAAACTTTTTCAAAGTCCTCCCATGGCAATTTCATGTTGGTCCTGGCTGCTGTCATCCTTCGTGTATAAATGCTCCCAGTGTCTTCAGAGGCAGCTGTGTCTACAAGCCACCAGGGTGTGTTTTGCAGCCCTAAAAATACCCTTTGTGACTTAGCCTGCACCCACCCTCCAGAGGACTCAAACATTTCACAAATACTAAGCCCTCAAGACAGGTACAATGCCCATAGCCAATTCAGAGCAGACTTTCCGGCTTCAGCTGTGGTAAATTTTCTTCTCTTGGCTTTTGCATGGGGCTTGAGAGCAGAGGCTGCAAAGCGGTGTCAAAGCAATGTGGGACCCAGTTCTAGTTCTAGCTCGGAGCAGCTGAATGACACAAGGAAGAACAAGACTGGTGACTGCAAGGCAAATTTGGACTGGATCCTGCAGCAAGCTCCAGGCAGGCAGACAGCATCCACCCAGAGCTCTCCGGCTTCCCAAGGCTGCCCATGCTGTGCTCAGAGCAAGACCAAGACTTTGGCTCTTATTTACAAGAGCCTGAGTGAGACTTGAGGTTACTAACTACACTGCAAGCATTTTTGAAACAGCATTGTCCTTAGGAAACTTCACAGCGTTGGTAGAAGCATCTGTCTTTTATGCACTATGGCTTATAGCTATCAGAAAAACAACTACAACAACAAATAGCCATTTTTTAATATTAAAATAGATTTTTAATATAAAATTTACAGTAAAAATGCATCCCAACAAGTTGTTCACAAAAGCAGAATAAAAAAGCCCTCGAAGTGCTCAGATGAGAACAAATGATACTGCTAATTGCAGTATACAATGCCAGATATTGGCATTTAACTCTAACTATGCTAAATACAAATGTCAGCTGGAATAACACAGTCCGGCTTCATCACCCAAGGCATAATTTCCAAGCCAGGCTTAGACAGATCCAAATTTCCTACATTTTTTTCTTCTCCTGTGGCAGCAGATGAGTGCAGAGAATGGAACTATTTAGCCTTCAAAAAGGCTGGGAATGGGAACCCGCAGAGGTCCTGGTTCATGCTTGACTAACAAATTACGATAAAAACACATCACTAGCAGGGTTATTGGAGAGAATTATACCCAGAAGAAGTCCTCAGAAGAGGCTAAAAAGAAAATCCTGTTTAAACTAAAAGGGAAAATGTTATTCAGTACAGCATTTTTCTACTTCTTTCCTTCTGGGTTGATTTTTTTCCTCCTACAATATTCAGTTTCTGTTCTCCTTTTCTCTTAATTTGGATGCTGCAAAGTTGCCAATTATTCTTTTATTCCTTTTTATTTATACCTCAGAAATGTTTGGCACTTTTCTGGGATGCAGAGCACCTGGATCAAAGGGATTGATTAATATTAGCTGAATTCAGAGAGGCAAGAAAAAGGCATTTAGCCTTTGTGGTGACGGACAGAGCTCAAACTTGCCATGTACCTCAGAGAAATAGCTATACCAGTGAACCAAGTAGCCTGTAAGGCTCAAGAGCCAGAAGGAATTAAGAGGAGCCCCAATGCTTTAATGTTTTTTTTGTTGCACATTATGATTTCTAAGGCAGCTGCAACAGCAGGGTGGAAGAGAGAGAAGCTGAGCCATGATTTATGGATACTTTGTGTTCATATTACTGGCATCTTTAATCACAACTGATGATAAATTACTCCACCTTCTAATTTGTGTGCAAGATGCTCTACTGAAAGTAGAGGAAATACCAGTGTTTCATATAAAGTGATCTTATAGCTCACCTCAAAGTGCTGGGTTTGAACCTTAAACAACCTGGTTGTTCTTCTGACAAACACCAGCCAATGGTGAGGACAATCCAGAAAGTAGCTGTGGTCATAAATGGGGTCCCAGGACATGAAACCAAGGAAAAAGATGGAGCCAACCACAGTTTAGCACTATTGTGGCTAATCAAAAACTCACCTCTGACCCAGGCTGAATCCTGCACTCCAAACAACTGTGTTTGAACTTTTTCCAAACCAGCTTCCTCCAAATCTCTGAAGGACATTCCTTACATTTTAATGAAGGCCACAAGTTTTCATTTCTCAAGTACTCAGACAGAATAAGATGACCACATATGGGAAGGATAAAAAAAAGCAGTTGCTTAGCTGTGGTGAATTTTTAATGATGAATATACACAAAACGAGAATTTAGTTCATTCACAGATCCTTAATGATAACTAGATATGATAACTCCAAGAGAGGAGCTTGAGATGGTTCTGAGAAAACTTTTCAAAGAACATTTCATTCATAAAGTTAATTTTATATTATTCAAAATATTTTAGTGGCTCTTCCTGACCTCTAGAAAATCACACTTGGAATAGATAAATTGTCAAGCTTCATAAACAGGAGGAAATAAAATGTTATTAGAACATGTTGATTTCAAATAAAAACAAACTTTCCGATGCATCCTTACATTATCATTTTTCAGTTAATTTTGTTGCCTATGCAGAACACCTGAAACTATGGTTTAAAAATTCCTTGAGCTATAACACTGAGAAAGAAATTGTCCTTTTACCTAAAGTGGTTTCAGACCTTAAGCCTATGGCTAATGCAGGAATGATTTTCATCCATCTTAAAATTCAGAATGAAAAAGTGCTATGTGTAGAAAGACAGACGCACCTATTTGGACAGGTTGATTTGCAAAAATAATGGTGGCTGTTTGAAAATGATCAGACTTTTTGATTGCTGGAAGCAGTCCCATTAGGACTGCATTAGCAGACAGAGTGCAGCTGAGGTGGTCAAAGGTGCATAGTAAATACAATTTATCTTATCATTATCACTTTAGTGTATATGATGTCTAATGTTTGTATACCTGTGGGTTGCCTGAGTATGTGTGTGAGGTGTAGAGAAGCAAGTCCAGCTCTGCTTTGGTTTACTCCTATACAGCTATTAAAATTGCTAGTTCTGTAATTGGAATAGTGTAACATGGCTAGTTCACATAACTGGAAGCAGTAGAAGATGTGGCATCTACTTCAAAATGTAAACTTTATTGTGTGACTGCCATAACTTCTATGGTATAATTTTGTATTTCAAACCCATAGGTTGCAAGTTGTTATATATAGAGACAGATGGATGAATAAATCAATCAGTTGATCAAATGATCAATCGTTCTTTCTTTTTAATTGTCCAGGAAGTCAGAATGCTTTTTCTCAAATATTTTCCACTCACTGATGCCCTCCCTCTTGAGTACATGTCAGTGAATTGAGTCTGGTATTTCCTCAATTAAGATATCTAAAGTGAAAGCAGAGACAACCCTGCTCCCACTCCCTAATTTTGACTCTGCCAGCCCAACATTTTCCCATACACTCTTCCCTGTCTACTGCAGTGGCACCAGAATTTACAGCATGGTGAAGAGGAGATTAAGCTCTTTGCTGGTCAGCTATCCTACTCTCAGGCCTGCAAACAGCCAGGTGCCATTGCTTGGGAGTGAAAGCACCTTGCCTTTTTAGGAGAGTAAGGTTGCTCAGACTTTGCCACATCCCCTTCTCTGGTTGCAATGCACCAAGAGTAACACAGCAGTGTAAGGAGGCATGTCCCTTCCGTGAGGGTGGGATTTACCCAGGGACCCTTCTCTAATGCAAAATCTTCATCTGTCATCATTACCAGTTAAATATTCATTCCTGTTTTCCATCAGCAAGTGAGAGCAGCATGAGTTTCCTTTGAGCTCTGGGACAAAAGAGTCATGGAAATTGTCAACACAGGGCAAGAACAGTTTTAAGAACAGTCCAGGTATGAGCAATTTAAAATGCCAGTTTTCTTTTCCCCTTCTCTTCCCTTGCAAACTCTCTGCCATCCCATTTTATCAACCACATGCAGCCTGGGGCTGTGCTGGCCTTGCTGGGTTCTGCAGGGACAGTTACCACATGCCTAGAAACCCCTTTCCAGGTTCCCAGGACATCAGCAGCTTTTTTAAAGGAGCTGTTTGTCATGACTTGAAAGTAAATAGACATAATTTCTAATCCCTTGAGCTGCAAAGTTTTGGAGAGTTTAAAGCCTGCTGCTCCAACAGCAAGTTTAGCAATCCATTAGAAAAGAAGGGTGTCCCTAGTTATCTGACCTTTCAAGAAATTGAAGCATCTCGTCTGCTGACTCTTTCATTGCCCCTAGAGAGCCACTGATGAGATCCCGACGTGGAACAGAGGAGTGAAAAAGAGCTGTGATTTACTTTTATTATTCCAGGGAAAAGAGAGACAGGCGGCAGAGCTGCCGCACCTTGGAGTTGCGTGCCTGCCCATGCATGCTCTGACTGGGGTCCAGTACAGGGCAGCAGATCCATCAACACCCATTTGAGATGTCCAGGGACCTGGCCCTCTCCACGGAGATGTGGTGGGAGGCTGTGACTCAAAGGGAGCAGGGGAGAAAAGAATAAATGCGAGGAATTACTCTTTGAGGGCTACATACTTTGTTCAGGCTGCAGAGGACAACATTTGGGATCTGCAAGGCACAGGTACATTAGTTCTCCATCTGCACCAGCCCTTAAGGCATTAACAAGCTGCTGACTTCTGCCTCTTCTGGGGCTCTTCCTCCACAATAGGCTGCCTTGCTGACTAATACCAACTCATAGCTGAACTGTTCCCGCCAGAGGTGAGGGTATTCCCGTCTGTACGCCAGCTAACCTCTGCCAGTATTATGCCCTTCATTGCCCCTTCCCACTCCTTCTTTTTCCAGGAAGATGGACCATTTTCATCCACACAACAGAACTGAAGATAGTCAGAAGACTGAAGCCAGGAAGACTCTTGCCCCACATTTCTCCTATGCTTGGATATTCAGGGTGAACTATAAATCTTGCCTTCAGAAACCCTTTCTGTAGATTTAAAAGGGCTGCTCCTGCCAGTGGATGTTTTATTTAGGAACAGTCTGGTGCACAATAATTAATGTTAAGAGGCCATGTTTCCCTGCTGAGCAGTAGCTTGTGTCAGGAGCAGTTCCATTTCCTATGCTGGGAAGGCATTGGGATCAAGGCGCTGCCCTCCAGGAGCAGAGAGGCTCAGCTCCTGGACTTGCAAACACCTCTGCCAGGCTGGCAAGGAATTTGCCATGGAGCAGCCTAATTGAATTAAACAAGCACCAGCACCAGGGTGAGAGAGGCGCAGAAGAGGACCCCCAGTCACTGAGGGACACTAGTGGGTGCACTTATTAAACCAACATTGATGAAACCTCTGACCCTCTGAATCTCCCATCCTGAAAAATGCCTGCTGTGCCAAGCAAGCTTACTTCTTTGTTACTGTATCACTTCCCCATGAACTTCTCTCTTCTTTGTCCTTAGCTGATGTTTGCGTCACCACAGGATTCATATTCGTCCCTGGCTCTGTCTCTCTGGCTTAGGGGATGGAGATGGAATCAGCAAGCTGAGTTTTAACCCTGCCTCCTTTCACATACATTCCCCATCAAGCACATCTGAGGGACATGATGTGACCTTCTCAGGCCACATTTTAGCCTTGCAGGACACACAAATCCAGTCTGAACCCATGGGATAGTGTCCTTAGAGACAGAAAACTCTTGTCCAAAAAAAAATTCACCCATCCGAAATCAACACCCATACAGGAGTGCACCACAGTGAGCCACCCTCCAATTCCATCCACCTGACCTCTGCACTGACACACCTGGGTGTGCATATGGTCACTCCAGTCCCCTGCCCAACTATTTTTGGAAGGAAAAAGATAAATGTATTCAGAGAATATCATCTAGCCACTCTACAGAGTTGGGGGTTTTAGTTTTGGGGTACTGAATGATCTTTAAACACCTACAGTGCCATTTTTAGTGGAATCAGCACTAGACAAATTTAAGGGAGGGATTTCAGTGCAAGTGGAGTCAAATCAATGTTAAAGATTTTCACCCAATAAGGACAGCATGAGAGGGCCATGATAGTCAGAAGAAAGTATAGCCATTGTACCTGTATTATTCTGCTATAAGTTATATAAACATTTTCCAAGGACTAGTACCAAGTATATTAAAAATGATGCCAGGTTCCCAGGGCCCCTTCTCCTCCCAAAGCCTCCCCCCCACTCAGCTGGCTCTTTTGGCAATGTTTTCAGCCTGGCTTTTCACAGGCGCCAGGAGGAAATATGGGCTAAAAACACCCTTAAACACCTACAAGGAGGGACAGGGAGCAGGCAGGGCAGGTTGGTGTTCTTTCAGTTTTACCATGAAACCAGGAGCACTACTCCTGCATTGCACTTGCCCAGAGGCATTGCCCCCTCCCTCTGAGCTAATCTCAGATCCAGCACTGATGATGTTCAGATCTCTGTCTCTTTTTCTCTTAGATATAAAAGCATGTAGGAGCTTACAGGGAGTCAGAAGTTCACAGACCGTCTGGTACTTGCTTGAATTGATGTGAACCTCTGCTGTGGAAATTTTTCTGGGACGTGCTTTCTCATGAGCACACCACACTTTCAGTCTGGGTGAAAATACCACAAGAATAACCTTTCTCATGGTATTTCAGTATTTATTTTCTGGTTCCTGTCCAACCCTAAATCAGGAAGTGCAGAAGCGTGAGAAAAATTTATAAAAAGAAAAAAAAGAAGTTAAATAATGGGTCTTAAGTCTAGAAAAAGTTTCTGTTCTGCTTGAGCCCAAGGCAAAAGTTTGTTCTAGTTTTGTTCCAACAGGTTCATCCATTTTTAGCTGCTGCTGCAAGAGCTGTCACATCACTGTGAGGCCATCAGCAGAGAGGCCCAGGGAAGCCCTGAGCCTTGCTCTTGACTTCTGATGTGCTACACACTCCTTAGCCAAGTCACTTAGGCACTGTGAGTGATTATTCACAGCCTCTCTGTGAAGATCACTAATATTTAGCTTGCTTTGAGAAGTGCTTCAAGATTCTTGGGTGAAACCTCCTATGCAAGTTTAGAATTATTTCTAAAAATTAATATCCCTATGTTTTTTACCCTTTACAAGTGTGACTGAGCCTGTATGGTCCCTTTAAGTCTTTAAACAGTGGGATCCTTTCATAGTGACTTAGGATATGATGTAATGTCTATGCATTGTTAACGGGACCAAAGTGTAATAAACATTCATTTTAATGAACAAAGCAAAGAGATGTAACTCAGAAGACCCACGGGGAGATGTGTTGTATAGAGTTGCCATGTTTGCATACATGCTTTTCTGACTGCAGTCAGCTTTAACAAGGGTAAAATACTATTGATGTTAAATCACATGTGGGGTTTTGTTGTTGCAGGGTGTTTTGTTGTTTTGTTTTGTTTTTTTTTTTTTAAATTAACCTCAGAATTGCAGGGGTGTTCCTGAAGACATAATGGCTACATCTTCACTAATAAGCTAAATGTGTCCAGGACTGTGCAGTGGCCCCAAGGCCAACTGGCAGGGAAAAACCCACCTCCATGCTATTGAACTCTCCTTGTCTCCAGAACAGCAGGGCCACATCCAACCCACCTCCTGGGAACTGGCTGTGGCTGGCACTGACTCCAGCGCTGTGCCAGGAATTGTTTGGGAGAGCATTAGCTGGCACCAGGCTCGGCCATGCCAGAGACCATTCGAACAATTAACAGCGCAGACATGCAAGTGCCGGGGCCTGGCATCATTCCCTGTCACTGCTCAATTTATTAATATCAAGTAGCCATGTGGCCTGCAGAGCCTTTATTGCTGGTGACAGTACCAGGAAAGGAGAAAGTTTGGGTTACTTTTGCAAGGCTGGCAGATAGAAAAAAAAAACAGGCAGCTTGGGTTCTTTTCTTGTAAACTCCACATGTTTTATATGGAAATTATTAAGAGACAATCAATGCGGGAGCCTGCAATGCTGCCTTGGCAAAGCTGCTTTTCAGCCTTGTAGTGTTTTGAAAAAGGCTTCACGCTCAAGAGTGCTCAGTACTAAAGAATACCTGGTCAAACTCATTTTTTCTTATTTTTATTTGAATAAAGCAATGTAACCAGGACAACGTATTGTTCTTACAACTCCATTGTGTCCCATGAAGTCCCTGGAACCTCATGGCACCCTATTAGTTGCAACTAAATAACTAGAATATCTGATGCTACCAGATAACATTTGTAAAGGATTTGTTTGTAAGGGATTTATTTGTAAATCCTTTACAAATAAAATGTCTTGTCTAAACTCTTGTGCTCCACTGTTGTTTGGATGATGTTCAGTTAAAATTAAATGGAGCTCTAAAAATCTACGTTCTTTTTTTTCATGCTTTCCTAGAAAAAGTTCGCAAGTACTACATAGAAATCAGGAGGAATCTATGTGCTCCTATCTAAGTACTAAGTATTTTTTTGCAGAAATTTCCTAGCATTAGAGAGAAATTATCAGTACCACATGTGTACAGCAGAAGCATCTCTCTTTGATGTATGATTTGCATACCTAGGGAGACCATTGGGTTATCCAATGCTAAACATTTCTTTAATACCTTCTAAATAGTTGAATATGAGAAACCTGCTCATCCAACCTAACACTTCACATTATTAGCATACAGGAATTTCAGCCTTTCCCTTTCTTGCTGAAAATGAATTCTCAATCACTCAAAAGAGAAACTGCTTAACTTTCTTTTGTTGACACAGCAGTGGATTGACAGGCTAAACAGGCTTCTGAACCCTTCCATAAAAAATAGTGTCAAGAAGTGAAAGTCCAGGAATAGATAGTCATGAAAGCAGTTTCATTTTCTTATTTCAATGTATGACCCAACACAGAGTCCAAGGCCTCACCAAAATAAATGGGTTTTTTTATTCTACAATAGGCAGTTGCCCTGAGGAGCTCTTGGTGGAGCAGGTGCTGATGCTGGTTTGGGAGACCCAAGTTCTCCTACTGTTATTGCTCACTAGTTTATTTCTCTTCCTCCCTGCCTCTAGGCTCAGTTCAGCAAAGCAGTATGTGCTTAACCTCTCTGATTTCAACAACAATTTAGGCACCAAAGCAGGGCTGTAATGCTCTTCTGAGTAGGTATGTGCTGTTGGTCAAGCCAGAGGCTGTTTCATACCTGATTTCTGCCAGCAAGAGCTTCTCAGCTACCTGAACACACACCTAGGCTTGAACATTTAGCCTTCATTTGGAAGAGGAGCCAGGCTTCCAAAAACTGCAGACTGTGAGCAGTTTTGTTAGGATTTCTTTCCCTCTGCTTTCAGTCTTACCTCTTTCTGCTTTTCACACTGGGCCCTGGTTCAACCAGATCGAGAAGCCTCATGAGCAGAGCTCACTTCAGCCTCACAACCAGGTTTATATCACTTGAGAGATCCTGGCAGTACTGAATAGCACGTGGCCTGAACTTGGTGTTGTTTCTAAATGTAAGTCTGAAACTCAGTCTGCTTGAGCTTTAATATTATGGTATTCATGGCATCCTTTTCCTTCTTCATCCAGCGCAGGCTGCAGGACTTTTATATCATCAAGCTGATGTCAGTGTGATGTCAGCAGAACACAAAAGAGCATTCCTGGGACTTAGAGCTGACCAGGATGGTCTCCTCTGTCTGGTCCGAGACCAGGGCAGCCTCTGAAAAGACTTGCTAGATTGCCGTAGACTATGCACAGCCAGCTGGTGGGCTTTACCAAAAACTGTGTTAATTCTTGATGATGGCTGCTGCTCTACAAGGAAACAAAAGGCTGTTCTGCACACAAAAGGCTGCCTCCTCGCAGCATGTCATGGTGTTTAGCTTTAAATGTGTTTTGCCCCAGCACCTTAGCAAGGTTTTTTGGTGAAATAGGAAGCTTAGAAGCCGGAGGAATTCATAAGGCCAGTCCTTGATTCATCCTGTAACCTAAAAATACAGACCGATTCCTGCAGTGGTTATTTTAGTACCAGACAGCAAACTGCTTCCTTGAGATGAAAAGGCTCAAATACTGGCACCCTCCTCATAAACAGGATCTTGGGGTATAGGGAGAGGAGTAAGACAATTTAGACTGCACAAGGCTCACACAAATGCAGACAGAAAAATACACAAACATGCCAGAAAGGGAAGATAAGCAACACAGATTTTCACAGAAATTCCTGCCTGTCATTCCTTTTGAGGCAAAATAAGTAAATAATAAGAGTAATAGTTTACCCAAAAAAAAAAAAATTTAAAAAGCAATTAAGCTCTGCCTTTTGTTTCTGCTTGGCTCTTTCTGAACATGAGAGTTACCAGTCTAAACATGCTCTCCCAGCCGTTCTGCACCTGAAGGAATATGAGTTCATAAAAGACTGTAGAGATCATGTAGTACTTTAATACAGCACCCAGTGCTCTCCTCGCGTCTCACCCTGGAGGTTGGTCCCAGTTTATATAAGAATAGATGGGGGAGAAGAAAACTAGAGAGGTGTGTTTTCACAACATGGCATATTTTCTGTCAGATAGACTAAAGACACTCCAAGTGTGCATGTTTGAACTGTAAAGCGTTGACACTTTGCAGCCAACCCTGTTGGTGGAGCTTCAGCAAGAAGGGACACATCTTTGGGGTGTTCTGTCGAGATTTTATGTACAGCCCTTTGCCATTGCTCTTGCTGATGTCTTGAATCAATCAGTACTACAATCCCTTTCTTAAATGCAGAGTCTCCAGAAATATCTGTGAGTACTCCATGACAGGAAATTTCACTCTCCTTAGCAAACAAATAGCCAGATTCCAAAAGGACTTTTCTGAAGTAAACTGCTCTCAAAGGTTTGACTCCCTACTTATTTCCACCACTGGGATTTTAAGGGCAGCCTTTATGTGTAAGGATGTGTAAGGATTCGCCATGTGCGTCTGGTGAATCGCCATTCAAAAGAAGGTTTCAAGAATCCAGCTACTATTTTGAGGTCTGACAGTAATATAGCTGTAATGCATGTTTCTTCAATGTAGAAGAGGGTAGTGAGATCTTCCAGCTGAAAAAGTCCTTTCTCATCACTTTCAATATTTTGCTTGTGCTTCACTGAAAATGAGATGCAAATGTTGAGGTGTTGAACCTAAAACAATTTTCACAGAGAAGTGAGAGGAGACAGTAAGGTGAATAGTCAAACAGGGAGAACAGGGGTATGATCTCCACTGTAACACCACTGGAGTCACCAGAGGTGCTCCAAAGAGGAACTGTAGTGAAATTCTCTATGACAAGGATGTTATTTCAGGTGGGGATAACTACAGTTTTGGTGTTGGGCAGAATGATGCTCTTTCATGGAGCATAGACTAGCCCCTGTACCTCTGGAGTGCAGGAAGAGCAGTACAGTTTGCACAAGCACACACGACTCAGGGACTCTCATACCTCTCAGCCTCCAGTGCTGGGTCAGAAATCTCACAGGCCAGTTTTCATGTGTTTACTCAGCTACATTAACCTTTCCTTCTGAGAAGCACTGTCGTGACAACAAGAGAAATTGCCTTTCTTCACACCTTAGAAAGGGTTTGTCACAAGTTTGTTTTCCTTTCATGTTTGGGTTGGGCAGATGCAAGGGTGTTGTTTCTGATTTTATCCCAGCTGGTTTATTCTTTTGCTTTTGTGTGCCTGTTCTCTTCAGGAGAGCATTCCCTGCAGGAATAAGGTGGCATCTCCCCAGACTACCTCCAAGCTACTGATGACATTCATGCTGCAACCCATCCACCATCAGAAGGTGAGCAATCAATTACACATAGTCAACGGCTCCTCAGAGCAGATTTTCTAATAGCCTGAGAAATAAGAAAAGCACTAATAACTATGTCAGGCAACCCCATCCTTCTTACAAGAAAGAAAGCAGATAAAGAGCTTAGTGCCTCAGCAGATAGCTTCTTTCACACAGCAGCCAATAGTCACTTTCCATGTGCCCCCACAGCTGGGAGACAGCTCCAGATAGGGGGCAGGAAAGTGAGGGAGACTGTCTTGGTTGTTTTCAAGAATGGATGGTAAAATGAAGCTTTTCCAGTTAAATCCTTTGCTGATATAAGGGACAGGCACAAACACTCTCATGCTGACATCCCACCAAAGTCAGAAGCTGCTTCTTACCATTCTCCTGCTCCCCACCCCCATACCTCTGGCAAGGAGACCAGTGTCCCTCTTCCTAAAATTCAGTGGTGGGAGCAAGGGGGCCACCTGACCTTGTCAGTGGTAGCAGGGCAATGAGCAAGCCTACACATGAGCACCACATTCATGCACACCATTCAGAATACACATACAACAGGAGCTGAATTTTATTGGTACAGATTCCCTCTGCTTTGGCTCTTCTCAGCTTGTGAGTACTTTTCCTTTACAATCTGCACAACACTCAATCTGTGTAATTTTCAGCACATGCACACAGCATTTTCTGTGCCTGCTGCTTCTCAGAACACTTTGAACAAGCTCAATGAAAACACATTTATGCCAATGTTGGCTTCTTTTGTCAGAGCAGAAATAGTCCAGCTCCATCCCACAGACTTCCTACTGCTCTGAGTGTGTTAGAGCCAGTTCAAGTGCCTCTCCTCTGCCCTGCCAACAAGCAGACTCTGCCCTCGCACCCTCTTGCTTGCCTTACCCCCCCCCCCCCATCTTAGGAAATAATTAGCAAAGAAGAATTAATAAAGCAGTATGGAGTGCACTCCTGAGGCTTCTGACAGCTGTTGGCAGCTGATCTTGTGCTCCTGGTGCTGCTCCACTTCCCTAGAGAACCATGCAAGCCTTCCCTTTCAGGTGCCCCCAGCCTCTGCACACCTGGGCTGAGGTCAGAAGAAGAGAAAGGTGTGATACCAGCCTCTTGCAACACATGGAAATTCCAGGATGGGGACTATGCATTTCCCTCAGGGCGGAAAAAACAAGCCTTCGTGGAGTCGCAGTGCCCCACTGCATCACACCCTGCCATAATGAATAGGTAGGGTGTAGGTACAAGCTATTAATAGGCCCTAGAAAGTGCTACTAAAGCAGCATACACATCTGTGGTGTTGCTTGCCTCAGCCAGAAGTGTCACAAATTATGAGCACAACAGCAGAAAAGGATATCACAGCCTGATGAGCACTTGTGAGCGATTTTGCAGTTTGAGAGATAATGGAGCAACAAATCTGCAGGCTGCAGGGCTCCCTGGCACTGGGACAGGCACCAAGGGGATATCCCTTCACTTCCTACTTCTCAGGAGAGATGGCCAAAGGGGAAGACACAGCTCCTTTGCTATCTCCTCTCAGGCCTCAGCTGCTCTACCAAGAGCCACTACAAAGGTGTCAGTAAACAGGAATGATGAAATTTCCTCCATAATTGTCCAAGTAAGTGTCAAGTACCCCACCACAGAAGTATGGCCAGGGAGCAAAGAGATACATTATTCTTGCACAAGGCCAGACATAAACAAGCACTCCTAATGGGGCTGGGGCAAGGGCTTTGCTGTCCATTAGCTACCTGCTGAGCATAAATATCTTAGGCTGGATGGAGGTACTCACATGGGCATGTTCATATGCTCTTCCTCTAAATAATGAGAATAGACAAAAATATGGACTGCAGTAAAAGCCATGAGAGAGACTTGTAGCTGTAGTCCTGCAAGAAAGACGATTTCTGCTTCTGGGTAGCTTAGAAGCTAGTGGGAATAGCTGTTCAATATAATTTTGTCTAACATCTGATCTCACCCATGGATGTCTGCACCAGGAGATCAGGACTTTCTGATATTCCAGGAATCTCTGTGCCACCTTGTGCAGTCTGGAACATTCCTTCCACTTTGTCATATACATAACATGACATGTTCATGGTTTTCACTGATGTCATATGATTGCAATATGCCTTATCTGATTAGCAAGTTCAGGCATGCTTGGCTCATGTTGTATCTTAATTAATTTTACCGACAAACATTGATGTTCTAAATCCTGAAACAATGCCTACATAACTCCCCAGGGCATTGTTTTGATTCCACCCTAGAACAAGGTCACTCTCCTCTTGACAAATGGTTTTTCATTCTTTATCTTTTCCTAACAGTTGTTTCTTAAACAAGATTTTCACTGGGGATAAAAAGAGTAATCTTCACAAACTGTTTCAAAATTTAATGTCTCCTGCCAGCTGTTGTTCAGAAGTTTAAAGTAGATATTTTAATTTTACTGCTTGTTGGATCCAATAGCCAAATGCCGATTTGATGTCAAAGGCTTCCTCTAACAATCTGAGTACCCTGCAAAACAGAGATGGAGAGGCAACAAGCACACAGTCTCCAAAGTAAGCCTGATTGCATTTGCAGAATGCCAGATGTACCGACCTGAAATCTTCTGACTGCTGGCAGTGCCCAGGCTGCACCTCTCCAGAGCACTGCATTGCTCACCCTACACACCTCTATGGCCAGAGGGCCACACCAGGTACTGGCAGGCATCTCTCACCATGGACAGCTGGAGAGTCTCTTGAGGAAGATACGCTTTCACTATTGCCTAACCTACTTGTTCATGCCTCCCACCTGGATGGGAGGACCACGGATCCTTTCCGGGATGCATTTTTTTACTCCCTGCCTTATCAGCTCTGCTGGAAAAGAGTTCCGAACTATTCTAGGATCCTGGCACGCTGCCTCACCCATCCTGCCTGCTGCTTGCAGCACCACCCATCCCACCAATATATCATCCTCCTGTGACTATTACAAGCCACTTGTCTGGATACCATGATTCTCCAGGCACTTACACTTTTTAAAGCTTTTCTCAGCATCCAGGGCACCTGAGAATTTGCCCCACATGCTGGGTGGATGGTGGGGGACTGTGGGTCTCTGCCAAGGGGTTTAGCTCCAGGCTTCCCTTCCAGCAAATGACCTGCAAATGAAATGTAGGAAAAGTAGTATCCCCACCATCATCTGGTATAAACCAACAAAGCCCCACTAAAGACATTAAAGCTCTACTGGTTTACACCATCTGGGAATTTGGCTACAGGGGAGGACTTAATGTTTTCAGCCTTTATCACAGATATACATGGGAGAAAGGCTAGTGCCCTATCTGCACTCAGCTAGCATTACCAACCCCTACAGAGATCAATAGGAACTCCCTGCTCACATCAAGAGCAGAATGATGCCTTAAAATTAGCATGTGTTTGAATCAGTGCATTGCATCTTGTTTGCAGATTAGTAGCACTGAGCAGGTATTGAGAGCATCACAAAGCTAGCCAGTTTATACAAAATAAGAACTGACCTAAATTTCTGCTAAGCCAAAACTGATTTTTTTTGGAAGGGAGAGAGAAAAAAAGGTGTCCAGAAATACTTATGTTTTGGTTCATTTCATTAATTCATGCACCTATCTTCAGCAGACAAGAAATAGTAAAATTTCACACACTTGGACTTGAACGAGGAAGTGTTGGGCTCCTGTCCTCAGAATGGAAGGCTTCAGTTCTAATTTATAGATCAAACAGATAATGACAAATAAGCTTTGGGTGGTTTATCTAAATCCTCCAAAGCTATGCCCAGCAACTAGCTATAAGCTTGGGCAACAACTTGGTTAGTCCAGAGTGTCTTGCAAAGTCAAATCATATTTTCTGTGTAGTGTTTCACATATTTCTGCATGCTGTCTCACAATCATATTCGAAATAGCAAAATTGAAGGAAATCTGGAATGAAATGGAAGTAACATATTTATTCTTTATATTTATGGTGGCAATAAATTTCCTTAATGTGCTGCCTCTTCCATTTAATGCAGTGAGTACCAAATATGGGCTGGGTAATGGATGTTTTATGAATACAGCCTTTCCTTGAGCAATTGATTGCTTAATTGAAAAGATTAAAAATTGAAGCGGGCAAAAATAAGAAAGAAAAAAAATACCAGGAATAGGCTATGATTATCAATTTCAGCAAGCTAGCAGGTAAATTACCATTATAATAGAAGATTTAATATCATTAAATATTCCATAAACAGCCTCTTCCTCTAAGAATACTTTTGTAATATTTTACAACTTCTGTACTTTACTGAAAGAAAAAAGTCCCACAAGATTTTTTTTGTCCTTTTATATTTCTCTTTCTGTGGATAATATTTTCCTGCTGGAAGAATGTAGAGGGTGTATGCAGAGAGCTGTTTCCTCTAGGTCCTAGTGTGTTTCCTCTCTCTGCATCTAAGCCATGAGCCTAAAAAGACCCGAGTGAGTTGCCATTTCACAATGCAGAAATGCAAGCAGTCTTGTTTTCTTTCTGCTGTTTTTTTCATCTAGCAATGCCTTTTTCTTGTTTGTCACAGATATATATATATATATATATATTGATTAGAGATTCAGTGAAAAGCAAAATTACTGAGATGGTCTGATTACTGATGTGAGGTGTTTTTGCTAGTGTATTAATCCACTGATTCCACTGTTATGAATAATACACGTATTCATCACGCCACTGCTTCAAGGGACAGTATTCTCATCCAGGCCCTCTGTGCATTTTAAGTAGCTCGGGCATCCCCTGAGATCTGGGACTAAAGGACTAAACTTATCTTTGGTGTAAACTCTACAGAGATCAGTGAAACCACTGAGACCTAGGATGAATCTGACCCAGGGAGAGAAACTCTCAAGGGCTCCATTTAATCTCTGTCACAGCATGATTTTCCCCAGGAATCACCATAGCCATCCATCTCTCTAACACCCATAATAAATAATTTACTCACAGATATAAGGAAGCACTTTGCCTCAATCTGCTAATGATTTTAGCTCTGAAAGGGGCTCTGCCATGCTTAAACCCTCTTTACATTGCCTGAGAGACTCAAAGTGCCATTATGATAGAATGAGATAACACTAAATTAATAGGAGACAGTACAGTACAGTAGTTATCAGCATTTCCACTGCAGTTTTCAGGTGGATCTTCAGCTATTTAAATATCCAAGTGAGATTCATCTGAAGTCACTTTATCTGTCTAGTCAACAGAGACCAACACTTCTGGGGATGTCTTTTTGTATTACAGATGTGTAAAGGTTTTGACAGCTAAAGCCAAGTGAGATGAATCCCATTCTTAAATATCTGTTTGAACTCAGTCCCTTCTCATCAAGCTTGGTGTCCCCCTGACACTTGCCTTGCATACTCTCTTAAGCCACAGTGAAGGGGCAATGGGGATTTGTCTTCAGCCATCTGCAAACACCACAGCTGGAAGCAGGATACAGTTGCAAATGTTGAGATAGCCCTCATCTCCAGAGGCCAGCTTCCAGTCTGGCCTGAGACCTGCTAAGCAGCAATCCTCAGAGCTGATGTCTTTGTAGCAGAGAAATGTACTTGCTGCAACCCTTTCCTCACTTGCGGAGGGTCTGTCCTCTATTTGATTGACCCCCATGTTTTGTATATTTGAGGACTCTGCTCTCTAGGTCAAAATGACCTGGATTGTGGCTTTTCCTATCAAATGCTGTTCCAGTCTAGAAGCTTCCAATATAAGTCTTTCATTATAGCTTTAATATCTCTGGTTAATTTCCTCCTTGATCTGCCTTTTTTTTATTGCCCTAAGTAATTCATTTCCATCCCTGGCACTGCACCTTTTCAGAATTGATTTAAAATTAATACATTAATAAAACAGTATAAATAATGTATGGTTGCTGTATTTAATATTAATAGCCATTAAGTGAGGAAAAAAATTGCATACCTGTGGATGATTTGCAAAAGGGTTGTGGAGCCATAATATTACATTTCAAAGAGAGACATTGAGGTTGCCCAGTGCTTCCCATCAAAAAAGATTTTTTATTTCAGATGCCTACAGATTTGTCAGACTTCTCTCCTGCAAGATTCTTATGAAAACAGACTTTTGCCTCAGAGTGACTTATTAACTGCTATGCACTTTTTGGAAAACAACTTCCAAATAGCTCAGACATTTCTGTGAATGAAACAAGGCAGAAAAGTGTGTTGTCTGCTGACATAAGACAAGCTAAGTGCCCAGAGCTAGTAGCCCTGCTGTGGAGCAAGAACCAGGCAGAAACATAGACAGTCTGTCTTGCAATGTCCCTGTGAAAATTTATCTCCTCCCCCAAATTTGGCCTTGTGGAAGTGTTTGAGGCTACCAAGCACTGACTTGCTGGAACACCTCCGTACGCATTTGCTTGCAGAGGGCGTGCACCAGCCTGATACTGAGGAGTCTGTCCTCCTTTCTGTGCAACACAGTGAGCCTGAGCTCCTAAAGCAGTGGTTCTGCCCTTCACCTGAACTCAGTGGGCAAAAGGATCACACCAAGGAGAACCAGGATGGGGGATGAGGACAGGAGACATGGCAGAAAATAAGACTGCAGGCTGGTAGGCAAGGACCAGAAAGGTAAACTAGCAATTACAGCAGAGTCCCAATGTGGTGAGGAGATGAGGATTTAGTAAAACTGGGAATTAAGGAGCATAATATAGAGAAGAAAACACTGGGAGGGGCAGTGCCATTCACAGAGATGCTGGATTTCCTACCCCTGGGCATTTCAATGTGCCTTTGCACCTGTGTCCCATGGCTAGTGCACACTACAGTGTACACAGAACTTCTGCAGAGCCATGACCTTCCCCACTTCCCTGCCAGGAGCTCAAGCAAGCAGGAACTTGGAGGTTTTGTTTTGGCTTTCAAGCACACCTCTCTCTTTCATATGCTGTTTCATTCTGGAAGAAGAAGAACGGGAAGGTACTGGCATTTAAGAAACAACTCCTCTCCAGAAGAACTGCCTTCCCTCATCCTGACCATGCACAGGGATCACACACCACCGGCCTTGCTCACTGTGTGGCTCTGCCATTACACAGGTCAGATGAGCTGAGCTGACTGTCAGGAATGGGTACTAAGGGGAGAGAAAAGGCTGAGACCAAGGATACCAACATCTACAGAATATGTTTGGTTTCCAGTAAGCAAGGAGTTAATGCTATTTGGAGCCCTCACACAGGTGTCAGGGGCAGAAATGATGGCTGTCAAGGAGGGAATACAGGAAACTTTCACTCTTTAGGAAGGAAGACAGAAGGGAGAAAGGATTGTTTTCACTCTTGATGAACATGGGTTTGTCCATCAGTGCAGGGATTTCACCTCATTTTTTAACAAGTCAGTCAAAGGCTTGGTTTTTTCCACACACTTTTCCATGGTGCAGACACAGCCCTGAAAGCTTTTCTTGTAGTGGCCTTTCCTTACCTGCTTGCGCAGTTGTCATCCCACCATGACTTCATGACCCCCTTGTCAGGTTCAGTGGGGAGAGAAGGAGCTTTATGTTGTTTTCACATCACAGAGACCCTGATCAAGTTTCAGCTGCCACGGCCGAGATGCTAGAATCAAAAACAAAGGTTGTTCCAAAGATGGTTTATAATGCCTCTGTTGAGGTTTTGTCAATCTGTTATTAATTTTTTTGTTTGTGTGTGATTATCTGTGAGGCTCAGACAGGAAGGAGCAAGTAGCAAGATGAGGGTGGTAGAGCTCAGAGGAGCTTCTTCTGTGATGAGTCCCTGCAGTGCCTCATCCATGGGTGATTAGACCTCCTGCACTTTGCTTTGTCTGGAACCCTTCTCTGTTCTGGTCCCAGCTGTTTCCATAGTCTCCCTAAGAAGAGAGGTTGCTTTTTTATTCTTGGGTAACCTTCTTAGAAATAGGCAATGAGGATTTCCAAACCTTCCTAGTGATGACAGTAAATTTTCAAACTCACTGGATGTGTTTTGTATACTGTTCACTTGCGATAGCAGCCTGACTTTAGAGGAAAACACCTTCTGTTGTTGAACAGCAATACTTCATCAAGACATACTTTAGCTACTGGGCTGTCCCATGCCATAACATCATTCACCTAAGAGGCAGGACTCAACACCCCCAGATGAAAAGGTAACACTCTAGCACCAGGAAATGAATGGCCAGACACTACAAGATACACCTGATTTATTTAAAATATTTAAATGTGTAAATCACTTATATAATATTAAATAATAATTGTGCTCAGAGATAACTTCATATGGCAGAGCAAGGTAAGTTGAGTAGACCTTTCTCAGCCCATGCCTACACTGTATCTGATATCCAAGTCCAAACCCCCGGCAGCCAGGTGGGAACAGGCTTGTCTAGAGCGGCCCGATGGGGATCGTGCCCTGCAGAAGAGCAGTTCAAATCTGGCAAAGGTTTGCAGTGATTTTTGCTGCCAGAGGAAAACACAGAGTGTTTCTGCACAGAGTGACTGTCACCAGCTCCGCTGCACGCCTGCCTGCCTCATGCCTCAAGCATGAGGAAGGGGGCTGACCCACAAGGGCTGCATGCCCAGAGGCCACTGTGGGGCCATGGCTTGTGTGTCCTGTGTGTCCAGAGAGTGGCAAACTGTGCAGGCAGACAGAAGGGCTGAGAGCCTTCACCCACCCTCCCACAGCACAGCCCTCCCTGTGCAGCAGAGGCTTCAGGGCAGGGGCCGTATATGGAGCAGGAAGCAAACATGGAGAGCATGAGTTTTTAAATGCCTGAAGCCTGAATCGCCACCACTTTCTTGGAAGTTACATGCTGCACTTCCCAGGTGAGCAGCACACTGATAAACAGTGTGCTTGTCAGTTCTGAGAAACAAAAGAGAATGAAACCATAAGTTGTTGAGTTGCTCAACCTTTGCTGTGGTTTAGCAACAAAAAAAAATTTGTAGGAATTTCTTACCACTTACTGCAAAGTGATGGATAAGTCAACTTGTTTGTAGTCCCAAGGTATATTGGGAACACCTTAACATGTGAAGGAAAGGGGGAGTATGGGAGCCAAGTTTTAGCCAGAGGTGAGAAATGTTACACATCCAAAAGATCAAGACAATTTGAAAGAATGGGGACTGCAAGGTCTCAGCTTCCTGACAGCCTCTAAAAGTCACCCTCCTGGTCCTTTTCTGCTCCCACTGTTTCCCTGACCTCATCTGCCCATCAGTGATGGATCTCTGCTCCTGTCCAATGACCCCCCAGTCTCCTTCAAACCTCAGAAGCTTAATGGAAGCTGCAAGAGTTAGATCTTCCCCACTTCCAGTGAAATGTAAGAAATCATGGGGAAGGACCACAATGCAGAGTCACGGCAGCCAGTGGAGATGGAGCAGGTGTGTGGCTGAGAGCAGTCATGTCTGCTGGCATTGAGGGAAGCATGGAAGTACAAGGCACCCTCTAGTCTTTCCAAACAAGGGAACTTGAAGTGCTCAACAGAGGAAACAACTGAACACATTATCAATGACAACTGGAGTCAGACAAATGATCACTGAAGTGGACTCCATGCTGGAGTGTAAATTCCAGAGTTGTCTTAGTCTGCACTTTTCAAGTCATTGTTTGCCTGAGATCTCTCTCAGAGTCATCTCTACATTCACCAGATTATCTGGATCAGTTAAAGATATGTCATGCCATAGCTGGAAACTGTATTCAGACCCCAAAATGTGAGACTTTAAGACCCGTGCCCTACTCCAAGTACGAATGTCAAAGCACACACACACAGCTGTGGAGACCTTCCTGGGCAGCCAGGCTGCTGGCTCAGGGAGGTTTTCTTCCTCTTGTTGTCACAGGAGAAAAGTCTCCTTTCATAGTCCTCTGGGCTCCTTTCCCCAAACAGCCGTCAGTGCCTCATGTTTTAGCCAGCTACTTTACAATAATAAATACCTTTCCAAACCTACCCTCACTTCATGTGTGCAGTGCCAGCTGTCAGAGCAAAACAAGTAGTTTTTTTCCCGTGCCCTGTGGGCTGTGCATGCTGAGTCTGGTCCTTCCGGCCTTTTCTATCTCCAAAAGACACAAGCCTTAGCACTGAGGCCCAGAAGCTGTCCTGTTCTGGAGCTGTGGGAGCCTCTGCCTGGATGTGCATAGCTAACAAGTGTGTCCTGTTGAGTCCCTTCTCCAGCAGCCTTGAGGCTATGGTCTTGACTTTGACGTGACCTAGTCATGCCTCTTGCCTGACTCCTGCATTGTTTCAAAGGCAGAATCAGAGGATTTGCTGTCACTTTAAAGCATTCGTCATCCTCTACCGCTCAGTCATTCTGCCACGGGGCTCAGGAGCAGCCTGAGCGTGATGCAGCAGTTCAGCTGCCGCAGGGCAGCAGATGCAATCTCTCTCTGGCACGTTTGGGTCTTGTTTGCGGTCGAACCTCTGCTCGTGCTGCATGCAGATGGTGGCATGTGCCCACAGGAATCTGCCTAACAAATACACGCCTTGCCAGCTGAGAAGGAAAGGGATTTTGGGGTGGGAAGGTGCTGAGCAGGAGGCATCAAGCTTCTTACTTCCCATTCAGCAAGCTGTCCAGCTCTACAGCCACTCTGAAAGGCTGTGGGCAGAACCAGGCAGACACTGCCTGCAGAAAACAAATCCCACTTCTCCAAACATGGCTGCTGGTGCTCAGCAGAGATGCTGAAATTCACCTGGACCCCAGGTGGCTGCAGACAGCAGGACTGCAAAAGCGCGGATGCAACCTTTCCGGTACTGCCTCCATGCTGGGGCTGGGCTGGCAGAGCTGCCACGGCCATGCTCTCCGTGCTCACCATGAAGTGGCCTCACAACCTATCCCTTCCTCCCAGAAGGGCACTCTGGCTGTTTCTGAACTGCTGCCCGAGCAGCATGAGGCAGAACCGTGGCAGAGAAGGAGGCACAAGGGCCCGATGTTATTGACTCCAGCCAGCGAGCGGGCAGTGTAATCTGTCTGCTTTTGTTCCGTTCGCTTGGTGGTGTGCTCTCATTAGCCCCCCACCAACAGTCAACCTGTCAGCAGGTCTGCGCTCCAACTGCCTGACCTCTGACTCCCACTCATTCTTCCACAAATTAATTTCCCAAATTGACAAATTAAAGTGCACAGTATGCCCAAGGTCACTAAATCACACTGGGTTCTGGTAAATGTCAACTAGCGTCGAGGGGAGAAAAGAAAAAAAAAGGAAAAAATAGGGGGAGGGAAGGGATAGATGGTACAAAGGGATAAAGGGAAAAATACCATATTTGTTTGAAAGAAATGGGCAAAACGTCTGAAATGTAGTTTCCAATTTGCAGGGGATGATGCTGTGTGAGAGGCTGTCAGCCTCCAAACAAATGGAGGCTGACAGTTCACCCAGCACACAAGAAGGGCTGAAACATGGTGGGTCAGATCTCTGTGCTCCATCAGGTCACCCTGACAGCTTCCCAAAATGGTGTTAGTTGGCCCACAAAAATTGTGAAACTGTGAAGCCCAGGCTGGGTCTCATCTCCCTTGCAATGCCACCACATTGACACATTCCAGTTGAGTTTTTCCTGATTCCTGTCAGACAAATGGGAATGCCAGCCAGAGCCTAAGCACAGATGTTAGGAAAGTCAGTGCACACAGATACTCAAGGAGAGAAGGGCAGACTGACCTTGGGAAGCACCAAGCCTCATTGAGCCTCAGATGCCAGCCAGCAAGACATGGCCACAAGGAACCTGTAAGGACATCAGCCCCATGACCCTGCTGCCACTGCCACCACGTAGCACAATCTTCCCCAAAGACCAAATTAATGCCTTTCTGCCATAACCTGCCCATGAGTGACCATAAACCCTGCAATCTTCAGTCTATCCATGATCAGTTTGTATTTGTTCATTTGCAAGCATTGTCTCTGAACTCATGCTTTCCTCTCCACTGCATTTACCCACTGCTTATTTAGAAAAAGCCGCTGTGTCACCTTGCAGCTGCCACTCACTGGGTGATGGAGACCAGAGCTGATATGATCCTCTGATGCTCCTAATAGCCTGTCTCTGCACCTGCGCTTCCAGGGCTTCATCTTTCTTTACCACAGCAGACAGCAGTGCTCCAGGGGAGATCTCACTCCTCTCCAGTGGCATTAATACTTCCCTGCCTCTTGGGAAGGCTGTGACTCACATACCTCACACTCACATTTGTCTTTTTCATGGTGGCATGATATCTCTGCTTCTCAGTTATCCCATCAACTAATACACCCAGGTCTTTCTCTTCTATGCTTGTTTTGGGCTGATAAGCTTTCAGCTTATAGTGGAAATTCATGTTATTAGTCCCTAAGTGCATGACCTTGCACTCTGTAATATTAAATTTCATCCCATTTCTATGAGTCCAGCCCTCAAGGTCAGTTAGTGCTTCCTGTATCATACCCTGATCTTGCATAGTAACTATGGTCCCAAACTTGCTGTCATCTACAAATTTCATCCACACACTCCTACATTCCATCATGAGGCCATACTGAAAATATTAAGCAGAATCAGACCCAAGATTATTCCTTGAACAACTGCACAAGCAGCTTGATCATTCCCACACCATCATCGCTTGTATTCATCCCTTCCTTACCCAGACCTCCACACACTGTTCTGCTTAACCCCATCATCCCCCATTGAATTAATAATTTCCCATGTGGCATCGTATCAAATTCTTTGCTGATAGTGAGATCAGCCACGTTTCCCTTACAAGGAAAATCAATTAGCTTTCTTTCATATGATATCAGATTCTTCTGGCACAATTCACCTTTGACAAAACCAGGCAGCATACAATCTTGCTTTTTATTTGTGTCCTTTTTTCTGTTCTGTACATACTCCAAAGATGTTTGTCTTGCACAGAGTGCTGATGAAAGCACGCTTGCTGTGATTGTTGTTCCATTAATGGTGGTTTCATCTAGGAGGACACAAGAAAGTGCCACAGTTGCAGTGATCCTTCCTCTGTCCTGCTTTCTGCATCCCTTCCCCTTCTACAGTGGGGATATAGCAGGATTGGCATAAGCCCTGTCCAAATCAAGGTATTGTACATAGTGAGGAATTTGCCTACACAACTAAAAACTGGTGTTCATTAAAAACACTAAAGAGCAGGCTAAGACTAGACAGTCCTGTTCCATTCTCCCTGCACATGGCACTTTTTGGTCCTGCTGAAATCCCTGGGACTGTTCACAGAGTAAACTCCATTACTCTATAAACTGGGTTCAGTGGCTGCCATCTGGAGAAATTTTATGGCTTGCCTGAGTTCTTTCTATGATCACTACGGACAGAAGTCAGCAAATATGAGCACTCAGCCTACATTTGTTATCTTCATTGTTTTTGTTGCTTATCAGAGCACTCTCCCAAGGAGTTATGCTTTTAATAGGCTCCACTGTAGGGTTGTCCCTTAACAGACATATAGTCAATGCCATCACACCATTCAGGAAGTCACCGAGAAGTGGAGAACTTAGGTTTTACTCTTGCTGCATCAAGGCAAAACCATCAGCCAGCAATTACTTGAAACAATTTTGTGATTCTGTAGGGCTAAGTTCTGCACAGCCCTGTATTTCCTGTATTGGGAAAGAGGTACAGGACAAGACTTAGGGCACTGACACCGTAGGCATAATATGAAATGTAACCCTGGTGAGCACAGGTTATTCCATGGTTGCATTGTGGTTCTATGAAAGGGATCCCTGCATCATTCACTCTGTAAGCAAAGGACAGGGAGAAATGACAACTCTCATCCCTTCCCATCTTCTTCTCAGGCATTCTGACACACAAGGGAAAAGTTGGGTCTTCTCCCTCCGAGATGAAGCAATGCTTCTTGAAGGAAAGCATGGCAATACATTCTCTTAAGTCTTAGAGGGCAGCACTATGGTTTTGAACACAGATCGCTCTGGGTTCCCCCTGCCCACCAAGTCTCTCCTCTAAATTGCAGGAGGGTAGGCATCTATTGCTTCTCTCTGTCATGGGCAGTTGGAGCTAAATAGGGAGGGACAAAGACTCCACCTGTCAATGCTCAACATTTGCTGTAGCAAAAAACGAATCAGTTCTGTATATTTTTATGTGTTTGGATAAAAGATGGAATCTTCCTATTAGATGTCTGAGGGGAATTCTTATGCACCTTGACTTCCTTGCACCGGCACATAATCTGGGTTAAAGATCAGCAGAATAAACTCCTAGTCCTAACTCATCTGAGTATGGTTGGGCAGGTATGAATCTGTGCATTTCACAAGGAAACGCCTTTCTTCTTCCCTAATCCCACATGGTAAAACACAGAGTAAAAGGAAATCAGCATCTGAGGAGTTTTGTTGGTCCTGGGAGGAGAATTTTATAATGGTTTATCTGCTTCCCTATAACAATGACATTGCACCTCTCCAGCTAGGTTCAGCTCATAAAATACGCTCATCTGAGTAAAAAATCTGTGTCACTCAGAAGTTTAAGCATTACATTTAAGACCACTAATTGAATCTGCTGCTCTGATATCCTCTTGCAAGGGATTCCAGAGCCTAGAAACAGGCAAATGCTCTGGCACCAGCTGTCTTAAGCCTAAAGCTAGTCTCCACCAAAAGTCTGGCATTAGATGTCTTCTCATTTTACATGTTTGCATTTTTAAAACAACATTCCACAGTTTTGAGGCTACTGTAGGCTGGCTGAAGAATCAATTTGGTGACTTACAATCTGAGTCTTACCCCAGGAGACAAAAAGCAATGACCACAACAGAAAAGAAAGCTGTAAGTTATTCTTTGCATCAGCTCTGGAGAGCACGCACCTCCCAGGACATGGATATAAACTAGTGTGACCATGCCATTTATTCATCTGGGTCCAGGGACCTGTCTGATATAAGTAAAGAGGGGTGATTTGTTTCCATATTGGTTGAAACACATGAAAATTCTACCCTCTCCTTTTAATACTGCATGCTGCTGCATTCATCTTGTTGCTGCTCATGATAGCAGTGTCCTCCTGCATGCTGCCTTTCCACAAACCATGCTGGGCAATCAGGAAAGGCAACAAAAGTGGACAAGACTTTTACAGCAGCTACTTAGCCAACACAGCTTGAAGTCCCATGGCACTAACCAGAATCACCTTTCCCATCTTGTAACATGTAGTGATTTTAATTTAAGAGAGATCAAGCCTCACTCCTTAGTCCTCATGTCCCTTTTCACAAAACACAGGAAGTGAAAACCACAAACCACAGAGTATGTAACAAAATTCAACCAGGCTACCAGTTTAAACCTCTAGCTTGGAGCTGGCAAGCACACTCTAGATTTACCCTGCTGCATGTGAAATCAGCATTTCAACCTGTTTCTTTCACAGCTAGCTGTGATTAGAGTCTGCACCTGGGATTTGCTGCTTTCAGTGTTGTAAAATAAAGCACAAAAAATGCAAACACGTAAGTGAAACACAGGCACAGGAAAGAAAGGCAAGAGCATTTATTATAACCAAAACTTTGCACTTCATGTCACCAAGTGGACCTGTCAGTCTCATATGCATAGCCAAGGTAATCAACCCTAGACCTCAGAAATTATGCTACATATCATATAGCCTGCTGGCATATTAATACCCTTTCCTTTTAAAATCTTTGCTCTCCCTTTGGAGCCTGCCCTCTCACTGGGGATCAGACTGACACATTATAGGCTCAGTTTTCTTTCTGAGCTGACACCTTGTCCAGGAAGAGCTGGCTAGGATGTCAGTCTTTGGAGGGTACATAGAACATTCCAATGTGCAATTTGCATATCATCACTTTACTGGAAGGTATCGTAAGAAGAAATAAATAGTTCTCTGTTTTAGGTCAATAACTTTAGCTTTTAGCCAGCATATCACACTTGAATTAAAAAAAAAAAAATGCACTGAATTTCACTAGATGACCATCTTCTGAATAATCTTGAGCTGTGAAAAAGCCAGTGCAAAAACAACCACTTTGTTCATCTCCATTTTCCCTTCTCCCCACATCTATTTATGGAAATATGTGGAAATTGAAATATAGTCTTTATTTTAGGTGACTCCATTTGTTACCTTTTGAAACCTTCCTGAAAAGCTATCTATAAAAGAAGAACTCTGTATAAAATGAAGTCTAGAATGATAAAACAGGAAAGAGAAAACCTGAGAAATTGATTAGTTGCTTCCATCATCTTTCCAACACATACACTTTGGTCACAGAAAAACCACTCCACTACTTAAAATTATAAATTGTGGGTTTTTCAAACACGGCAGATGATTACACAATTATGGCAATATAATATCACCTCATAGTTATACTGGAGTGACCATCTTGTAAGTATTTTTGCCATGCAACAGAGGCTTCATTTCTCCCATCACATTATGAGTATACACTTGTATGGACAAGGAATTAAATAAACTCAGAGGAAAAGCTACACCTGGACACCAGAAGCCACATACTCATAGCAGTGAGCTTTCAAGGGAGCCCCCTTGTAGGAGCTCAGACTGACTGGTGTCTGGGAAGCATGTGCCTCTTTTCTCCACAAAAGGTGGGTCCTCTGAACTCACCAATGAGAGCAAAGCCCACACACAGGCCAGCTGCTACTGGTGTCTAATTTACAGAACAGCCTGATGATGTCTGTGGTCAAGAGAGGGATGAGCTTCAGCTTGCTCCCAGGATCTCAGCAGATCTAGCAGGCAGCCCAGTAGCATGTGGAGATAGGAAAAACACTACCAGCAGCTGCGGAGGGAACACTGCTGACACAGAAACTTTGACACCTCTTTTGAGCAGTGTCTACTCCACCTAATTAAAAAAAAAAAAAGTTTATGATTTTCTCATCTTCCACAATTCCCTACCATATGCCACTCTATAAAGACAGAATTCTCTCACCTGATGAAGAGATGTGAAAAACTGAGTTAGTTGCACCTTCTCAAACATCACCATGTTCCCCCATAAAGCCTATCAGAATACAGCCCTCAGTGACCTAGAAAAATTTACAAGAAGCAGGCCACAAAAGTTTTTAGAAGTGAAGAATTTGAGAAACCACCTACATTCTGTTTATTCTATGATCTGTTTGTGCATGTTTTGGATTTTCTTGCACAGGAAAGGTATTACCTCGCAGAGATTTACCACAGGAAAGCAAGCATTAAAAATAACTCAAACTTGTATTATCAGACAGGTGAAGGATCAGAAATGCATGAGGTCTTTTCTCCCAACTTTTGTTGAGCAAATTCTTTTCTCCTTAGAGTTACTTGCAGAAGTGGTACTGGGTTACTGTTTCCAGGGGTCTTTCTATTTTTGCCCATATGACCACAGGGTGCTTAAAAAACCAGCACAACTTACACCAAGGAAGCACAGCTGTGTGCCCAAGAGGAGTTTCTTGCATTTTGCATCTTAAAAATGGTGTGTGTTCCAAATTAAATCCTTTTGTCTGTACTCTTCTATCCATAAAGCAGAAAGTAACAAGGCTGTGGCTCCCAGAAGTAGTTTTACATATAGAGACAGTCCTCCACATCTGAGACCCTCTGAGACCATCTGCAGCTCTGAATCCGCCTGTCTCAATGGCTTTGTCCCTACTGATTTTGACAGGTCTTGCTGCAGTCCTTTTGTCACTTTCCTACTGGCCAGGCCTATAAGGGATTGACCTGCATCAGACAGAAGCATTTTAAACCCTCATTCCAGATCTCTGCAGCTAACACTGTACCTGGCTAGCACAGCTAGGTGAACAAGGACACAGATGCAAGCTGATGATAGAACCCCTCCTCTCATTCACCGAATACAGGCAAAGTCCACGTGTCTTCAGCTAGTTAACTTCTTCTGTAAGAAGACTCTTTTCCTCAATAAATAATAATAATTACCCCTATGTCAATCAATTTACCGGCTGGTAATGACTGTACCTTCCTTTCAGTTTCTTTTCTGTAATTATTTGTGGCCAGGAGCGGCCATGCAGATTTAATTATTGGAAATAAAATGTTGTGCGAAGTTCTGTATCCATGACATTGGTGTTGTTTTTCAAGGATTGCTTTCAGAGGTTCTCCTGATGCTATGAAGTTGCATCCTTCAGGTTTAGGGGCTGGAATATCAGGACCACAATTTTTCTCTGAGGTACTTCCTTCCTCTGACTTACGCTGATGTTGAGGTTGACCAAAGTGCATGCAGGGGCCAAGATGCCAAGGCAACATCAGTCCATATTGCACTGTCTGAAGGCACTCCAACAGCAGGATAAGGTCAACTCTCTCAGCACAGTAGTGACTGAAGAGAGGGCCCAGAGGAGCTCTGATGAGCAAGCCATCTATCTTGCTTTTCTTTTTACCAGGAAGCATGAGAAATGCCTGCCTTTTCTTAGGTGCATTTCACTCTCTCTTTAGGGGTTGCTTTATCTCACCACACCTTGCTGATCTGGGGAATCCCAGCACAGCCTAGTGTGCCCCACATCAGAAAGGCAGTGCATGAGCTGCTGATCTGCAGGTGAGAGCCCCCAGGTGTGTGTGCTGGTCAGCCCTTCTGCCCAGCAAACTTGATGAGAGTGGGATAGCATTTCTGCTGCACAAGTTCAGTGAGGAGCCACCTTAAACTGAAGGCTATCAGATTGCCACCAGCACACAGTGCTCCATCTCCAGCACTGATATGTGTAGCCAGCCTGCGTTTTGTGGGTTTATTCTTTCCTAGAAGGCACAATCTGGCCCATGGTGTTTTCCCTGTACATTAAGCTCACACCGTCTGTGAGGAGGAGCTGGGATTTCAGTCAGGAAATCGCTGAACAATATCTAAGTACTTTTCAGCATCAGCTATGGTTGGCTGTGTAGTTTCATCCACAGATGAATCATCCACAAGAATAAACACCCTGGGTGGGGCATGGAAGGGTCTCCCTCCTTTCCCCCACCCCCAGTGCTTTGAATACTGCAGTGTTTTGATTTTTAAAACATATGTCTAACAAATGTAGCAGTGATAATGAGGAACATGTCTATCTGCCATGTTTCCTGTTCAAATTTCCGTTTTAATTTCTAAAGTTCAAGTACATCTTGATGCCGACAAGATAAACATGCAGCAAGCAACTACAACAGAAGTGTGAAGAGGTGAGAGCCCAGAGCTGCAAAGAAAGCCAGAACCACTGCACAACACAGCCAGGCTCTGCTGGGGGATAAGGCTGGCCCAGCAGCCCCATACCACCCTGATGAACCAGTTAGGTTGTAACACCTGATCCCCAGTTCTGGCAGGGCCTGTGCATTGCCCCAACGAGCCTTGTGTGTTCAGTGTGTAATATATTTGCTTTCTGCTGCCAAAGAGACGGTGAAAGTTTCTGTGGTCAAAATCTCCACTTCCCTCTCACATCCCAATTGCATCTAACAATTTTTTTAAACTTACCCAAGCACCAAGGGCCACATAAGCTGACATTTTAAGTGCCTGAACTGCTGCATGCTGTGTCCTTGTTGCCCAGGGTCCTGCCTGCCTCAGTGGCTGATGCTGAGACTTCATAATCAGCACAGGGCACTACCAAACATAACAGGAGCACACATGTCATCCTTCCATGCAGGTGGGGTGATGTTTCAGGAAAAAGATGACAGAGAGACAGTTTACTCTCTTTCAAACACAATATGCATGCAGAAGTTCCTCTATCACCAGCCACACAGCTAAAATTTTACCAACATGAAAATACTATCCACATCTCTTAGAACACTCTTCAGCCTTTTTAGTAAAAAGAGAACACTTTGACTCATCCTTTCAACCACAGGCCAGTTCCTAAAGTTTGTAAGCCAATTAGATCAGTCCATCCTGACACACTTCTCTATGGTTTTGATTCTGAGAACATCTTCACTAAGCTTAAGATTAGAAATTATAAGAAATGGAAAAATCTTGGGGGGAAGGGAAAGGAGAGAAGATGGCTATCTAGGTTTATGAGAGGTATATTCAGAGATTTCAGAAGAATGGCAAACGGCTATAAAAAAGTTGACTGGTCTTGAAAAAAGCCTTAATGAAAAAATATGGTCCAGATATCATGGAAGCAAAGGCAAGGAGATATGAAATATAAAAATATGAAATTGCTATCAAGAGATGACTTCTGAAATGAAATCTTGTCCTGTTGCCACAATCATGAGTAGTTAAATTAAGTAATCAAATTCTGCCTATCACCAATGGGTCCGAATTTATAAGGGCAGTCCACTTAAGCTGTTGTTCATCTGTTCATGGCAACATTTGACACCAACCAAACTTCTGATAACCAGCATTATCTACCACCACATGTTCCTCCTTGTCCTTCTTATAATTGTGCATTTTAGGAGGAGGAATGCCACAGTGCCAGTCAGCATCTGGAGTTGTTTCTTTCTTCAAAGTAGACTCAGCCATCCTCCTGTTTTGACTATCCTGCCATGTGCATGCAATCAGAGAAGATTTCTACTGTCCTCAGTTGTTCTTATGCAGTCTCATATGGCCAAATAACCAGCCTAAAAAATGGGTTAAACACATTTGTCTCCAATCCCAGCTTCACTAGTGCTGGGAATTTTTCACATTAAGTCGAATACATAGGTGTCCTGTGTCATTTGGGATGTCTCGGCATCCAGCACATCTAGGGAACAGCTGCACCTTTTGGGAGTGGGAGCTGGATGCCAGATGGATGTGGGGAATTGCACTGCATGTCTCTGTGTAGGTACTACATTTATTCCTTCTGGGCTGAGCTACCAGCCTCTAAGTAACCACATTTGCTTCTCCTACTCTAAAAATGCTGATGATGTCTTCTAAAAAACTTCTGTACTTCAGAATAATCTTGTCTTATAGCTTCTGACAAGCCCTGATAAAGCACTTTCTCAGCTGTTTCTGCAGAAAACAGTAAATGTCAATAGAGCAAGTATCAAGACAAAACAGCAGAATCTGGCAATGGAGCACCCAAAATCCCCCTCCATTTAAGACAACAGCCTTTTATTATTAACAATGAGCTTTCCTCTGTCAAGTCTTTAAAATTCACAATACTTATAATGATGATAATTATTTATTAACAATGCACTGGGAACCAGGGATTGATTGTTGCATTATAACTTATCAACAGCTACTTCTGCTAGGGAAAGGGAAGAATTACTTATGGAGCTGGACACTGTGACATTTGGGCTGGCAGGGGACAGCCTGGCTGCCTCTTGCTTAAGGTTGAGCTGACTGATCAAGTGTCACACCCAAGGTGACCCTGCAAACCCATGGCTTAGGAGGGATTACAGCACAGCAAGATCCTTAGCGGCACTCACTCTTGCCCTCTGAACCCTAGACCTTATGGCTCCTCATCAAAATGTGACCTGCTTAGATAAAAATATCCAGTATTTTTTCACTCTGGAGCAACTGGCTTAAAACTACTAGAGCCTGGTCTTGTTCTGTTTTCAGTGAGCAGCACAGTTTTTCTGCTCTGCCTGCACTACTTTCAACACACTGCTACTGTTAAAACTAAATAGCTAAGCCAAGATCACTGGAAATGAGAATGTGACCAATCAGCACATATTGACATAAACACACATCATCATATGATCAGCACATTTGGTAAAACCAGACGAGTCAATCCTTTAGGCTGCATCCAGAAAAATCACCCTCCCCCTGAAAGCATAGGAGGAGCAGGCAGCACACCAGGCTCACCGGAGCCAGTGTCTCTCAAAAATACTGCCTGTGCATCACAACCCATGTGCATGTGTGGTAAACAAACCAAGTTTTGTGAGCAAGCAGCTCAAGGGTTCAGACACACAGCCTGTGTGCAGGGCCTATGGAGTTGCTATATGACAGTCAAACCTCTGTAATTGTCCATGTCTGTGTTTTTAATCTGTTTCAGTTTAAGCTCCTTTCAGCAAGTTTTCAGCCAAATGGCATCACCTCACATCTAGGGCAGACCAAAGGCAGGCATGGCAGACAGCTACCAAGGCTGCCACAGCTCAGCTGATACATAGCTTGTGTACAAGGGCACTACGTAGAGGAGGCTCACACAATCAGGTGAAAATGAAGAATGGTGGGTGAAGACGACCCCAGTCTTTTAGCATGTCCTTTCTGAAATCCAGAAGGCTCAGGAGGTGGCATTATTAACCTGATGCCACTGAGATATATTTTCAATATGAAGTCTTTCACTGGAAGCTTTGCTGCCTAGAACTAGAGAAACCTAGGAGCTGAGCATGGAGTAATGAAGTATTCCCTGCTTCAAAGCAAAGCACTCTTTGCAGAGTCTTTAATGATGTAGCAGTAGGCAATCCTTACAATGAAATCACAGACCTGAAGCCACTGAATGTTGGGGTTGCACAGGATCTGAGTTCTCAAGATGCATCCATGGCTGATTACAAAAAAGAGCTGATGTCATAACATTTCCACATGTCTCAATAAGATGTTGAATATGCTCAGTTTTGATTAAGGCTGCAATACAGCCTATGCATCAACAGTGACTTCCTGCATGTGAGGAATATTCATGGCAATTGAAAGCTAAAAAAAAAGCCCATCACTCTGCCAAGAGGAATTGCATATGAAAATGCTGCTATCTGAGGACAGGGGAGCTCAGAGATCCCATTTAAGCTGCAAGGAGATTGACCACATTTCCACCATGAAATGCCTAGGACACTCAGACTTGGAAGTCTGTTTCAGTTTCATTTCCATCAGGGCTCACTGCAATCACAGCTCCACACCACAACTTCAACCATTTGATTTTCTTTGTGTATCTTGACATCCTTTCTCTAAAGAAAAGAAGTAACTCTAGAATTCCTCACTGCAGGTCTTCTGAGATTTGTTTCATGCTTTCTCAGAAACATAAGGCCCCCAGAAGGAAGGTGAAAAGAAATGCAAGGGAGGGTTATTATTAACAAGTATTGTCCATGGGATGAGAATATCTCATGCTGCAGAAAAAACATCTCTGCACTTTCCAACAGTTGTTACTTGAACTTGTGATGTAGAGTGGAGCTGCTGGCTTTCTCAGCAATTAAAGCTTAGCTGTTATTGAGGATGTTTCCCAACACATTTGAAATGGAAAACAAAACACAAATACACAGTGTCTTACCAGCAGCAGAGGAAGCATTTGCAAGCAAAGCTTAGCACGTCAGGCAGAAAGTCTATTTGATTACACCAATACATGGTGGTGTGATAAAGGTAGTCCCATGCTCATTCAGTAATTGAAACAAAGGGGGTTTTCCCATCCCATTCAGACCTGCCCATTCCAGTAACAATGAAGTCATTGGGGGTAAAAAGTGTCATATTTGGGCCTTCATTAGCTTTGGGTTGCTGACAGAACTTCCCTCTTTCACTCCGTCTCATCCCTAAGAGAGCAGTGGGGAACCAGCGCAGACAAAAAGCAATCCTTTATCAGAGCACCTGGTTAGTGTACAGGTGAACCACTTTTATTCCTCAAAAATAGCTCTTGAACGCTGACTCAAGTTATCCCAGTGTAGGTTTCTGTCTGGAAATGAGGTCACAGGTTTTTTATATCTCATAAAAAAACTGGCCTTGTGACGCCAACATTGTCAACCACCCCTATCACTTTGACCAGGATGGGCTAAAGTATGCAAGGAACCTCTGTTCAGCTACTCTCTCTGCCTCTCTCTGCAGTGCTCACCCACCTTTTCATGTATTTCAGGAACACATTAAGTCATTCTAGACAAACTTTACTATGCAGCTAAACAAATGACCCTTTCTGAGCATCAAGCAAAATAAGAGCTTGGGAACAATTGGAGGAAGTGAACCAAGCAGACGCTCCTGCAGTAATTATCATCATTCACTTAGGGAAGAGGGGGAGCAGGGGAGCACCTAGCTGGGACCACCCTCTCCTCTGAGGCTGGGGTCCACTCCCATTGTTCTCACTAGAAGACATACCACTGCCTCCAGCAGGAGCAGGACCAGGTCTTTTAATCCCCGTTTCCTCTTGGCCGAATGAACCGCAGTGTATGCCAGTGACAGCTAAATGAAGGATTCCTTTTTCCAGAGGACCGGCAACAGCTCTTAACTCATAAACTCAAGGTAATTGACATTACAAACAAGCCTTACCCAGAGGGACCCCAAAGCAGTCAACAATTGTGCTTTAATGAGTAGGAAGGGAGAAGGGGGGAAGTCTTTATATGCTGCAGTAGGACATTCTAAGAAAAGCTCTTTCCCTTTTCCAGGCAAGGCAATGATTAAAGTCTGTGCATGAAACCCAGCAAGGAGGGAGGCCTTGCTGAAAACGCCTTTCTTCCTGGCTTTCCTGTGGAAAAACAAGGGGCTTGAAAAATGGTTATTGGGACTTGAGAAGGACAACAGCAGCCAGTTAACAAACCCAAACAATAAAAGAGGAAGCCAAGCTCAGACGAAAAAAGATGAAGATCCTAGCACTCTGAAGTTTTTGCACACAAACAGAATTCAAATACTAGTATGAACTGCCATTGAAGGGCAGAGAGTGGGGTGGGAGTAGCTAAGGCTGATGTAATACCACTACCTTGCTGGCATTGTGCTTTAAATACAGTAAACCTGTGCAGGGCAAATCAGAGGCAAATTTGCAGTGTACAGACTGTTGTATAAAATTGACCATGAGTTGCCCAGACCAGTAATATCATTTTGCTTGAGACCTCAAACCGAACCCAAACCACGTTCCCAACTTTGAAAGGCCAGTGCATTATCTGCTAAGCCATCCATCCTACTGGAAAAATCTTCTCCATTTTCATACAAAAAGAAAATAAAACCCAAGCTGCTCTGGGCTCTAAGCCAAGTCTGAACACAACATACACACTCCCCAACAGGCAGGGGAAGTGTTGCAACAGGGTTTGGCAATTATGAACAGGCACCAATGGTTGCAAACTAGTATTTTCTACGAAAGTCTTTATGCCAACTGCTGTGACTATGCTATACCAGTTGTTTGTAAGCTGCAGGTATATTTCCTTGCTAGTGCTATTACATTCCTCCTGGAAGGGAAGGCAAAGCTGGAGTATGCTAGCCCTCAGTAGAGGAGAGCTATGTACAAAGAGACTCCTGAAATGCAGGGCACCATCTTGTTTGCTCTTTTCTTCTCTGCCCTTCTGGACTGTAAGCACCTTTGTTTTACCAGGACAGGTGCAGAGGCAGCAAGATTTTCTCCTATTTTGTTCTTTGCTTTCAAATCTTTTGTCACTGCAGTCTCCGGTGAAATCTGCATCCTACATCCCATGATGGAAGCTTTCACCTAGCTGATGCACAATTATTTTTCAAGAACATACCCCATGTGAGGCTCCATCACAGTAACAAGTCTGTTGTAACAATTTATTGTTTTGTTCCATATCAAAGCAAGGCAGCATTTATTACCCTTTATCTACATGCCAATTTCCCCTTGAGGTGACTGAAAATGTGCCCATATTCAGCTGTTATATTGCAAATAAGCTGCAGCACCAATGATTTGGTTTTTGGTTAATAGTGTTCGGCTGGCTCTCGTGATTTCCACAAGCACAGTGACAGTTTTCCAGCAGAAGTGACACACTGAAAGCCCATTTCCAGGGGATACTACTGCATATTAATAAGTGATTCCCCTAACTTCTGCTTCAGAAAAAACAGCCCCATTGCCCTTTCTAGTGTTATGTTCAAGGAAAACAGCCAATGTGCAGGATGGCAGGATGCTGCAGTGCGTGGCACTAGGCTGAAGGCAGAGTTCTGCAAATGAACTTCTCCAGTGGCACTAGGGGATACCCTCTTCAAGGGTTTCCCTGCAACTACTTCTGATGGGATATTTTTATTGTGGAAAGGCTTTTCTGAAAAAGTAAATGAGATGTATACACAGTGCTGGAAGGCACCTAACAGCATTACAAAAGACAGGACAGAGGGGTTACTTTTTAAATACATGAATAAAGACCAACAGCAATATGGAAAGAGCAGGAGATATCCATGTCTTTGAAAAAAGTTTAAGGCTATTTTGAATTATTTGTATTTAAACACAGGCATCCTCTGAGGCTTGAAAATTCATGTACAGCATTGCACATTGAATATCAAGAAAGTTAAGGAGCATGAAGTGCATGCAGCCAAAAAGCGTGATTCAGAGAAAAGGAAATTTATTCAGAGTCTTTCTGAGTAAACCCCTAGTTTTATAAGAAGCACCATGAACTGCATGGCTTAGCCACTTCTGCATAGCAAACTGCTCAGTTTATCGGTTTCAGAGTGGCTTAGGGCAGTATCAATTTCACCAGATTTGTATCTCCAGTTCCAGAGTACAGAGATAAAATAAACTTGTCTTTAGACCACAAAGTCAATACCCCTACTCCCTCAATAGGGTTCTTTTTATGGATCTTTTACTGTTTAGACATTGCATGAAAGAGATAAATGGACACAAGTTCACAGAATCACAGAATGGGTCAGGTTGGAAGGCACCATAGGAATTCATCTGGCCCAACCTCCCTGCTCAAGCAGTGTCATCCTAGAGCACATTGCACAGCTTTGTGTCCAGGCAGTTCTTGAAAATCTCCAGTGAAGGACACTCCACAGCCACAGTGGTTCAGAAACCATTAAAATGCACATTAGTAAGCACTGATGAGCATTATCACTGAAGCTGTAATTGTGGACTCCTTGGTGATACCCCAGGAGCAATGTGGTGTTTTAAAACCTGCCAGCTTATGTGAGGTTCTTCCCAGCCACTAGTGCTTGGAAGAGAAGTGAGTCTGCATTTGACAGAGTGAAAATTTTCCTAAGCCTTAGCATTTGGAAACACTGACCCTCAACCTTTTTGCCACCCACTGGGAAATCATTCCTAGCCATGAGAATTGCCTCAAACTACTCCCCTGAAGCTCAGTTACCATTGGGAGTGACTTCAAGTACTGCCTTATTTGAATTTCTTGCCTCCTTGGAGACAAAGTCTTCTATGAATGAAACTCACCTGGCCTTCCTCAAGCCACAAAATCTGCTTGGGCTGGGCATGGGTCCACCATGGATGCCCCTGGGGTTTGAAAGAGTCTATAGCCCTCTGGCCTTGCCAAATCCCCAGTCAGTGCCTCCCTCATCTGGGCCAAGGTGCCATCCTGGTCCTGCAGGAAGCAGCAAGTGCCGCAAGCCGCTATGGCACTTGCATGTGCCTCCAGCCAGGCTTGGAGAAAGTCCCAATCCTACTGTGATGCAACAACAGAATGCTTTAGATGGACATGCCTGCAGGAGAGGGCTCCCTTCCTTCTCCAAAATATGGCTGGCCCCATGAGACCACAGGCAGGTTCACAAGACCACACATGAGACCACAAAGCAAGCTCCTCATCTTCCTAAGTGATTCTGTGGCTTCATTTTCCCAGACCCACTGAATAGGTCCAGTGTCTGCTCCGAGTAATGGGAGCTGTAGGCGCTCATCATCCAAAACACGCAGATTTAGGAACCTTTATTCCCCATGATCATTTAAACCCCTCCACGGCATTCAGAGACTTAGGTGGAGGGGCATACAGCAGCCAGGGATCAGACTTCTGTGGACTGTAGCCGTGTAAAGGTCTCATCAGCAACGCAGCTGTATAAAACTGATCAAGACAAAGAGAGCTGTTTGGAAAAAGCCTCTCCTGCCCGCCCGGCTGGCCCAGCTTGGCCCCGGTGCACAGCCCAGCAGCCACGAGACGCACACGCCGCCCGCAGCAGCAACTGCTATTCACAGAGATGGAAGGAGCCATTTTTTTGTCATTAACAAAAGGCAGTGTCTATTAAAAAAAATAAAAGGCGTCACAAAACAAACAAAATGATTCATTGGGATTTTAGAACTCACCTCCAGACACAGCGGGAGGGGAAGAGCTTGCCATTACCCATTCTGCTTACAGAATGGGATCAGCCCAAGAAAAAGCATGTTCCCACAGTAGACAGTTTGAGCTTGTTTTGTCAGACACTGAGGTTCAAATGACCTTTCTTTTTGGCACAAGGATTTTGGCAGCCTGGAGAATGCTGGTGCTAAATAACAGTAACACCAGCTTTTTCCTGGTACCACATAGAGTAAACAATGCAAACAGTGTTTCAGGGACTTGGTGGGGCTGAGCTGCCGATTCGGATGCAGAGACAGATCAAACTTTGGTTAGAGAATGAATGGCTCTTATTTACTTGTAATCTCCACCTTGGTGGCAGACACAGACATGCATGTGAGAGAAACTCCTTCTTCAAAAAGATTTTTCACCTTTCTTGTCTTTGTGGTCTGCTTCTTCAAGTATCTTCCTAGATGTCATCGTGTCAGCTAATGTGCCATGCAGAAAAGGTACCCAGTCACAGGAACAGTATTGAGAAGCAATTGCACAGTATTAACAGCTACAGAAAAAGCAAACATAATCCTGCGCTGCAAGTTTTCTACCTCAAGTTACCTTTTAATTCAACTAGTTGTGACTTTATGTTTATTTTTTGTTTAAAAACTTTTGAATTCTTGGGAAAATTTCAATTAATTTTGCCAGAGGGATAGGGATATTTTGTACTTCACTTTCTACAAGGTTTGTGAAATGTTTTGTGAAGAAAGAGTCCCTCTTACGTTCTGATACAGAAGGACCCTGCCCTCTGGGGTCCCTCAGTCATTATTAGACAACCAAGAATCCAAGCAGAGGCCTGATTCCTTCTCCAGACCTATCTGGTCTGCATCTTACTGAACTGCACTCCACTCCAAACTTGAGCATGCAGGTATCTACAGCTCCCTCCAGCTTCCTACCAAGAGCAGACTTCTCAGAAGGCAAATAGAAGGCATTTCAGTTGGAAAAAAAAAAAAAAAAGGAAAAAAAAAAAAGGCAATCAAAAAAGCTAAGGGCCATTATCTTTTGATCAGCTTACCTTTAGATTCACTCAAGGCAGCAAGGCAGAAGGCTTGCTGGGAATTCTCAAAGACACAAGAAAGAAATTGCATGACTCAGGACTCAGTATTACCTGGAAGTGTTTGATTTATTTCCTGAAGACTCTGACCCACTTGGATGCTCCAACGGCTTTGCTCTCTGTCTGGCTGTCTTTCCACTGTTCCACTCTTGACCTCGCTGCTAGAAGATGTCTTCCAAATTAAGACGTTTTACAGACTATTTCAACATTGAAACAAAATCAGGTGATAGTTTTCAAAGGAGCTGAAGGTAGAAAGTCAGCACCTCACTTCCTTTTAGAACCTTTGACGTTCCCATCTTCAATCCCAACTCCCTGCAGCAGTGGGCACAGCAGTGCACGCAGTCAGCCACCAGCTCAAAAGAAGGGCTGAGCTGGTGGTCATCAATCTCAGCTGTGAGAGGTGCGGGAAGCGATGTCCTCTGCAGTCACTGGAAAGGATGCAGTGGTGCAGACTAAGATCCCACAAAAACATAAAGCTGTCCAGGTCTCAGGCTGCAGGGAGTGCCAGAGTCTGGCACTGGAATTGGATGACAGCAGAGACAACAGCTGTGTGAAATGCAACCAGGCAGATGATGTGCTCATGGTGACAGCACTAAGAGAGGAGTGGAAAGGTTAAGAAGCATCAGGGACCCTGAGGAAGAGATTAGCTGGTGGACCCACTCTACACCATCCCTGTGGCAAATTCACCTGCTGGCTGCATCACAAGGAGCAGAGGATCCCCTACCATCTCACCACATCAGGCAGAAGAAGGGAACCTCAGATAGTGGGCAGGGGCGGAATGGAAATAGGTCTCTTCTAGAGGCAGCAGGTGAATCCCCTCCCACAGGGAAATCTGGTGTAAAAGTTCTTTGAAAGTGAAATTGCTTTTTGTATTGACCTGAAATATACTTTAAAACATCAGGAGGTATTTGTCTTCCTGTGGAAACTGATGATACTAGTTTTTTCACCGAAAGAACATAAATGTGATATTGCTTTTGCTCTGTTCAAGTATAACAAATACTGTCCTAACCTCATGGCAACAAAAAAGTTAAGATTGAATGAAGAAAACCTTGCACAGAATCAAACCCTACTACATGCCAATTAATATCTACTCCTAAGGAAGGTACTTGCAATATTAAGCCATTGCTCCTTTATGTAACAAAAACTTATTTTTCCAAAAATAGTTGTTCCCTGGTACTTCTTTCTAATCTGACCATAGATTATTCTTCCATATATCTTTCTATCTATTCATCTACTTCTGTTCTCCCCACAGAGGTACCCATAACACCTCTAATGTAAATAAATTCAAACTCCTCAGAATGGTGAGAGCAATGCAAGCTTTTGGTAAGGAATAGCACTTTCTCATCAAGGAGGTGAGGTGGAAAACTGAACAGAAGCATCCAGGGGTCCCACTGTCAGTGGGAAACAGAAGAGAGCTACGTTAAAGAAAATAATTATGTATTTTCCTATTTGTCCAAAAGAATGCAGAAAAAGGAAAGGCCAGAGGCTCTCTACAGAAGCAGCATGGATCAAAACAGCTAACAACAGACATTTGATCATCTTAAGTAGAAATAAGTCATTCATATTTAGAGACATAAGCAAAATTATCATCTGTTCAGAAAATAGCTTATCTAACTGTGGAGCAGACAGTGTGTCCACATAGATGTCAGTGGCACAAATTCTATTTGATTGTGTCTGGTCAGATGAGTCAGGAGTATGAACAGCAAATTTTCAGGACCAAAGGTGTCTTGAAGATGGCTTGATCAGCTGCCTAAATATTAAACCACAGCCTATCCAAATGCCAAGAGAGCTGTTAAATATTTCTTCCATTATTAAACTCAACAAACGCTACCTCTCCTTTCCCCATCGGCAGATGGCAATACCACCCAAACCCAGCCTGATCCCTCCTACAGCCCTTATACCCAGCCCTGACCCCAGATCCCAGGCCTTTCCTTCCTCTCCAAAATTAGAGTTCCATCTCTTTTGCTTCAGCCTCTGCCCGAGGCACACTGCCTGGATGCTGCCAGTGAAGCTCTGAGACCGGAGTGGATGGTGACCAGAGTTCGTTTCTTCTTCTGCACTCCTGGGATGACATGCCCCATTTTCAGACTCAGACAATGAAGTTCAGCACCCTGACCCTGCAACACATTCCTCAAGTCTCTGTTAAATTAGTAAAACAGGTATTTAGGGACCAGTGCACTCATTTGAATACTCAGACATAGTAATTTGGCACCTGGTCCTATTTGAAAACTGGGTCAACTGCTATTTTCCTCTCAAATCTGCCTCCTTTCACTGGTGACAGTCAGCCAAAACTACTTTTCTAACACAAGTCAGTCTTGCAGATTAATGTGGCAGAACATCAGTACCTATATCAAAGAATTACTATCTGTGGGGCTGGAAAACTATCTGGTCCATCCTATTGAAAAAGTAGGATCTCAGCAGCCTTTTCAGAATTACATCCTGAAACATATGACAATTCTCCCAGCAAACAGATGTGTCAGAGAGAGTGTAAGAGAGCTTTAATATGTCCCTGAAAAACTTCCATAGATTGATATTGTGAACATGGTCAACAGGCATAATTTGCAGCATCCCCTGAGCAGATGCTCGGGTAGAAGACTATATGGAGGCCAGCAGGAAAGACTGAAAAGGGGGTTGATTGTGGAAAACATTCTGTAGGCTGAGTGCATCTTGAGTTTATATCAGTTTCACTTTTGGTCACCTGTGTGCTGACATACTAATGAAGGCTTGCTGCCTACTTCTCAGTTTTATTATATTTTGTGTCAGTCCTGTACAAAGAACTGCCCACAACCAGAAAGCTTGGGGTGCTACCCATTTAGATTTAGAAACTGCCAAACTGAGAGCACTTGACCTCAAGCTTTCTGTTCACTAGAACAAAACTAAAAGCCTGCCAGTCCATCTTAACTCGCTTTGATCAACTACACAGAAAAACCATGATCAGGCTGGGCTCAGTCTTTTAGTCTTTTTTTTAGGCTGTGTCAATCCTGAAGCCCAGCCCACTTCATAGAGTCTGTGAGAAGGAACAACTGAGGCAGGAAAGCAAATCACAGAATCAGAGTCCTGATGCTTTTGCATGGTACCCAAAATCCAGTTTGTCTCTCCTGAAGGTGCCACAGTCCTGGGTGAACACATAAGCACCATCACCAAGCCTAAGTGCGGTCTTCAACATAGAGGCTACTTGAGAACTCAAGCCTAGTATCCAGTGACATCTTTTTAGCCTGATTCATAAATCACAGCTTCCTATACACAATTGGTGGCAGTGATATAATTGTATCCAGCCCCTCTGGATACAATTACAGGTTGTTGTCTGTAGCAAATAATTTCTGTGTCATCTTGTGTGAACTCCTGCCAGTTAACCTTCATCCCAGCCCAAACCTTCTGTAATTATGAGATAATCTTTTCCACCACACCATCAACACCAACTGTGGTGAAAACATTTCACTACATTTCAGCCCTATGCTGCAGACACCGCTCATGGTGCTCGCTGGTTCATCCTCACGGACAGCACATTTGAAGCCTCTGGGTTCTGCCAAAGGAAGGTGATGGAGGCGAACAGCACTTGATTGGTTTGATTGTAGCTTAGGGTGTTGCCATGATCTACTTGAAGTGCCCTTGCCCTGGCCTCTGTTATTCTCAGCATGCTGGACACACTTTAATTCAGATTCTCAATTATACTTGGTGTTTGGTATGATCCTGCAAAATTCAAATTCCTGTTTTGAGCAGCACAGTGCATGTTTATGGTGATAAATCCCAAGATACTCATCAACAGATGCTTGTTACTCAGGCTGACAAATTATGTCTGAGATCATATACTGTGTTTTGGCTATGGGTTTTTTTAAGTCTCAATTCAAGACAATTTTTTGCCAGTTTGAAAGCACAGCTGAACTACCAGAGAGACTCATGCTTAACTTGGATGTATTTACTATCAAGTGTATTATTACAGCTCTCCTTTTTCTAAATTGACTGACCTTGTGAATCTCCCCTGCAACTATTTTGGAAAGAGATGCTCATGGGAACAGGAGCTCCTCAGTGCTCTAGTGAGACCGATCCATCTCCAAGCCCTATTTAAGAAAAGTTACCCTGAAGACTCTTATGGTATTGGCAGAGGCTGGCTCCAGCAGTGTGTCATCCCAGCCACCCTCTCCCAATGATAGGGCCAAAGCAGGAGCTGTGAGGGCCAGCTGCATGGCCAAGGACTTTCAGCTAGTCCCATCAGGATTTCTCCAGCCACACAAAGAACTGGAAAAGTAGCAAAACGCTGTGTCAGCACAGAGAATGTTTAGGTCTTCCAGAGAGTTTGTTTAATTTTATGATTCTAATAAAACATGGGGGGTTGACCTATTTCACACAGTTTCTTCTTTTCCTAACTGCTTCTTCTATATTTTTCTTATCAGCTGTTCTTCCCATAAATGCCGTTGCTGAAGCAGTGGATTTTTTTCATAAAAAAAAAAAATTCACTATCATTTCTACAGCCTGACCACACTCCTCTGTTTGTTACATTGTGCCCCACTAGGAACTGGGAGGATAAGCTCCACAGCAGGACCCCCACTTTCGAAAGCACTGGGATGCGCGTCTGCATGTGTGCAGAAAGGGAATGCGAGAGGAAGAGAATGTGTGTGTCCCCAGTTTAATTAGAAAATTTAATTGGATGGAGTTTGGGTCATTTTTTTCCCCTCCTTTAGAGCTGGCTGCAATAAACAGACTTTTCTCTTTCCCTTTCATCCTTCAGTGGTTTGTAGTTCTGCATCTGCTCTGCTGGCATTGTCTCTGCTAACGGCCATACCGATCAGGAAGCCAGAGCCAGGAGGCAAATGAAGGGACTGCATTGATACCGCTGATCACTGAGCCCCACATAACTGGCAACTGTTTCTGTCTTCTACCTCTGGAGATGAGTTGAACAGATTGTGCAAAATTTGGTGCCTTCCAAAAAAGAAAGGGGGGTGGGGGAAGAGGGAGGGACATCTTACTGCCTCGGCCCTCTTGCTACCTGGTACCCAGGGGTCTGTTCAAACAACATCCTCAGCACAGGAAGCAAAAGTGAAAAATTCGTGGAAGTGAGCAAATCCGCTGATTTCAGGGAATGTTTGTACAAAAGAGCAAGAGACTAAACACACTGCTACTTTTTCTCTAGGGGCGGATGCTACAGGCTTAAGCTCTGCCACAGTACCCTCCAGCTCTCAGCTCTGGCTCTGCTGTGGCAAGAGAGCAGGCAAAGCCTTGCACCACAGGCTTGGGAAAGTGCTCAGCTCGGACACAGGGGAACCAGTGCCAGGAACAGTGACTAACATTCAAGAGAGTCTCAGCATGTGGGACACTTCTCACAGGTGCTGTTTTCCATTGCTCAGCAGCATCTCATCACACAGGATATGGGCCACAGTCATAAGGTGAGATGGATATTCGTCATCTCTACCCAGAAAAAATGGCCTGGGCAAACCGAGTGGTGGCTTTCTTGTTCTCCTCAGTTTGACTTTCAAACAAGATAGTAAAGATCTTCTCCCTCACCATGTTCTGCCTCCTTTCTGCACATGTTAGCAGTTCTTCTGATGTTCACTCTGTGTTTGAGAATGCAGAGGATTTACATGGAAGAAGATGTTTGCCCATCCTTGTCTAGCACAGAGAAGGATTATGACAAAATAAACCTCTTATAGAGGACAAATTTTGATGCAAACAGTTCCTTTCCCTGAATTTTAAGACAAAAGGGACAAGGTGGGCCTCTACCATATCATCCTGCTGGTTCCTCAGGTGGATCAAGTTCAAACACAGCATTATATGGTCCACACGTCCCATAATCTCTCTCTCTTTTTCTTCTTGCTTTCCCTACCCCCCAATCACATTACACAGTCAGGCTAGGATCAAATTCAGCTTGCTTGAATGTATATCATTTCCAAGTTGAAGTCTAATCTGCAGCCTTGTCCCCAGTGAGATACTCAATTTACCACTCCTGTAACTAAAGCTCATTGTTACGGCTATAATAATCAAATGTATCACTTTCCTAAAGGATACTTCTGGTGAACATTTTGCATTTTTAGAAACTTCTCTAAAAAACTCTTCTCTTTGTTATGTCACATGCAGGCTTCCTGCTCCATTCAACCTTTCTTTTTCTTTCTGTGTCCTATTCATTACACCAATCTAAGGCAAAAAAATAAAAATTATATTTCCTTTGAAAGAATCAAAACTGTTTGTGTCTATGAAAGAATAATAGCATGACCAGGGGACTACAGATCAATGTTATCCAGATCAGCACTTAAATGGAAATCACTCTGCATGAAAAATTCACGATGCCCTCTATCCTTCACATGGATAATGGGGACATCTGGTTACAGCAGACAGAATCATTTTACGTGTATATATATGTATATACAGAATTGTGGGCATTCAGTGTAATCCAGACAATGACTGGCATTGCCAGAATTAGTTATTTTGTAACTATTTTGAGGAGACTAATACACCTTCCTCTAATGAAGAAAAGTTCCTAATAGTAGTATTATCAAGACAGGACAATGGGCTAGATAAGATCACTGATGAGATCCTGTGATACCTGCAGGTTTTACCTGCTTGTATTTTTTAATTGAAATTTTTCATACTGATGAAAGGAATGGTGGCCAATCTTCTTGCCCATTTATTTCTCCTTCTTTGGCTTCGGCCCCAGTGAGGTCTCTGCAGCCCTCGGACTCTTGGCAACACCTGCATTAAGGAGGAAGTGCAGAGCCTCCCCACACCCCAAGCACTTTGCACACTTTCTGCCCACAGGTGTCCAAAGCGGTTTATGCCATGATGGACTCATAAAGCAGCTAGGGAAAAACCATGTCTAAAATCTCTGACCACAATTCTGAGGACTGTACAAACGCCACTTACCTACCACCCTGACTGCCCTTCTAAAGGCTAAAGCCTCAGTGCTTTATGTCTCAGGACTGAACAGGACCTTCTCATCCTTTAAACACAGCTGGAGGACAAATGTCAGCAGCTCCTCTGACCTTCTGGTGTGGTGCACTTGGGTTAGGAACACCCCTCAAGAAAGTGGAAAACCTAGCTTGTTCCCTTCTCTGCTCCCACAGGATCTGATCCCATGCTCTCACCAATCTGGGGAGGGAAAGCCTTGAGGGAGAGGCTGAGTGGAGAAGCAATGCTTCCATCTTTCCTTCTACACAAGGCCACTGCATGAAGGCTTCAAGGGCTAGAAGAAGCAGGGTCAAACAGAGCCCTGTGCTGCAGTCTTCATATTTAAAGGCATACATGAGTCTCAATTTCTCAGCCTTACCCTTCTGTGGATTTACACTTAACATGATCCGGTCTTTGGACAGAAGTTGCTCATTTTGATTTGTAATGGGGATACCCCTGTCTTTAGTTAGGCTTTTGAAAAGAACATTAGGCCTATATTGTATTTCTTCTCACAGAACTTTCACAGCTGCTTCAGTTTTGCCTGAAAACACATCCAAAGTTTAGAGAAATCAGTGAGCTTCACTCTTCTTTCTCAGGAAAGTCAAGAGTCAGTGTGCAGTGTTGCATAGAATCCCAGAGCCCACAAGATTGCATCTCCTGTCTGTCCCCACTGTCAGCCAAGAACAGAGGACAGGAGGGCAATTCTGGAGTCCAGGAAGGGACACAGCAGTGCCTCATCAGTGTGCAGTAACATGGAGGAGTGAGGAGTGGGCAGCAGCGGTGCTTTTAACTGTTGGGCATGAAATGTAAAGGCAGAGGCCAGCATGGAGAGAAGACCAACTCAAATGGCTTCAGGATATGCATATACAAAGTGCACATATGTTAGAATTTGAGATTAATACTTGGAGATTAATACCTTGTCTTAAACCTGGAGAAAAGACATGAACAAAAGACACACAAGCTTAGCAATCCAGAGATAGAAATGGTAACAGATGAATCAAGATTATCTCCCACCGTAGAAGAAAATCAAATAGCATATTTGTCGTTGAAGTTAATGATATATCAGCATGTGCTTTTATTATCTATATATATTTAGCTCTCTTGGACAATATAATCAGATTAGAACAGCAGAAGAGGATCCCATACTACACACTTATGTCCTAATAAATATGCACGAGAACTACTTCACATGCTACTCAGGCTAGAAGCTGCTCTCTCCACTGCCATTAATATTGATTGGTGTTTAAGTGGAACCCACTGTCAGTCCATTGCACCAGCTCTAATGTGATAGCCATGGTTAGTGCAATTTCTCTTTCTAACAGAGACCTTAACCTTCCTGCACTTTCTGATTCCCTGAATGCCTGCTGTCTCCTCAGGTGCTGCCTCAATCAAACAAAGGCCCTAGATGTGGTTTACGTAGAAGAGAATTTTTCACATATTAAGAGCATAAAATTTTTTCCCTTCACTCACACAATTTTAAACATTCAAATGAGGAAATTACTGTTGAGTGGTACAGACTAGATCTAATCTCATTAATCCAACAATAATTGAAATACAGGACTTCCCCTGAGGCCATGGATTAATGACCAGCTAGGTGGAGCTGCTGACATGAAGCACAGCCAAGTGCCATTAACCCCAGCCAGGCATTATTTAATCCCAGAGGAAATGTCCTGTGCAAAATTTGTTAGCTCTTGGGCGAGAGGAAGAGGGAGGAGAAAGGTGCACGTGGTCTGGGTGCATGGAGGGCGTCCTTCCGGCTGTTGCACACGGGGTACCCCTGCAGACTCCCACGTGTCTCCCACGTCTGCCCCAGCCCACGCTGACCAGCGGACACATAATTAAAATGAATTAATGATCTAAAGCAGAAACTGTGTTTAATGAAGCCCCACTCAGACTTGTGTGCTAATGCCAGCCCTGTTTGCAGACAAATATTTACTAACCTTCTGTGCATAAAGTGACAGGCCACCTGTTCTCCACCCTCATTATGTCTCCCTAAGTCTAAAGGTAACACTGCCTGGTTAGACCTACAACATTCAAACTTCAGAGGCTCATAAACATCTTCAACAAAGCCAAGCCAGATCTGCCAAGCTCTATTTGTTTCAGCCTCCGTCTTTTTTAACTCCAGCTACTGTACACTCCCTAGATGCAAACTCAACTAAATGCTGTTGCCTCTTCTAGCATAAGAGGTAATTTCCTGTCTAGATTCTCACCAAATAATTTCTGTCTTCTCAACCAGAAATCTTTTAAGGTGCTCCCAGCCTTGACAAAGAGCTCCAAAGAGAAACACAATAGGCAATGCCATATTATTAGTTGCAATAGCACTACTGGCAATACTAATAGTTATAAAAGGCATCACAGTCATAGCACTTGCATTTAGCATCATTGTAATGTAATTATAATGAAATTAATAACAGTAAGGTTTAAGAGTCTACTCGTTTTCATTGAACTAGATGGGAGTTTTGGGATTTACTTCAGGGGAACAGGGTCAGATCCTAAACAAGCAAGGATTATCCTACTAAAAAAAAAAAAAAAAAAAAAAAAGGAAGCGGTATAGGATTAAGTCTCCCTCCCCTTTCCACTTCAAGCAAAAGAAAACCAGGAAAGATTAGAAAGCTGTCAGGGAGACAGACAAGCAAGAGACAAGCAGAGGTTAAAAAGCAAACAAAGCTGCATGCATAGCACTGGGTGGTGCCCCTATTCACACCAGCAGTGTAATGTCCACCTGAGCAGTCCCTTACCAACAGGAATGAGGGACCCCATGCACAGCTCCTCTGGAGGAATTAAAATATGCCTCACGTTTCACCTCTCTCCTCAGTGGTTTATGCTTGCATGCTGCACTGAGGTGTTAGGTGCTCCTATGTGCTTGGGCTGCCCATCCATCCCAACACATGAGTGTGGGAAGTTCTAGGATCCATGGGAGGAGACAATGTTTCCACACAGGCAGGTAACTCTCCCACTTTGGCACACAGGACGGAGGTTGCTGCACACAGAGAAGCCGACACAATGAGTGACCAACTGCAGCTTGGAGACTCAAGTGACACCAAACATGTTTCTTTACAGCAGGCCAAGTCTGAAATCACAACAGCCAACGCTGAATCAAAATGTACCCTGTCAAAGGCCAGGAAAAAGAGCTCTCTAGGCTCATGCTGCACCAAGTTCAGCACAGGTTTCAGTGAGCTAGACCCAGAGGGGCAGCTCTGACGCTGGAGGTAGGCTGAGTCATGCACTCCTGGTGGCACAAGGAAGATAGTTGTGAGCACAGATGAACTCAACAGTTTTCCACCTCTGCCTCCTCTCATCTCCCATCAGCCACAAAACTTTCTGTTTCACATCTGTATTTTTCTGGGAATGGCATGACACAAAGCAAAGACCCACAGTATTACAAGGTCATGAAAAAAAAGGCAACCCAAAAAAAAAAAAAAAGTACTGCCTGCTTGCTTGTTCCTCCATCTCACCACAGCCAAACATTAACAACTGACTGTTCCTTTGTAGATAGTTGACTGCTTCCAGCCCTGACATGTGCAATCACTTTCTGGTGTCCCACCCGACAAAGCACAGTGTGAAAGGATGTACACATGAAAGCTAGGGTAAATTCAAAAACATCAGGCCCAGGCTGCAAGGGAGCTGAATTCAATATCAGCAAAACATACAGGAAAGGACAATGTATAATGGAAGTGGAGGGGGACAGAAGGGAGGGTGCGCAGGGGGAGGGGATAACATAAACATTCACGCATGAAAATATCAGATGATTCGTGTTGCACAGTGACTTGAATTCAAAGTATTTATGTGGTCATTTCCATTTCTTTTCCCAAGGGGGTGCTGGGACTGGCATGGCTGTCAGAGTAGTGTGAGAAGATGCCAGCACAGGCAAGCAGTTTCCAAGGCAGAACTACAGCAATGCCTGATATTGTATTAATGTGAGTGCTGGCCATCTGGCCATTAGGAACAAGCTGCTGCCAGGGTGTCTCTCTTTTTCCATCTCATTTCAGAAGCTCTGGAGCCTGGGACTGAGACCCCTAGGGAGATTCTGGCTAAAGATCATTCCAGCATCCACTCAGATGTTGTAGAGAAAGGGCCAGAGAGCTGATAAGGCAGGAGAATGTGCTCACACCCACACAGGGAAAAAAAAAAAAAAAAGCCAACAGAGAATAACACTGAATGGGGGGGTTAAAGGCAAAAAGAAAATGCCGAGCAGATGAACAAGGGAATGGTTTAAACAAATAAGAGGGAGGAAGCAGGAAAAGGAAAAGAAAAATAAGAGGCACAGCACTTACTCAAAGGAGCCTTTAAAGGAGGAGAGAGGAACAGAGAAGAAAAGGAGTAGAAAGGGTTCAATAAGGAGAAATGGCTATCATTAAAGGCACAGGGGCTATGAAAGGACTACTAGCACAATGCACCTTTTTGGATTTTAACTACTCAGAACTAAAGTAAGGGCTTTCAGTCTGCCCTCTTGAATAGTACCTTGTCCCAGGAGCCTGCAGCAGCCAGTGGTTGGGTTAATGGATTAGGGAGTGTGGGTAAAGGTGCCAAAACTTTTTCCTGACAAAATAAATGCTCTTCCTTATGCTTGTTTATCTACTTTTTAACCATGATTGGAGATGCTTAGATTGCGAATATTTCAGTGTGTAGAAAGACAAATACAAAGTTGATAGTCACTATTTTATATCAGTATAGAAGATTGCATTCCTGGAAATGTCAGCAGCTTTACTTGATTGGTGCTAAATCATTCAGAGAGAGAGAGAGAAAGAGAGAGAAACAGAAAGAGAGAGAAAGAGGGAAAGAGAGAAAGAGAAAGAAAGAGAAAGAAAGAGAGAGAAAAGAAAGAAGAAAGAGAGAGAGAAGAAAGAAGAAAGAGAGAAAGAAAGAGAGAAGAAAGAAAGAAAGAAGGAAAAAAGAAAGAGAGAAAGAAAGAGAGAAAGAGAGAAAGAGAGAAAGAGAGAAAGAAAGAAAGAAAGAAAGAAAGAAAGAAAGAAAGAAAGAAAGAAAGAAAGAAAGAAAGAAAGAAAGAAAGAAAGAGAAAGTAAGAAAGAAAGAGAAAGAAATAGAAAGAAAGAAATGGATGTGGGACCCAATTCTTATGTAAAGTAAATCAAAACATCACCCAACAGAATAAATCTTGGCTAATGGGCAAGAAAGTGTCATGGAAGATCAAGAGCACTAAAATGACAACCTGTGAAACCTCACTTCCTGCAAAAACTGCTCAAGAACCAGCATTAGAGTGTAATTTCCTGAGTAAATGACTGAAAAGTAAGCATCATGCGCAACTCTTACTTCTGTTGCTATTATTAGAACACTAGTATTATTTTGGTCCAAGTGGACCTGCAGGCGGGACTGAAGTCTGACAATAGGATCCCTTCTGAGATTTCCCATGCTTCTTCATTTGACCTAACATCTGCCTGATCTGTCCCTGGCATTCAAAGGATCGTCTTCAAAAGGATGCTTCTTGCATGAAGACTGTGGTGTTAACTCCACACAAAGGAGCCTAAGTCCATCTCTAGATCATGCCAGCCTAGGAGGGGCAATCTGAACTCCACTGTGACACAAAGGACATCCAGGTATCAGCGGTGAGTCTGGTATGGGTCTCACATTTTGGGGTTATCAGTAGTTCCAGAGGACATGGATTACAAGAGAGGGGAGCTGGGAGGAGGAGGTTTTTCATTGATATGAGGTCTCCCATGTCAGGAGAGCCACTGCAGAAGTGGTTCTCTGGGGCCTCTGGATTAATCTGGTTGACAACCAGAGTCCAAGTATCTGTTGTCCAGCGGAGTTAAAGATGAAAAAAGCGAGGTGTTCCCCGTAGATCACATGGAGAAGTACAATTTTCCCCCACTTCTGAGAAGCCTGCGACCATTACTGATTCCCCAGAGAGGTGACGTGGGGCACAACCTGTCCTGAACTAGGAGAATAGGGGATCCTCACATTGTTCAGAGAGATAACCCTCAGCAGAAGGTTTTCTTGGGGCACTGCCTGCATAGGGGCACTCCTGGTACTTCTGCTCTTTCTCAGGGCAGAAGGCAGCCACCACTGCTCTGTGGCAGCAGTCACACAGCTGGGGCACAGATACAGCTACTGGTTTTGCCAGAAGCACATGCTCTTGCAGCTGTGGAAATGTCTCACCTCATCTGCTTGAGACAGTGGAGAGAAGTAGCACAGGAATGAGAAGTGAGATGGAGACAAAACTCTAGAAAATCAGAGCAGGATACCGCCAGCACCTGCCAAAACAGGAGTTTGCAACGGTCATTTCACAGAGCAACCTCAGAAATTATCATAAAACTGTTGTCAGTGTGGTTCTTGGCTGGACAGAGAAGCAATGACACAGAAATAAAAGAGAAAGTTTCCCACAGTGTCAGTTACATGAGGTTCACAGCACAGGAGAAAGCTGAAGATCATTCTGCAAGAAAGCACAAACATTTACATCACAAGTAGTGCTGAACCCAGCTTTACAATATTTACACGCTGTGATTACAATATTCTCTGGTTAGGAAAACAACTAAGTAGCAACAATGGATTACATACATTGTTTGGGATTTGATTTTGAACTGTCCTGTGAAGGCAGAAAAACTATGAATGACTTAATATTCAGAAATAATACAATTCACACTCCAGAAAGATCAAATCCTAATGCAAACATTTAAAAATAAATATTACTTTTTTCATAATATGCCCTTTAACATTGGAACCTAACCTTGGCATGTCCTGAAAGACCAAGTTCTTCCAAAACTAAAGATTCTTGTTACCTTTCAGAACCAGTCCACAGTCTCTTCTAAATGTTCATATGGGACTTTCTTCCCTTTTTAGGCTTATTTTTGTTTTTAACCAAGAGCCAATTAGACAGATTTTGAATAAGGTTGGAGGACTTTTTGTTCAAATGAGAAATTTAGTCCCTTGAAGTGTAATGGGTTTTCAATAGAAATCCTCTCCTGCTGTGCATTGATCAGCTATTGATTGGTGAGGGTTTAAACTAAATTATCACTGCCAAATAAAAGACTTTCAGGATGAAGGAACTGAGCTGAGCACAGTGTTATATGAAAAGTAAGCCAATCCTTTGTGATGGAATCGAAAGGCCCTGGTCACTCTCGAAGAAAAAAAATGTTAATTGAAAAATTCCTTAAATAGGTAACAGCTCTGAAAGTCTGCTTTACATAAAAGATATGAAATCACAATCAGCCAACAGAGAGAAAAGGATCCTGCAGCTCAAGTGGTTTTTCTCTCTAAATGGTGCTGATTACTTTGCCATTCATGGATGACATGGAGTGATGGAAATTAGTCATTTCATAAGAAAGGACTAATGACAGCTGAACTTGTGGGCACTGGGGGAAGTTTGACGATTGGCTCCTTGAGACAGAAAGTTAAAACAAAAGAACTTCCTATTGGGTGGAAAGATATATCCCAAAACTAGCAGGAAAACAAATACACAAGCTTGGTCAGGCTTCAGAAGATCTGGGTTTTAATTTTTGCTTTCACCAGCAATCACAGGAGTTTCAAAGTTTGTGGAAAGAGCAAGGGAAAAGAACTGTGTTGACTACACACAATTGGCTATTAAAAAAAAGTTCTCAAACAAGCCATTTTCTTTCAATTTGAAAATTAGAAGAATGGATCTTGCTGATTGTCTGAGACAGGTGTGGGAGGTCAGAGCTTCATCCAGCTGTTAAAACTTCAATCAAAGAAGTGATCTACAGAGGCACTCAAAAGCTTTTGGTAACCTCTGTATAAGTTAAAAAGGGAGGTCAGTATTCCTAAAGAAAGGCGGGATCTTTGAGGAGGTAACTGTAGACACCTGTATCCCAACATAGATTGCACTCTGCCAGAGTCACAGAGCATTGCAGTCGCTCCAAAGTCTCTAAAGCTGCATCCCCATATTCCCCATGGAGCATGGACATGTCTTGTCTTGCCCACATCCTTGGCTACATTAATCTCTGTCTCTTTGCTGCAAAGCCCACCAGCACCACCCTGAACATGGCTCTGCATTCTCTGCTGGGAAATGTCTTTGTTGCAAGCCCCCAGTATGTCTTTTTACGGGCCAGGTGGCATGTACATAATACTGAGTATCTTTCTTATCTTGTCAAAGGGTAATATGGAATAGGATCATTTAGCCAACACATTTAAACATGCCATTTTATTACAAGCACAGTTACTTCAGGAGAAGAAATCTGTAACCCTACTTGCAGAATTTCAGTACCTCGAAGTCTGGGATTCAGGACCATCTTTTTCCCATTTCTGAACAGCTGGCTCCACAACTCAATGTGGATACCAAAACACCATCATTCAAATTCATATTTACAGGGCTCTGTAGTGTCTGGTTTAGGGATTAGTTTAGTATGTTATTCATACCTCTGGAAAAGAAAAGTCTGGTTGAGATGCCACAAAAATTCACTTTCAGTCTGGCACTTTGTACAACAAAGTTACGTGCATTTCAAAATTTCAAAGGTGTCAGAGCCAAGATGGTTGCTTGGTTTCTTTCAGTCAGAGGAACCATATCTACCTAGTTAAAGCAGTTTATTTGATTATGTTGCTCTGTAGACATTTAGCTGCTGGTAGTTGTAAACTCAGTGCTTGCCCAGATTGTGATCCAGTAGAAGCCTGCCCTATAGCAGGATATCACAGGAGTAACAGGATAAATACTCCTCTTTCATAACTTTTCCAGTATCAGAAATATATTTATCAAAGCCAGAGTCTTCAAAAGAATGATAAAATATGTCATAAACCCCTCAATATTGTAGTGTAGATACTTTGAATGTTAATGTCTCAGAAGAGCCCTACCATTCATTAAAAAAGACTGGAGAGCATTCATGTAGATAATCTTTTTAATCATAAAGGTCTTTGCTGCTTTTTTATTTATTTTACTTATTAATATCCCAAAACTGTGAATTTCATTAGTTCACCTGTGCATCAGGAGAGAACAAGCTGTGCTTTAGGAAAGCATGCATTCAACCAGGCTTGAGAGAAAGGTAACTGGAAAAATGTAATCTTTTCTGAAAAACATGAGGTCAAACTAAATTTTCTAGTTGTCCCATCTGGTCTACAGCTCTGTGAAATGATTTAGCATAAAACAATCATTCCCTTCTGCTAATTTTACACCCTCTGACTTTTAACGGAGACAATTCATTTTTCATGTACTCTTTGTGCTAGAGTAAGTAGGAAATTACATCTATCTCCAGTGCAATCTCCCATTGAAAACACAGATTTCCCTCATTTTTAGTTAAGCAATTGCAACAGAAGAGTATGTTGGATAATGAAAGCTCAGGTTTTTTACCCTTTCAGTAGTGATGAGTCACCTGGCCTTAGTAGGAGTAGACCGTGAGGTAAATGAATTCGATGATGCTGAAGACAGCAGTCTGGGAGAAGGAAAACATATGAAAAGGAGATTGCAAATATTTTCTTCCCCTGCTGGGCACAAAATATCTTCTTAATTCTTGCTCATCTCAGTATATTTATGCAACAGACAAATAAATAAATTAAATAGTACCTCCCTAATCTCCAATCTAATCCCAGTATGGATAGGATGAATTTTAGAATTAGAACTAAAAGAAAAACCTCTAACGAGGATGCAGAACTTTATCATACACATAGCAAATATCGAGCAAATCATGTCAAGATAAATCTGATGGTTTTATTGGAAGACCTGATTTGACCCACAACTCATTGCCAGATACACTGTTATGTCTCTAGGGAATCAATATTTTGGGTGGCCAGGAAGGTCCACTGGCCTGGAAAGTCAGGGTGCTGGAGCAATGCTGGGTGTCTTCCCAGAACATTCTGCACAAGCCTGGGGCCAGAGTTCAAAAAAAGAAATTAAATAAAGGGAAGTCAAGTCTCACCTCTCTTGCACCTTGAATTTCAGAACCTACATTTTATGTGTCAAAGTTTCAGATTACACCTCACTGTCAGACTTTGGCAACTGACACAACATGCCTACTGGGCATGTTTTTCAGACTCCAGGAACTCACTGGGCAAATGAAAAATAATTTGTTTAACCATCCACACTACTCCTTTGATGCGGGTATAATGAAAATGTCAATTTCACAACAGAGAAAACTGAGGAATGGAAAAAATATCACCTACCTAAGGTGAGGAAACCAGCATCACAGACAACGCTAGAATGCAGATCCTCTAATTACTGGACTGTGTTCTTCTAATTGCCAAATAAAACCCACAACCCTAGCACTGGAATGATTATACCATCATCACCATCCTGTTTACTCAACAATCCAGTAATAGAGCAATGACTGTGAGAAAATACACTTTGGTTTTGTAAAATTATTTCAGAGGTTTGACAAGTCCTCACACAGAGACCCATAACAAGTTCAAACCACTCTTAAAACTAAAATCTGAAACAAGCTTCTGAAAAGGAATCTGTGTCACTTTCTGAAATGAACTGTTCATTTACATTCCTTTAATGATCTGACTGTATTGAACCCAATGCACTGAGCAACCCATGCAAGAAAGCTCATTTACACTTCCAACTTTGTTTTTCCAAGAGAGCTGTATTATTTACCTCCTCATTTCCTTTGGAGCATTTACGACTGGAGCTATAAGCTAAATGTTTCGAGCAATACATGGAAGATGAAAGGTGACTAAATATATTCAAGCGGGTAATAAACAGAGAGCATTTGTAGGTGAAAACAACCAGCTTGGCATGAGAGAGAGGGAGAGAGGGATAGAGGGAGAGAGGGGGAGGGGGAGAGTGAGTGAGAGAGAAAAAGAGAGAGAGAGGGAGATAATGCAGTGGGTTTAATAGGAGGCTTTTAACGTTTCCTGTTCGGGATTGGCTGGCTTATTAATGATTTAAGCACAAATTGAATTAACCAAATATTGAACATATGTTCTTTTAAACTCCCTTAAATCTACCAGAGCCTTGCACGAGAGAGCTATGCGGCCATGCTGTTCAAGAGAGGGAAGGATGACAAGGGGGTATTGAGGGTGACTGGGTAAGTAAAACATAACCTGAAGGTGGTCAATTTAATGCTGTGTTAGTGGCCTGAACTTTCAGTTCCCAAAGGGAAAGGATGATTAATGCCACTACCAAATGTATACCCATACCTGACCCTGATCTCATCAAATCCTGCTGCCACCATCTGCTGTTTTTAATTCCTCTGCAATATTTGTATTTGCTACCTCCCTCCTACAAAGAGAGGGAGAAAAAAAAAATGTTCCCTGCTTATGAATGGTGTGATCTGGTTGTACTGGCTGAACGCTGGCCAGGAGGCATCTGTTGCTTATAGTCCTGACAGCATCTGCTACTATTTCTCACTTTTCCCAGCATGCTGTGAGATATGGTTTCTCCCAAAGGTGGCCTTTGTATGCACCATTGTCAATTCCATCATTGTCTGCCACAGCCTGTTCCCACGATGCAATGGTAGTTATTACCATGCTGCAAAACCTTTTCTTGCAGGCTATCTGTAATCTAAGATATTGTGTGATTGAGTTATGCAGTTAACCTTTTCCTATGCATCAAAACATTAAAATAAAAAGAAACAGGCTGGACCATTTTTTCTTCAGCATTTGCAATGGATGGGAAAATGAAGCAGATTTTTTTCTTGTTTTGTTAGGTTGTTTTAGTTTGGGGATTTTTTTTTCTTTTTTTTTGCTTTAAAAATAGTGACAGTTTGGCATTAAGTCAAGGTTTAAAAACAAATAAAGATCCAAAAAGCAAAAAAATGTCCCAACTAGCAGTTTTAATTCCTTTAAAAATGCTATAAAGGTTGCATTGTTTTTTCTCCTGATTCCTGATACGGCTATTAAGCATTGTAACCAAATGTGTGTGAATGCTATTATTTATGTGTCTGATCTTTAAATACCCTCTGCTAGTGGGATACAGGCTGAGGCTTCTGATGGACATAGGCGTCCCAAGCTGTCATCTTGCCTTGTCCTTCTGTCAAACAGTTAGTGTGTCAAGCACTTCTCCTGGGAACTTTTAGAGTACGAGCCTGGAAGCGCAGAACGGTCCCGTCTCCAGAGAGCCACTTTTAACTCACTACAATATCCTTGGTGTCAGCTCAGAATAGCCCACTATGGGGCAAGGAGAAAGAAAGCGCAACAGATGTTACTAGTAAAACCACGTTTACAATTCAGTCAAATTATTGCCCTTATGTACCTTCTAACCAAAACCCACTTAAAAGACAGCCAGGTTCCTAGCGGTTGGATTTTTTAAGTCAGCTCTGTTCACACAAATCTTCACTGTAGAGAACCGGTGCTATTAAAAGAGACATCACACCTCTCATATGAATGCGCCTCTCCCATTTCCCCTGAATCATCTGTTAACACTGTGGACTTTCAACTAATATAGTTATCACCTACATCTGTATTTATGGCAATTTCTATATCCACAGAATCTTTGCAAATATCTCTCCCTATAATACATAGATCACAAGTGATATCTTATCTCGCCAAATGTATTCAAGCATCTCTTATCGTCTTTTTTTCCTCTTCAACTTTTCATTAATTTGGAGCTACTAACTACGCATAAAATCATACTTAATCCCTTCAGAGATACTTTTAAAATTTCTTAGGAGTTAAAGTAACCAAGGTAGCTGACTCTGGAAGTAGTACTGATAACTAGCTGAATTTTTAAATCCATTCTAGTGCTGACCAAAATACTGGAGAGAGGGAAGGGAAAAAACAACTATGGTACTTGTGAAGAAGACTTTTAAAATCAAGCCCCCCACTCCCCAAATCATCATCCCTCCTTCCACCTAGTCTCAAAGAACTGTCAGGCAGTGCAATACAGCACATGGTGACAAAACAAATATCACAGAAGCGTTTACAAGACTGCATTTGGCTACTGTTTCTCTTAGTCTCATTAGTATTATTTTTGAATCTCTATTGCATTTTTGAGTGGAAAAATACTGAGAAAAGGAAAAAATTGTAGGATTTAATATCTCTGTGATTCCTATTTTAAATGGGGACTTCTGCTATTTTAATAGTGTTTTTATACTGCCAGCTCAAATAAGTCCAAGTGCAGTACTAGCATGGAAGGAAGGTGAACAAGTACTGTACAGACATACTACTCTCTTTAGCACCAGATCACCTTCCCTTCACACATTTGCAAGTTATTTAAATCCATTTTCAGTTTTACCATAAATTTAAATGAGGACTTCTGATTTAAAACTGCTTTGTGTTCTCTCTGAGCATGTAACAAGAGAGAATAAGGGCACTTTACATGTTAAGCCAGGTATGATGTTAGACAGCAGATCTGCTGAGTTGTTTCTGGTTAAGACCATTTAAAATACATTGCTGAATTCATGATCAAGGTCCTCTCTGCAGTCGGAAACCCTTTTTCCATAGACAACAGAAAAAAGAAAAACATATCTGGGTAACTTCCTTGCAGCTTTTCTACCACTAAAATGAGATGAGCTTGGGGAATCACAGACCCCTGGACTTAGTATCTAGTCTCCATAATGGCTACAAAATCTGACCAATGGAGAAATTCACTAGTTCTTTTTAAAAATGGAGGATGAAAAAGAGTGTGTGTGAAGGAATTCACATGTACAAACTGTATATGATCCACTTTTATAAAACTTTATATCCGCAGGCAGAAAGCAATAAAATTATCTTAGCAGCCAGAAAATATGACTTATGACATTGAGCAGGATTATAACATACAAATGCTCCAAACGATAGACTTGAAGCTACAGATTCCTCCCAGGTTGGCTGCGAGAGCTAAGTTGCTGCAAACCTACCACCCACCATTCCTGAGTCTGTAAGTCCCTGAGGCACCACTGCATCCTTTTCTACAGCCATTAAGATACAGGATCCTTTACTGACAACTTATTTTGCAGGAGGACATGTGTGTTTATTATTTCCTGTAACAAGGTGAACCAAGGTAAGACCTGTCATGAAGGGCACTATGACCTTCCCAAGATCTTCAGTAAAACAGCAAATCTCAGATGTGATGTGAGGAGGCATACAAGCGCTTATTTCAACGGAAAGAGATTTGCACCCTGTTGGCATAATATGGCTTCAATAAGACCCACTGGGTATTTTTTCCAGCTTCGGGCCAACCATACGGACTGTGATGCTTTTCATATTCACCGCTCTCTGCTGGCGGCCTGGCTGGAGCCAGCACGTGGCTCCTGTGAGAGGTGCCAGCCAGGGGCACAAGCCCCACCTGAACCAGCGCCAGTCCGGCTGCCAGCAGCTCCCCTGAGTGAACAGCAGCACTGGCTCACTTACAGAAAAGCCTGTGTATAAATGTTTTCGCGTGTTAGGAAATACTGCGGCAGTGATTTTTTTTTTTCCCTGTTGTTCCAGCAGCATGAACAAGTATGGACAAAATTCCTCTTAGGTTGGGTGCGCAGGGTATTTAGGTGAGGAGCTGTTGCTTCTCCTGCTCCCTGCAGCATTACTGCCAGCAGCTCCGTTTGCAAACTGGAAAAGGGCCCCTGCTGTGTGCGGGCAGGTTTGGATGGGAGCGAGAGCCGCTGGCCGCCCCTGCTCACCCACCCTGTTTTGTGTGGGTTTAGCCAAGCGGCTCCAGCTCCCGCCCCGCGAAAGAGCTGGAAATACAGCACAGCGGCGTCAGGAGAGGCCTGTCCTGGATGGGGAAGGGTCAGAAGGGGAGCGGATCTCGGCTGATCTCCGCCCCGGCAGCGGCCGCCCAGGTGCTCGCCTCGGCTCTTCGGAGCACAAGCGACCTTTCTTCCCTCCGCCCGTGAGGCGTGAACCAGCGGCCTCCGCCCGCCCTGCAGCAGCAGGGCCGGCTGCGATCCTTCCTGCGGCCTCCTCTGGCCTTTGCCGGCCTTCCCTGGCCCCTCGCCGGCCTTCCTTCCCCGGCAACAGCGGGCGGCAGCCAATGGGGCCGGGCGGGTCAGGGCGGCGGCGGCGGCGCGGGCCTTTGTGCGGGGTGGCAGGTGACCACGGCGGGGGAACAAAGCGGGGTCAGGGCGGGAGCCGGGTCCCTTTTCTCAGGCCCATGTTCTCCACTCCTCACAATCTGTCTGAATTTAACTTGCCATTGAGGGCCCTGCCTGTAGAAAACAGCTTTATGTCGACTAATCCAGGCAGAAGTAAGGGTAGACACAGAGACAGGTTTGAAGGCGGGGACGTGGCTATTCTGCTGCCTTTTTTTTTTTTTTTTTTTTTAACTCCCCCTCCCTTCTCCACTGCCTCCAGTGAAAAGTTTTCTGAACCAAAAAAAAAAAAAAAAAAAGGTGACAAGATTAATCAGCCCGTGGAGCTGAAACACATGCTTGACTTAAACAACCTCTTTGCTGTTATTAACAACTGCTCCAGCATTTCTCTTGTTATGCTAATAGTACAGATTAGAGTAAAATCTATTCCTTCTTTGCTGAACAGGCCAATTGATAGAGGCTGATCTATTTTCCTCCCTGTTTTAATTCTTTTTTTCGCCAGGCACAAGTGTTTGCAGCAGCAAGAACAACAGAACATGAAAAAAAAAATCCTAAAAAGCAAAACTGCATGCAAGAGTGACTAGGCCCCACATTCACTAAAATCATTAATAAATACAAATCTATATAATTCTCCACTATGCCCTGAAATAATGTCTGAGTGTTGTAAGATACTTACCACAAAAGACAGGAAATTCAACATCATGCCTGATGTCCTGCCTTTACCTCATTCATTTTTTTTTAACTTGCAGACAACAAGTGCCTGCTAAAGGAGATGGCTTTGATTAGTTTTCATACATTCCTTGGATGAAATACAAAGGAGAAGGGATTGTTGCTGGCTAGTCCTGGAGAAGGCAGCTTGACTCAACACCACACCATGTTCTGGGAGACAGTCCTGTTGCCAGCATAGGTAGTAAGGCCATTTGCTCTATGGCATCAAGGGGAGCAGGGAGGGGACTGCAGGTCAGTCTGGCCTTGGTGGTTTGTGCCTCCTGTTAGCTTGGGCCTGACCCTAAATGCTCTTTAGTGTTGCAGTGTTTCCCCCCCACAGCTTTTTTGTAATCAAAGCCTGGGCTCTGCATCACAAGTAACAGCAAACATGACATTGCAATCTATGAGTCTACAGTATGGTAAATATTTAAAAGCCTAGTATGTCTGACATGTCAGAGAAGAGCATTCAGCACATAATAGGTGCTGAATTAGAATGTCTGCACCATCAACTTCCATTAGCAGCATGTGTATGGTATTTATATTAAACCCTTTATCACTTCCTCTGGATTTGAATTGTTCCTATCTAAATAAGTGGAAATATCATCACCCTGATTTGGCATAATCCTAAATCAATTTAAATCAGTGAGAATCCTCCCACTGATTTTGCTCATTTTCTAGATTTGGCCTACCACTGTATACAGTATATCTGTGTACAGTCACTGCCAAAAGGTTAACATGTGCTGCTGCCTACCTCCCTCTTCAACCCAGACAGACCCAGTCACCGCTGGTAGATACTGTAAACTTGCTCAGTTTCAACATTCCATTGCTTCAATGAGTCCATCCACTTGTGATGCCTAAGGTAACACCAGGCTGATCTGCCTGGGTCCAAAGGCATTGAAGACATTCCTAGGCCAAGCCTAGATTTGGAGGTCTGCATTTGGCTAGCGCTAAATTTGATCCGACAGATTTCATATTTGCACAGAGTCAAAGACCACAGGGATTTTTAGATTATCTGCTCTGACTTTCTGCGTACCATATGCCATCATATTTTTTCCCAGTTATTCCCGTATTGAGCCTAATTACCTGTACTTGATTAAAACAGATCACCCATCCTGCTTTAATGAGTGGAAATTAAAAAAAAAAAAAAAAAAAAAAAGAAAGAAAGAAACTGCTACCTCCTGTGGTAGTTTGTGCCAGTATTTTAATTACTTTAAGTTTGAAAAACATGTATCTAATTTCTTATTTAAGTGTGCCTTGCTTCCATGTTTGTTTTTGCCTGATTTGGCCTTCCTAAACCTGACTTTTTCACCTTGTAAAAATATTTCTTCGCAAATTTGTGCCTATATTTAATTTTTTTTTTGACAATATAAACTGGTTGAACCCGTAAGGTGTTCAGTGAAAACCGTTTCCTTGATCTTTCTTGGCTGTTTAAAGTGAGGATTGACTGCTGTCACTTGCAAATCCTGTGCAGGCACCCAAGGACTGTTTTGACCCCTTTGCCATAGCTCAAGCAGCTTGCCCACTGTAAGTCCCACCCCTTTCCAAAATAGTCGTATTTCAGGAGGCAAACCCACTTTTTCCAGGAGTGGCTCACCTATTTTGCTCCTAAGTATACACTATTTTGGAGTTTAAAAGATGTTTTGTTTATCTGACACACGATCACATTGCTCCACATGAATCTTCTGTGTTCTCAAGCATTCCACTAATCTTTTATGTAAATTTAAATTTAGAAGGGCAGTTTTTTACTCCAAGATAAGCAGGATTAGGCTTGCATCTGGCTGTTGTCAAGCACACTAGGAATAATCTTATCGAAAGATAATTATGCAGGGACACCTTCTTTTCCATACACACCAATGTCTAGCTCTTGATCTGTTTATAATATGATCTATTGCAATATTTTAAAGGATTTCAGTCTTATTTTGTGTCCCATAGCATCAATGCTGTATGAAGTATACTTTATTTCCATAGTTATCTTAAAAAGTTGAACTTCGAATCTCATTGAAGGAGTTGGCAGTTATCTGGCAAGTTCAACTTTCTTTGGTGTCATTAATCTAAAAAATATTTCCATCATCTAATTCCTTATTGATTAAAATCTTTACTAGTCTAAGCATTATTCACCTCAGATAAATGGTAGGTTAATTGGGTCGCTGTTTCTTGAATCATCCTACTTGCTCTCTTGAATGTTTTGCACTCTTTGCAGCTGGAGTATCTGGCTCTGAGGTGGAATTAAACTGAATGTCAACAAACTGAGGATTTCATCAGTCAGTGGTTTCCGAATTTCTGTGTGTAAATTACTGATCCCTAATGTTTCATAAATGACTACCACTGAAAGATGTTGCCTTGTTTTTCTTCCAGTAACTCAGTGTCTGAAAGATACTTCTATAAAAATAGGAGTATATCAAGAAATGGAAAAAAAGCTGTGAAATATCTATTTTTCCATATATGAATAATCAATTTTGTCATCTTAATCTATTAATATTTATCATATCAATAGGATTTCTTTTGTTCCTACTGCAGTTAAAAAAAATTTGTTCATTGTCTCTAGCAATTCCAGATACCAATTTACTAAACCTTAGCTTTCCCTCATCAATTTTCTAAATTTTGTCCCTTATTTTATCCTTTAAAGGAAGCTATTGAGTTTTAAGAATAGTCACTACGTTGTTCAGCACTTATGCCTCTTACAGCAAAAAACTGCAACCCAACACAGTATTATAAAAAGGGATGAAGACAACTATTCCTGCAAGTCAATGAGGAAAGAGCAAAAGTGGCTATAGTTGTATATGTTAGTTATATAATAATATTTGCTGCTATTATTATTATACATCATTTTTATTTCTCATGCTTCAGACAGAGACAGTGAACTTCCTGTCATAGCAAATAGTCAGGAAACAAAACTGCCATTTCCATTTACCAGCCTTCACACAATTTGCTTTGGTCAACATACCATGCAATCCCTGGTTTACCCAAAAATAGCTTGTAGACAGAATCTGTGCCTAAAAATAAGTCAACAAGGGAACTAAACACAATAATGAAGAGACTTTGGTGCTATGTGTATATTTTCCAAAAACTTGTGCAATATCTAGCAATAAACACTTTTTGAAACCTGAACTACTCCATCATTAGTTTTGTTATGCACTGCCTCCTGTGTTGTTTATGTTTCTGTAGCATTACAGAGTACTATTTGTGGACCCATTCTATTAAGGCATCAGCACTCTGTTGAACAATACCAGATTTTGTGGTCTTGCAAACCAGCTGCTGGTTGGAGAAGAAGTAATGCAGAGTTGGGAGATTTTCTCAGTGTGGAAGTTATAAGGCTTTCTGGATCAGAGACCTGTGACAGCCATTCACATTTCTGTCTGAAGTAACCTTAAACATTCATCTTTTAGATCAGTGCACTCCAACGGGAATATTGTTTCATAAACTAGCTCCTTGGACAGCTGATGGTGTACTGCACTTAGGCTGGAAAACAACTGATTAGGCAGTATTTCATAAAAGCTCCAGGGGACAGAGTTTTTGAAATGAATCAGAACTTAATAAAGAAATGCCTAGACTCTGCATCACTGTCTTAGGGTTTGGCTGCAAAAACCTTTGTAGGCTGATACAAGCTCGCCCTGCCCACACTCCAGGGAAGCACAAACGCTTTCCACCTTAGTCAAAACCAAGGAAACTTTGTTCTAGAAGCCTGTATTAGTGCTGCATGGATCCAAGGTGGTTTCTCCTGCATCTCTCAACAGAACTTCCTAGCAAAGGCTCAGCATCCCTTTAGCCACAGATTTCAGTTTGGAGCTGCCATGGGTCCAGTTACCTCATTGAACAAGCAGATTATCACACAGCACCATATGAAAAGGTATTCTGTATAGTCCTGTGTGCACAAGAGATGGGCAAAACCCACTCAAAAGTCCATTGCATAAGACCTCTGCAAAAAATATTGCTGTACTATTGATAAGAAAAAATCTTGTTTCTAGAATTTGTTGTAGTTAGACAAAGCCAGGTCAAAATCTTGTAATCTGGAAGTGACTTCTCCAGGAAAGAGGCAAAAATATCTAGTCTAGCAGTTTTTCAAGGGCAGAATAGTGTTCTTCCCAAGAAAAACATCTGGTAAAGCCACAGGTACCAGCCCCATGCCGGGACTGTGTCAGACTGCAGTTGTTGTACACTGAATGAATGATGCCACTGCTGTATTAATTTGGCTTGTATAAGATGTTCTGTTTATTTTCATAAATATCTGTAATTTTATAGTCTATCTTCTATATTATACATATCTATTGACATTACAGCAGGTATTGTCAGTGTGTGGCAGTCCTGATCCTGAACTTAGCTCACCACTGGTGCTTTGTGCCAATTTGAGTCTAACTGTTGAAGCAAGATACGCAGAAATTGGAGGAACCCCAAAGATGAGAGAAGGCTGAATAATTTCAGCCTGTCACATTCAGAAAAGTCTGATTGGCACTAGGATAAGAGTTTTCAATTATGGAAAAGGTCTCCATTAAAGAAGAGAATAACCTGCTCTCCTTATCCACAAGTCAGGACCTTAGACAGACATTAGAAGAACTTTCTGACAGTTGTGAAGGGGGATGAGTCTTCCTTGGTGCTGTGCTGTGGACTTGAAGACCTCCCAGGGTACCTTCCAAGGCTATTTTTCTGTGTTTACAGTACTACGACCTAAATGTAAAGGGCTCACTCTCCATAAAAAAAAAAAAAAGAATTCTCCCTCTAAAGACCCAAAGACCAGTGTGTTAGCAAGCTCTAGCTTGTAAGTGCTAAAAGCTTCAGAATAATGGCTAGTGCCTGCAGATTTCTGTGGGTTAAATGAAAGTGTCTGGAGAAATTAACTGCTGCCCATTCCAGGTTCTCAACCATCACCCATGTGCTGGAAATGCAACTGCAGACATGACAAAGAAGCAATTATCCCAACAAAATCAGTTATTACCAGTGATTCATATGGTAATGACGGTGGTGAGGATGATGATGGTACTGCTGAACTGTAGCAAGGATGATAATAACCAGTGTTTTATGGGATGGATTACAGGTTTAATCAAAATGAATAGTTTATCACAGATAATGAATTTTACAGGGGAATATGGTCCTAGAAAAATGCCTTGTTCTGAATGCCTGAAAATTACATTGATTTAAGTACTGGGCTACCATATTTGCACTATTAATTTAGAAGAAGAGAGAATTTAGCATTTTTATGTAGATATTCTTTGCCAGCCTTAAAAAATGGGTATTAATGTCATGATCATGGCAAGGACAACCACTGCGGAGTTCCACATCTTTATTGGCATCACTTGTATAAGCTCTAAAATTTTACTTGAGTTCCATTATTTGTTTTGTACCTGACATCAAAAGAAAAAAAAATATGCATGGACTAATATAAAACTAGGATTTGTGAGCATCTTGTGAATTTCATAAGCAACAATTCAGGAGAATATTTGGGCTCCTATTATTACAGTGGGACTTTAGCATAGATGAGAGGGAAGGTGTCTCTAACAAATAATAAATGGAGAAGCTCCAGAACAGGATATTATCACAAAAAATTTGTTAAGCATATTCATTTCCCAGCGTATGTTCTTTTTTTAACAAAAAAAGGTTAGAAGTTTCATTTGTATGTTTTAGGGGGAGACTAAAGAACAAAAAATGAGAGAGAATGGGATGATAAGATAAAATTAAAGAGTTGTCCACATTTTAAAAATGGATAGAGACATTTCAGTTCCAAGAGAACACTGCTTTATCCATCAAAAGAAGTAGGTCTGGGCTACTAGCATATGTTCTGTCCCATTCATTTTAATATTTCCTTGTATAGTTTGCATGTTTAACTCTCTGTAAGACTGATTCTTGTTCATGCTTTTTTGTTGCTGTTGTTGATTTCAACTCATGCTCTGATTTACTTCACCAAGTACCCTCCAAATTCAAACAAGCTGCAGAAATGCTGAAATCAATACATGCCTCTTGAAGGATAGACATTTTTGTAACACAAAGGGGAGAATGACTAATAGATTACTGCAGCCTTAACAAAACCTCAACAGATCCCCATATGGTGCATTGCAATTAAAAGAGTAGAGGATGGATTTCTAATTTTTTGGGTGGAGGGAAAAAAAAAAGAAAAGGAAGCATTTTGGACAAGAAAATGAGTGAGATGGAGACAGAAGTGATGTGTGACCATACACCAGATAGAAACCCTTCTTTGTGAGCCTTTCATCTCTGGGTCACTCGTTCCAATCGAGCCCAGGTCGATAGCGAACAAAAATCATTTTAATCTGATGGCTGTTTGCTGACCTATGTGAAGTGAACTGGTTGTGTCAGTCCACTTCCCAGCTGACAGCTCTCCCCATCATCAAGGCCATTGCTACAGGTGGCAGTAATTGGTGCTTTTTTGAGGCCAGCTCAGCTAAAAGGCTGAAGAATTGAAAAATCAGTAGGGCTGAACCACCTCCTCCTCTCGCTCAGCTGCTCCCTCCAGGTGAGTGCTGGGGGAAGCTGGCACTGCTGTTGCCTGCACCACATCTGCTCTTTGAGCCAACAAAGGACTTCAGGGCAAAGGGGAGTCCTCTGAAGTGGTAAAGACCTCTTGTCAACACAGATCTTGGGGCGGCTGAGGGGTTGTAAGGCTCCAGGCCTGCACTGCCCTGCGGGTGGATACCATTGTTTGTTGGTGGCTCCAGGAGAGTGTTGGTGTGAGCATGGGGCTCTGAAAGGAACCATCAGGCTATCAAGCCCAGTCCCCGGGGCCTAAGGGTCTATAGTTAAAATTCTGTCTGCTAAACAAGACCAAGGCCTAAGCCAAACTTTCACTGATGTGCGTGGAGGGACATCTGGGCTCACATGCAGATATGTCCAAAGAACTTTAATAAGCTTATATGAGAGGGGACCTGGCAAAGTGAGTTCAATCTAAGATTTTAAAATAATATAGGAAGAAATAAAAAAGGAACTTTGAGAGCTTAATAAAAAATAATGCCCTGGAGAGGAGAGCTTTAATCTTTGATTTGATCAGTGTTTCTCTGAGCAGCTGATACCTCCCCTGTTGTGAGGAGATAAAGTATTAGGAAGAGGATATTATGAGGAGGACTTTAAAGTACATTGTAAGCCACAGCCACCTACCTTGTGTCCCTCAGATGCCTCCTGAGAATGTTGATTTTGACATGGGACATCAGAGATTCCAGGATGGTCTGGCTAACTGGGGCACCAAGAGGTGCTCCAAAGTCTGCCCACATTGGTGCTGGCCAGTGATGTTTTCCACAAGGTAAATCTGTGCCTGCCCCACTGCAGACAAGAAGAAAATCAGTGAAGGATGTCAGAACTGCCAGCAACGCTGTCAAACCAAACCTCAAAAAGTGGAAAATGCACCTCGTAAGTATCTGCTTTCCCTTTCAGGGACAAATACAGAAGTTTTAGAAGGGGAGTTCCCATCAGGCAGTCTCCAAGTGGAAGGATCCATGCTGCTTGTGGTTACCTGACATCTGAATGAGCTACTCCAACACTGCAGTTCACAAGAAGTTTGTGTGCTAGTACAATATGAGACATAGATGCATGGGATATGGACAAAAAATGAAAGAGGCGTTAAAAAATCAGGAAGAATCTGTCTTTTGCACATTGAGCCTTGTGCAAGTCTTTACCATACGTGCTCGTCTCACATATACACAAATGTCCTTTTCAGCACCTACATCAAGCATCACTGTTCCTTGGCAGACTAGGTACTAAGAAATGCAGTCCCTCAATTCTAAAAGTAGATAAAAAAAAAAAAAAATACATGGTTGTCCCTCATGTGGTGCCTTCCTGAGCTCTCACAATTCCCTTTCCATTATCAGATGGACTGTGGCTAGAGGCAATCCACGTGGAAGGCTGGAAGTGTTCCTCACAGGCATATATAATCTCTACTGGATTTCTCTAAAGCTGGAGAGAAATAAGTGATACATCTGCATGAAAGATATTCCTTTTCATTTTTCATTGGTGATCCCCCAGTTTGATTTGTCAAGAAAAGAAAACTCCTGGAAACTTTCAGCAACTTAAGCCTAGATGTTAATGAACATGGTCTGCCAGTGAAGCTGTCTGTGCACACTGAATTCCCTTTGTAGCTCACAGTCTGAAGAGTTGGAATTCTCAGTGTTTCCAAAATCTAAAAGAAAGCTGTTGCTTGCCTGCTTGCTAAAAATATTCAGAAGGCCACAAGAGGAGGTAATGATTGGTCTCACCTGATCCTGAGTCCATCTCTAGGCAGGAGGATGAAGAGCAACCACTTAGAGGACTACAAGTCAAAGGTACATGTGATGACAACTGAGCTATCTGGGCTTTGGCTGAAGCCTTTACTTTCTAGGATCCTTTCTCAGTTCAAATGAAGTTAAGCTTACTTTACTGAGAGGTTTACTAGCAAGGTAGGTGCAAGGTTAATTTTGCTCCCATGGATAAAGAGTTGGGATCAATGTCCTGCCATGGGCAAGGAAGTTAAATGGCAGAGTCAGGATGTAGAGTTTGTAGGATGAGCCCATCTCCACAGTATGCTGTGGGATATAAGGTCTGTAATTCACAAAAGGGTGAGGAGTTATATCAAGAAGAATGTCATTCAGATATCGTAAATGGATAACCTAAAACATGCATTGTATGTTATATGTTAGTCTTCATCTCCTGGACTACAAACCAGGAAAAAAATTCAGGGACAGATAGAAACATCATCCAGAGGTGAATTGCACCTGTGAGGTTTCTGACCTTCCTCTGAATAATTTGATCTACGCTTATGTTAGATCAGTACTGGAATAAATAGGCTGTGAATGGCAGAATGCTGCTTCAGTTGGACACAGAAATTTCCACAGTTTCTCAGACCTCTGGTCCATTTCATCTAGTATCCCAGTGGAGTCACCAGCACATGCTTCTTCAGAAGCTGTTACATTCCTGTAATAGACAGTTCTGTGAAGATACACCTGTTTTGAGCTGTTTATGTCTAAATATTGCAATATTGTCAGCTCTTCAAATTTGGGTGAGCCTCAGTGAATATTCATAACTTGTAAACTATGGGGTTTAGGGCCCTGGAGTTTTACGGTAATTGGGAATTACATGAGACCACCTACTTCATTAAAACAAAATGAGAGTCAAAGCCAGGCCTGCAAAGGTAAACAGTGCATGAATTCACTGCCTCCATATTTAAAGCCTTCAAAGCCTTTCAGTTAAAATCCTTTTCTGCTCTGGATCTCAGCATGAGTCTGGCTGCAGGGAGGTTTTGTGTGGTGGCCTGTCAGCTTCCATCTCCAACACAGTGAAATTCAACTAATTGTAAGTGCACATTGCTTCAGGCATACACTGCACACTGCCACTCGGGCCATGCACACGCGCCGTGACCCTGTCCACCTACTGCAGAATGTGGTATTCTCTCCCCACACACACACTTTTCTTTTTTGTTACTTGCAATCACTGAAAAGATGACAGGCCAGAGCAAGGAACAGAAATCCCTGTTGTGTTTCTGCAAAAACCAGCATGGAGGTATTTAGTGCCACAACTACATATGTGCCAAGAGTTGCTGCAGTCTTTGGATTGTGCCTCCATTAATGAAAATGGGTTGGCCGGAGAGCACAGTGTGAAGCTGTGCTTGCCTGTGGGCTTTGATCTTACCTGCTGAAGCTGACCTCACTGCCATGTCAGGCTCTGCAATGCAGCTGAGGATCAGAAAGCATCAAGAGAAAAAGGGGAATAGAAAAATCAGAAATGCCTCCCAGTTGAAAACCTTCTGTGACCCAAAATAGCCTCTATTAGTGCTAATTCTGAGTTGCTTGTAAAGTTCTGCAAGGTTCTTAGGAATAGTGTAGTCACAGATTACTGGCAAACTGTCCCCAGCAGACTTTTTTTCAGCACATATTAATTCCTCAGATTTTTCCATCTGAACTTCACAGAAGTTATCTGCATTTGTTTCTATTTCTAGTTTGGATAGGCAAGTCTTTAGTTCTGTCAAAGCAGGCTTTCTTCTCTCACTCCTTAAACAAGAATCTTTTTCAGGTATTTAATTTGGCTATCAGCTTGACCATCACAGGTTATGAGTGATGAACTGCTTGCATGAATGCCATTATCTTCAACTGGACTCTCTTCTGGGGGGCACAATGTAGGACTACGTTTGCCTTCCTCCTCATTTAATTTCCTAATTCTTCAGCTGAGAGGATCATTTTCATCATTTCTGCTGATGCCAGTTTATCAGCAAACTACAATGTCTGCAAACCATTGTGCTCACATTTGTCTTTCACTGTGTGCTCAGTAATTAAGCAATCACCCACTCCACCCCACCTAGCATCCTTTGTAGAGGCCTTCATGTTTTGGGATGCCTTAGCATCCAGACACACTGTGAGGTCAGCCTGAAGGCAAGTGCCTGCCTCCAGAATCATAAAGCTCCTGTAGCAATGGGGGAATTTTAAGAACTAGGAACTATGTGACCCAAAGCTCAGAAGCTAAGTCATACCAATCGTCTCCCCAGTACTGGGGAACTGGGTTTCTGAATTAATCCCTTTATGCCAGTCTTGCTTAGCTCCTGTATAAAATTCTGGAAGAGGTAATTTCAATCCCACCCTATGCCTTTATTGTGTGTTAGCACCTGATCCTTCACTAATGACTCAAGGTGCTACAGTTGAATGAATCATGTAAATAAGATTAGTATTTGGTTGTTATCACAACCTTTAGACTGATCCTCATAAAGTTAAGCTCAGTTCTGAGCAACCTTCCTGATGTGACTAGCTTTTATTTTTTCTGTTATTCTACTGTAGAAATGTTTCTTATCAGTCATATCATCTGATAATTCTGCTCTCATATTCGACCCATGACACTCTGTAATCAATGCTGCTTCAGTGAAAAAAACATTGGAAATCAACCACAAAAGATCAACAACTTAAATAAATAGTTCTGACTGCTCTAAAAGAACTCATAATCCAAAAGACTTTCACTGCCACTCACCACTGAACCTCACCACTTCTGCTCACCGAATTATACAGCACGTTTTTTCCCAAGCCATTGCACCTGAAGTGCTGATTATACTGTACCTGGAGTGCTGAATGCTCTCTGAAGGGCTGTTTGCCATCTCTGTGAGGCTGCTACTTACTTCCTGACAGAAGTGATCCCATTGCTATTTTTACTTTGTTTTGGAGGGAATAACTGAAGTGCTAGTGTTCAGAGGTGCTTCTAAAACACTACAAAAAGTACAACTGCAACAATTCACTTTTTGGAGATAAGAAATTGGGTCACAGCAATTACCCAATATCTCATCCTCAATTCAGTGTGAGAACTATGATCCAGAAGTACTAGATCCCTCTCCTGTCTGTGAGAACACCTTTGTCCAAAAATATATTCTAGTTGTGGGAGCTATGAGGAAAATAATAGCTGCCATGAGCTCCACCAGAAATTCATTGAAGATAGAACAGTCTCAAAAATATTTGAAGGAACAATTAAATTTCATTAAATACATTTTTAAGTCTCTGAGGAGTTAATAGAAAGAAACAGAATATGGTGATGTGTGTGGTATATGTGTGCATGTATGTCAGATACATGGATACAGTAAAGATACACATGTGTAGAAAAAAAAATATATATATAGTCTCTTCCTAACTATTCTCACTAGTTTTATTGCTTAATTTCTTTATTTCTAGGTGTTTGATAAATAAATTTAAAAGAAATAAGTAATTCTGAGTACTAGAGTCAAGAATGACTTTTCTTGAATATTTTGATGTTGCTATGAAATATACTGTATTTTTCTTATAGAGCAAAGACAGCCTCTGAACATACAGACAAAAGGAATTAGTGTGCCAGTGAATTCTTGTTTTGGGGCCTTAACCTATATAGCTTTTTACTGATATCCTGCAAGACATGAGTTCCATGCACAAGGCTTCACAAGGTAAAAAGTGGCACCACAGCAAACTGGAGACATAAGTATTCCTCTTCTCACTTGGCTTGAAATGTCTCACCCATCTGAATTCATGTTTCCAAGAAGAGCTTACAATTAGGAAGAAGCAGATTAGATAGAATTGGGTGACTCAGCTGATTTTTACGTGTGTTCTGATAGGTTTTGTGTTGCTGGAAGTAGCTATTCAAGAGTTAGGATTTCTTCCTTTAAAGGAGACTCTTGGTCTATCATACAAAATGGGTCCTCTCTGAGCACCTCACCAACCTTATGGGCAGAGAGACAGTGTCTAACACCAAAATGCAGAGCTCAAAAGAATGACGAAGATAAATCATGTGTCCTCATGTGTCCTTCTTTACACAGGTTCTCAAGAAGAGCCAGACCCACCACTTCAACAGATTTCTCAGAGCCCTGAATCAAATCTCCTGCCTTAAAACTGTTTTCTGCAAAAGGCTATTAAATTTTTCCAATCAGGAAACTCTCAAAGGCTATCTTCTCACAATTGAGCCATTGCATTTGCAGAGCAAACAGCTTTCCACACTTTAAATTCACAGATCATCTGCCTATTGTCAAATCTGGATTTTTCCTTGAGCATTCTGGAACTGAAGGCAAAGCATTTTCTCACAACAGGGTAAATTCACTTGCCTTTTCTCCCCTGCAATTGCCCTATGGTTTCTCTGAAAAGCCAGAAATTACTGGTGTTATTGCTAGTATGGCTGATTTTTGCCATGTTAACAGTAAATCGTAGTCATTAGCAAGCAAATACTGAAATCCCCCATTGTATCTTTTTCTTGCAACTAAAGACATTTTTAATTTCTTTCTTGTCATGGTTCTTCTAAGGTATTTGTAGGGTATAAAACTCATGATTAGTCTTCCACTCTGCTAATCTTGATAAGTAATATTTTTGAAGAGTTACTGAGAAGTCAGGAGGAGGTGTTGGTTTGAGGTGCAGCAGAAAATCGTTAACCTTCAGCTAGTTAAGAATCCCCCCAGGAAATGTCCACCCTGCAGATATTACTGCTCTGATGATGAAAAGTGTTATATAAAAACAGACTATAATTATGAGGTGGGAATCAGGAGAAAAAAGTTGTTTTTCTGAAAGTCCCCTCCAAATTTTATTTGGTTTTGATTTCCTTTTCCTAAAAGTTATAAACTCAAGCTGAATGAGCAGTGGGTTGCTTTAAACCATTGCTTCCCTCATATGTACGCTAGTTTGTACAGACAAAGGGAGGTTTGGGCATTTGTTGGTTTTTGGTTTTTGGGTTTGTTTTTTCTTTTTTTTGGGAGTTTGTTGTGGTTTTTTGGATATTTGAGGGTTTTTTTGTTGTTGTGGGGTTTTTGTTTTGTTTTGGTTTTTTGGGTTTTTTTTTTTGTTTCTCTGAATACTGTTTATTTAAGTGATTGTTGGCTCTTTTCCTGTCCTTTGTTGACCCCAGGAAACAACTTTTTTTTATGCGTTTCCATTCTGGGATTTCTATTATCTACTGCCTTGTTCTGGGTGTACCTCAGTGAACAGGCCCAAAAGAGAAGGAGAGAGCTGAAGTTCCTATTGAACTAAGGTTTGAGGCCCAAGAAAACCATCATTTGAATCAAAGCATTTCAGAAGGTAGTTTACAAGTCTACTTCCCAAGAAGAAACCAGGATGCAGTGTTATCACCTTCATGAAATTAAAGGAGGTGGTTTTACGATTTAGTGGAGAGAAGCCATGCTGTTAATTAGTCACATTTATTTGACAAAAAAGTGGGGGAGGGTGAAAAGGGGAAAGGAAGTTGGGAAAGAAAAACAGAACAGAAGGGAAAAAATCTTTATGATGAGGTGCTTGGCAGGATGAAGGAACAAAAGGAAGGTTTTCTGCCTGTCTCCTGATATTTTCCAACTCAGCAAAAAAATCCATTGTGTAGCTTAAGGGGGAAAAAAAAGTTAAAGTTGAAAGCTTAGTGTGTGAAAGCAACTGCTCAACCATTGTGTAATATGGGCTAATGTAATGTCACTGTTTCCCCATGATGTAAGTTGCAATTTTTGTTCCAGTTGCTGGGGTCAATGTTATCGCTTTCAGTTTTCAAAAGAGGGCAAGGAGGTGTGTGGAGATGGTATTTCTCTTTACCCCCACCACCCCTTCCCCACTCCCAAATACTTCTGTTAGGACATATCAGTGCTGACCAGATGTCACTGATTTTTTTTTTCTTTTTTTGCATGTGTCCCTTAACAGCTGGCAAGAATATCAGCTCAAATTATTCACCACAAGCACACTCTTTCTGTGTGTCCCCAGATAAAGGGATTTGAAATCCTGGTTGTCAGAGAGGGATGCTGAAAACTGTGGAATGGATTTCTTTGAGGAGAAGGAATACTTCTTGAAGAACTTTAAACCAGTTAGGAATGGTCATGACTAGGATGCACATCCAAAGACATCCCTTAAGGTTGGTACTTCATGTTTTTGGAAACTGTTTTAAGCCCAGGATGTTTTCTTGGAACTATTGTGAAGTGTTCATAGGAATCAGTAATTCTAAATGTAGGGGCTGTTTTCATTTTGGTCATGTCAGCTAAAAAAAATCTTAGATGTGGTTACAGGTGAGAAATACAATGGGTGGATGGCAAATAGACGCCACTCTGCAGGATGTTCTAGAATTGCTTGGGACATACCCATGTGTCTTTGCTCCATCAGCCTTCAATCTACATTTTGCAAATGGGCTGAGGGCAGTGCTGGGTTTGCAGAGGGACCACACACAGCCCTGGTGTCACAGCACTTGGGAGATGGCAGTGGGGACGTAGCAAGTGACATTACACCTGGAACCAACACTCAGTGGTTGCCATGGTGCTCAGTACACAACAAGGGCTGATTTATCCTCATAGATCATGAGCTACTGGCCCTTGTCATCCATGTCATTACCTTCTGCCTAGTCATAACCTTCTCCTCCTTCCCTCATATTTACAGTTGTATCTGCTTTTCTCTTCAAAACTGTCACAACTAATCTGTGTTGTATAGAGTAGTGCAGTGTTCTCCCCAGTTATGGCTCTTTTGCAAAATAAGTGTGTTTTCCTTATGTGAGCAAAGACAATTAAGTGGGTCAGTACATGGAAGTCATGGCTTGACAGCATTTTTAATGTTATCTTCAGACGACTGATAAAAACAAGATCAGATGAAGATAGCTCAGAGTTTCTGCATGCTCATAGACAGTCGGGATGCAAATCAAAACTTCAGCTCTGTCTCTAAACTGGAAAAAAACTATGCTTATTTCATACTGCATCTTGTCTTTGGTGATGTTTTTAAATAACTACTTTAAAAGAAAGAGAAAAATAATTTTAATAAACAGTAAGCACAGAAACTCACCTAGGAAGAGTATGTAACACATTACATGCCTCGGGTATGGTAAAGTTATGCTTCACCTTATTAAGGCTTGTATTCTATTACTTCTTGTCTCTACTCTTGCCACACGGTTGATCAGAACAAGAATGCTTTTCTAAAGCATGCTAAGCTCTTGAAATTGTTCTTATTGTTCATATTTTCATAACAACCTACTCTTTAGTGAGGAAACTCTAACATTTTATTATGACATGGAACACTTTCCATATGCCCCACCACCTCCACCAGTTCCTGAAATCCATTCAGTTATGAGGCCATCTGCTTCAAAGTGCAAAGATGGGAATTGACTGTGGATTCTGTCCATTTTAGGATGCAGGGAGATGGGGCTCTAGACAATTGGAAAGGCAGTCTTGAGTGACCTAGATATCTGTAAGAAATTCTATCTCCATCTGAGTCAATACTAGCCTTGCCATTGACTTCACAGGGACCATGATAGAAGCCCCTGTGCCATTTTTGCTAAAATTGAGGTATTATGATACTTGCCATTATTTCTAAAGTGCTTTTACATGCATATAAAATTATTAAATAAGAATTAATTCTAATTATTACTGTATTTTCCATGTTATTTTCCATCACACTCTTTTGTTTGTTTCCCTGATGGCCTCGAGGCACAGAGCAGATGTTTTCACTGAGCTGTCCTCAGTGACTTTTAAATTGTTTCATCATTGAGAAATGGCAACAGTGGCAGTCTTTCTTGTGACATTCAATCTCATCATCCTTTTTATGCTTATTAAAAAACCAACTTCAGGGCCAAATATAACCAGCACTGGAACCACCATCTCCAGATAACTCAGGTAAAAAGAAAGAGGGGTACAGAGAGCTAAAGGGGAGAAGAGAGAGTGGAACAAAAACAGTGAGAGAAAACAACAAGGAAATTGGCAGAAAACAAATAAATTAAAGAAAGCAAGTAATTTGTGTAATTGAGAAGTATTATTGTGTGAATCCTCCTCAATTATTGATGGCCTGAAATTCAAATATTAATTTAGATTAAATCTTGAATCTGTTTAGCCTTAGAAATAATGGAGCACATTATTAGAAAAAGGAAAAAACATTCCTCCAATGTCTTACAATGGAGTATTACTGAAAACTTCTGATTCCCCCAACAGAAAACCTACTTTAAAAAAGACAAGTCATTAATCAGTAACAGCTGCTGCCAGCACCTGTTATTTATTCCAGTCATTAACACTTCCTTTAGCATTTCTGACAGAAACTAGTATCTTTTCTAACTGATAGAAAAGTGATCTTTGGAACATCCCCAGAACTCAGTGGCTATATTTGATCTACAATGTGTGTTTATGTCTTATTGCAGCTTTTCTTTTTCCCTTGTGGGCTCCTTTTATAAAAGCATAGATTCTAAAAGCACGGAGCATTCCATTTCTTTTTGTTGAAGATTTGTGCAGCCTCTAATTTTTGGTGTGCCCTGGTTAGCTGGTCACAGAGGTGAGGGCACACAGTGCCTGGGGGGTGTGTACAGGTGCCAAAGGAGTCCCAACCAATGTGGCCCTCCCAGTGCCTAGTTCTCGTTGAGGTTAATGGAAATGCAGAGAGCATAAATCTGGGGTTCCAGTGCTACAGGTGTTGCAGCAATTCTGTGTCAGTTTTGCTTTCTGTCACAACCTCCTTGCTCAGATCAAGCATAGCCAGGGTACCCCACAGAGCTGCAGAGGAGGTTCCTCTCCTGCCTTTCCCCACCCTGACACTCTCTACAGGAGCAGGGTTCTCCAGGCAAAACCATGTCCTGCCTTACTTCTTCGTACAACAACCCTTGGCTGCCTTTTGTCCTTTCTCTTCCCAATACAGGCAGCATCTAAGCCTGGTGAATCAGGAGAAAACAGAAAATCAAACAGCAACAAGTGTAGTTCAGAGGCACTTTCCTTCATGTCCATTACCTGTAGACTTCCAGCAGCAAAGCTAGTTTGGCACAGCTGCTTTCCACAATCATCCAAAACCCTCCTGTGCATCTGCAGAAGTAAGGCCTGAAAGGCTAGCCTGGTTTAAAAACCTTATGGTAAACAGTAATATATAGTATAAATTAACATATAAAAGATGTGTAGATGTGGCATTTGAGGACATGGTTTAGTGGTGGATTTGGCAGTTCTGGGTTAACAGCTGGACTTGATGTTAAGGATCTTTTCCAACCTAAATGACTCTGATTCTCTATTTCTGTGTGTAGTTAAACACAGCACCAGTGAAGAAATGTAAGCATACAGGTAATACTGCTGCTCTTTGTCATCATTTTTTTTTTCTAGGCCTCTCTTTTTGATTAATAAATCTGTGAAATCTGTTTCATGCTTATTCACAGTTAAAACATTGAGGTTTGTAGTCGTTTCCTACCACCTTTAGATAATGCTTTTCATCTGAAAGCCACTGTTTTCATTTAAGACTGTTGACGTTGTGACAACATTTCTGTTAGTCTTGGGGTTTATAATGTTGTTTTAGTAAAAAGTATGCATGGGGTTGGATTTAGGAGAACATTGTTTCTTTAATACAGATAGATAAAGAAAGCAGTGTATTGTATTTATCAAAAGGAAATGTCAGCAGAAATTTATAGTCTGGTAATTAGATAACACAGATAAGTCTGCTGAGTTTGTGTGCTCACAACTGCCATTCCAGATAACACTTCCTGAAGTCAATTAGAAGAACTTACACAGCACCATATATTTTTCACAATTCCTTTCTTTAAATTGATACAGAAAGAAAGAAAGAAAATTAAGATACAGGCAAATTAAGATACAGGCAAATTAAGATACATGGAAACATATCCATGACAAGCAGGATATGTAGAAGTTCCATGTAAGTTTTTGCTCTGAACAATCAATCCTGCTGGCTTTGAGTGAGAGTAACGGGCATCTGACTTTTCCAAAGACTCCTACAGTCACAGGAGCAGCAGCTGTGCCAAACCATCACCACTGCAGGGCAATGGAGAATTCCATGGGCCCTTTGATTCCCACTAAGGTAAAACCAGACTGAAGTGAGAGGCTTGTATTTTTCAGACAGGTGGCCTTGGTAAACATCCCCGTTTGCATGTATGGAAAACCTTGTAAAGGAAAATCTCTTAGTGACTTGAAAAGGAAAGCGCACAACTAATAGCCAAATTATCTCGGTTGCAGAACTTGGAACATACAGAAGGACTGGTTCTCCTCCATACAATGTTTATGTGAAATGTAAATGAGTGTCGTGGTTTGACATAGCTTGGCTTTTAGTTAAGGTATTAGTTAAGGTCTAGTTAAGGTATTTTCATTGAAAACTTCCTGAGTTGTTTAGACTAATGGTAAAATATTATGGTAAAGTTCATACCTTATAACACATTTTGCCTCATGTAATTAGATGTCCTTGAGAATATCAGTTTTTCCTTATCCAGGCTACCATTAAAAGTATTTTCTGATATCTGACCAAAAATGCAGTTTGCTTATACTAAGTACAACTCTCCTCAGGACACTGAAGTGCTACTTAGGGCCAGAAAATGGGATAAGGGGGAGAACTTATCTTTAAAAATGCTTGCATTCTAAAGCAAAATCAAAAGTAAAATATACAACTTTTTAATGAGATAAAATTCCCAGATCAGTTCTATTTTTGGGGAGAAAAAAAAAGAAAAAGGAAGTTTCCAGATAATTTGTTGTTTGCTGGGAAACACTTGTCATTTTCATATCTTGCTTCATGAAGAAAACGAAAGTCATAAGAGGTTTTTAAGAGTGTATTTCAGTTTACTATTTCTGAAAAACATTTTCCCCACTGAAAATCTCCTTTCTAAAAGCTTTGACTTCTAATTGTTATGGAAAAGCATAGTTTTCCGGTACATAAAAATTCTGATTAGAAATGTCCATCAGCTGCTTCCAGCATGAATGTCTTGGCAATAGTGGGAGCAGAAATGGCTTTGCAGCAGATCCTTGCTGCAATAAGGGGTGGTCAGATTTGTCTGTCTGCTGTCTGCAGAAAAGTGCTGTCCCCACAAAGTTCTACTTTCATGTTATGAAAAAGAACACAGGTCAGCCCAGTTCTGATCCTTTCTTCTGCTCAGCCTCCAGCACCTTGGGAAGTTACCATGTGAAGATACACTAACTTGCTGTAAGCACTCAAACCTTATCCAAAGAACCATGTATTATTTGAATTACACCTGCTTTTTTATAGCTGCACAGCCATGCTTTGGAGAACACAATGGTACAAACTTGTCTTTACTGACACTTTAGATAAATAAACAAGGGAAGGGTAGGTATCTGCACTGATGTACATGACTTCTTTCAATATAGCTTCATCCACCCTGGCCATTCAGAAGTTTTCATTGTATACCATTAAAAAAAAATTGCCCTGTTCATATGTAACACATGCACAAGGCAAGCTTTAAAGTAAGCAATGCCAGTTTATATAGTTGCCTTAGCAGGTGAAATGGCTCTGCACTGACACTCAGAGTTACTCCCACAGCTGGCATACACCATTCCTCATCTGTGCCAAGGAGTAAGGCATTCCTGAACATGTCAGTAAGATACTCCAGATACACCTGTCCTGGAAAATTTAGCAGCTTCTGGTCTCTAAAATGTAATCATTTGTAGGGTTACACTGCTATGGTGATCCCTGCCAAGTTTTGCCCCCACAGTTATCAGAGTCCCAGGCTGTTCCTTGGCACAAAGCAGGAGCCACCCCTCACAGGCAGGGTGGATGTAAGCAGCTGATTTGGTGGAGTAAGGCACTTTAACACTGTGGATGCAGACTGATCCATACTGACTGGCTACAGTGCCGGACAGCAGTCCCAGCAGTGTGGAGTTTATTGGTGCAGAAGATGAGGCTGCAGCAGGACAAGAAAAGACTGAGGATGTTTCTTCCTAAGGAAAAAAGCCAACCTGTCACAAGGATGCTGTGACCTCCAGCCCCACCTCCATATGGCCGTGGCTCAGGCAGCAAGCCCCACATGGCAGTGGGTCTGTCATCCACCTCTGCTTCACTGAGAGCAGCAGGATCAGCTGTCCAGTTGTCACAGCAGTTTCATCTACAAATCTGCCTCACAGTACATGTTGGGTCTTTTCTGGCCAGTCTCTTGATTTCTCTGGTTTGCATAGCAGGTAACACAGACACAGGCAGAAAGCCAGGTCTTTACAGCCAGGTGAAAAATGTACCTCCCAAGGAGGGAAGGGAACAGAGAGGCTCCTCATTCTTCTGGCACAAGTAGATGTCAGATGTCAGAAGAGACTGCTTCTCAGGTTGGGATTTGGCCTAGGAATAGTTCTCAGGTAATTTTATTTGGAGTACATGACTTTGGATGTCAGGCTGTAACAATAGGAAAGTTTCTCAGAGTCTGTCAGTAAAAATTCCCATCTGTATCATTTCTGTGGCTTTTCTCCTTGACCCTAATAGTTCCAAGCTGAGTTTAATCCATATCTCTACCTGCAAAACTGTTTTGCTGTAAGAGAACCTACCTACAGCAGAGAAAACTACAGACCTTGATTGCAGATGCTGATATGCAAGAGAAGGCTGATGGCACTGTGGCCATCCATGTCAACACTGTGGTGTGTGACACCCTTTCTGGGCCGTGGACACACAGCTGTATCACATTCCCCCTGCACACACATACCACCACAGCTGCCTCCCTCCCCCTTCCAGTTTGTCTCCTTGCTGCCAGCGCAGGGTTTGCATATCCTCTCTGAGATGATGATGGATGTTTCAATTGTGAGAGAGGGCTCTATTCCATGCAATCATCTGAAAGTGCTTTGCAAAAATAGCGCACACCTCACAGACAAGCAGTCTGATGTGCAGAAATAGGAAATAGCCTTACTTGCCTCAAAGGGTGTTTTAACATTCCCCACCACCACGGTATCCTCTCACAAGCACAAATGACCTTATCCCTATTAGAATAACCAGGAGGCCCCCATTTTCCTAAGGTCCTGGAAAGATTAAGTGACACAGGTCCAAGGTTGCACAGGAAGTCTGGAGGGAGTGCTGGAAATAGACGGGGGCCCTCCTGAATCCCTCTGCAATGCCTTGACCACAAGACCATCCTTCCTCTCCCAAGGTTACGTATCAGGTCTTTGGTGGAGCCAGGAATAGCACCCAAGTTTCCTGACACACAAACTGTCCTGCACTGTGTACAAAAGAAACACAAATATAAATTTAAATCAATTTGTAAAGCTTGTTTGCAATTAAACTTAAGACTGTTGTCTGAAGCTAAAGTTTTCTATGTATTGAAAGATGTGACTCTCTTGAAAAATCTCTGTCTACCACCAGGACAGGTAATACCTCCCAGCAGCTAATCTCTCCTTCTTCTTCAGTGCTTCTAATTTCTTGACATGTCCTGTCTGTGCCAACAATGCAAATGCCCCTTGCCACAGAGACACAGGCTGGCAGAGGTGTGGGCTGAGGGGTGCTCTCTCTGACCACCCTGTTGAGAACTGGCCCCAAACAAGGAGGCCAAGGGCTCCGGGGCTGCTGTGGGACAGAGAGAAGGAGACATTGCATGTCGAGGTATGCACATGAATTAACAGTGCCACAGTGACAGCCTGAGGAGGGACTCCAGGCCCCCAAAGTCCTGGCTCCAGGGGGATGAGTGCTCAGGGCACAGACCTGGCTGGACCAGCTGCAGGCTTTCATATCCACTCCCCAGAGGGCCACACGCTGCATCAGTGCGTGTGGCTTCCCTGGGGAGAGACGGAGATGTGCTGTGTCAGAAGGGGCACGGTGCCATGTGTCCCTGCAGTTTGCTGGAACCTTTCCATTAATTTAATGGGCTTTGGATTGGGCCCTGAATTCTCAGCTGTCCCAGCTAAATGGACTCCCCAGGCAGGCTCTGCTCTTGTTTTAGAATGAGGAGGCCATTTGGAGACCCTGCTGTCCAGGAGGTTCCTGCTGTTCTTTGGCAGCAGAGCTCCCATCCTGGGGTGAGCAGAGCCCCGTCACTGCCCCTTGGCCATAGTGTGCACCACCTGCACACATGGCTCCACACCTGCATCTGCCATCCTCTCTCTCAAGCAAGGCATGCTCCACTTCCACCCCCTGCCCAGATCACCCATTTTTTCACCCAGTAAGGCCCAAGTACTGCAGATGAGGAGAACAGAACCAGTGCTCCACACTACACACCTCAACCCACTCTGGTCGCTGAGAGCCACTGTATTCACACATACTCAGGGCCGGGGGACTTGGTAATCATGTAGAAGAAATAAATCCTGTGTGTGACTGTTGCCCTAACCTTGCACAAGACAGAAACAGAAGAAGCCATTGGACTGATCTGTGTAGCCATCATTTCAGGAGGTGTTTCAGAAAGACAGGACCATGCCCTTCCCTTTGCCTGTAGGCTTCTGTCACTCACCAAACTCAGCACTGCTGAGAATTAGCACATTTGACAAACTTATATTTCCAAAGCTGTTTTATTTTTAAGCAAATATGGGTAGATGCCAGTGCTGCGCATTTTCACAAGAGAAGGGAGCTGTGTGCTTTTCCAAATCTTTACCTGACAGTAAATTAAAGTAGATCTCGCTGTAGCATGGAAAACCTGATGTTACAGAGGTACTCAATCCCTGATGGCCTTCCTTTTGTTGCTGCTGTTTCTACAGAAGCAGCATTAAGAAAGCCTAGCCAAGACCATGGCACCAACTGCAAAGTGTAGTACATCATAAGACACAAGCCTGCTCCATAAAGCTTGGGAAGAAGAGTAAATACAGAGAAATAAAATGCTTTGGCCAAGGTTGAAAAGCAAATGAGCAACAAAGATAGTGACAACACCTTCAAAGGCTCACTTTTCTGTCTAATCTGTGAGATTATGTTGCACTGAGCACCTGCTGCCATACACACCATCATGCCTCATTTAATATATGATGCATTGACTGATTATTGGCAAGTGCTTATGTCACTGCTTAAATTGAAACTGCTGTTCAGACCATCACTGACAGGCTAGTTTTCAATACCTCACATCACTCTCCTTACGAAAATGTTCCCTAAAAGGACACTTTGGGATAGATGAAGGGTATAACCACGTCAGGACACTTTGTGGGAAGTGAGCCTGTATGCCTTGTCTGAGGTTTGACTCAGCAAAAAGCTAAACTTATAAACAGACAAGCCTCTGCAGTCAGTGTGAGTTTTCCACTGACCACACACAAAAGTGGAGTTCCAGTGGTTCATGTACTTATGCACACTAAAATAAGGGGAATACATAAAGATCACCAGCTGCAATAATTGCTTGATTATATATGCTATCTCACTCTTTGTGTTTAGGATATCATCCCCCTCCCCTGAAGTGAATGGGGGCAGAGGATTTTCACCATCTTCGCGAAGCTGCAGAAAGTGGCCAACAATGGAGTAAAAATTAGATTATTCCCTAGATTTTCCTTATTTTCCTGAAGTGGAAGAGCCCTTTGACTATTTCTGAAGGGTCTCTGCAGATTAACATGCAGCACAATGTGACGGCGAGCTTATTAGAGCAAACTAAATTGGGGAAATTGCCTGAGCATTCAGAGCCAAGCCAGGGGCTGGGATCACACTCTGTCCCACTATAAAGGCAGCAGGCATCAGGGGCAGAGCAGAAACCAGACACAACTGGTACTTCAGTAGGTGTTGTAGTCAGGGGAGTTGTGGCCACCAGTCAGTTCACTGTTACCGTTTCCTGGAGAGGGAAGTCTGGGGGAACTCACAGCCCATGGGAGCACCTCAAGGACCTGAGATAGGGGCCCTACCTTGCTGGTGTGTCCCAAAATCCCCTGCACTGCAGGCAAGTGTTTGAACTTTCAAAAAATGAGGAGTTGAGTCATGACAAGCCCCAGTTCTGGATTGAAATGGAGTACACTCAACTCTTGCTCTTCCTCAGGAAGTGACTCCATATGTGTTTACATAAACATACAGCCCAACATGACTAGGCAAATATTACTCATGGTTTTGCCATTTGCCTTTGGAGTAAGACTGAGCACATGGGGTCAACACATCAGAAGGTTAGGAGGGGAAGGATGGAGGGTCTACACACAACAAGTTGTTCCCCAGTCTTTGTAATAAGCCTCAATCCTACCCAATGCCCCCATGAGTCCACACAGGTCTGTCAGATGCCTGGTTCCATCAGATATGGAATAAACATAGCACTCTGGTTATCATTAATAATATTTATTTTGGAAAAATATTTTAAAAATGAATTTCTTCATTAACAAAATGGTAAAAAAAATCAAATAACATTTGCACAATATTCCATAAATACATTTATATACAAAAAAATATAGTCACATAGACCCGAAGTGCCTTTGTACATATTTACCAAAAAATTTAAATTATAAAAAAATGAACATCACAAAATACTCAAGCTTTACAATTATCATGAAAATATTTTTACAGATTCAAAAAAATAACACACTTTTTCTCACCTAGTAAAAACACATTTTAGTATCAAAAAAGACAATAAAGGCAGTGTTTGTGTCTCTAATTCAAGAAAAGACTGGCTCATAATAATCCAAAATATACACTTCAGGCAGTGCATGCTTTTTATGTCGTAATTAAGTCCATTCATTTAAATATATATAGAAAAGCAACTGACCATAGTGCAATGATAAAATTCATAAAAGGCAGTGCAACAGTAATCCTTGAACACAGACCCTTGCCTGGTGTCCATCTTGTTTCTTTATTTTGCAGTCACTTTGCTAACTTCAGTAGAGAACCAGCTCAAGCCTGAATTTAGTTTCTCAGCAGCAGTCAGTGAAGGAATCTATCTCCCATTCCTCTTTCAGCAGCATTCATTGGGGCACGTCTCCTCTGAAATTGTTCTGAACAACCACCTTGCCATATGACCTCTGGTTTACACCTGGAAAGAGAAAACAGAAGCAGAGATCAGGAGAGGTTAATCAAACATATGAAGAGGGCTGTAAGGTTGCAGAGGGTCAGGATTCTGCATGAAGCACACCAAGGGGTGGGGTCTGCACACCTCAACCACATTACCATTGTACCCTAGTCTACAAAACTTGTCAAACCCACAACATCCACAGCAGCAAGTCACTGAGCTTGTCTTTACAATGTCCACAGCATCATAAACTCAAGCTGTCTGGATTGCAACAGGTACAAACCACTGTGGCATTATGGAAAAGAGTTTATCTGCCCTGGCATGTATTGGATGGGAGCTGCAGACCAAGAATTTTCTCTGCTATTCCAACCCTACTAACCTCAGTTGCTATGATGCACTCATCTTTCTCTTCTGATATGACGTACACCGACTGGTACTTTGTGTCCTTTGAAGTGGAATATACTGAATCTGGTCGCTTTCTTTCAGAAGTATCACTATTGAAGGCAAAAAGAGAAAGAATAAGTCAGATGGCTGTTGCTTAATGCTACCTATGAGATATACGCTCCCCCTTCAAAGCCAAGCCGCCCCCTGCACTCAGATGTGAGGTACCTCTTTAGTTGTACTGCACTTTTCTCTTCTGCCTCTGAATCATACGTTTCACACTTGGCTTCACATTTGCTGTGCTCCTCCTTAACTGAGTCCTCATTCTTGAGTTCATGCACCAAATTGTAATCCACTGATGGGTATCTGACTTTGTAGCCATTTTTATCAGAGTTATCGCTGTGAAAGTCTACTTTCTTATTTGTGTTTTTAATCTGAGTGGCACCAATAACACTTATGGAAATGTCCTTCTCGCGCTGGCAGTTTGCCAGGTTATTCATAGTCTCAGTCTCACTCCTGCAGGCATCAGGCTGGTGGTGCCTCTTCTGCACTCTGAGCCTGACGCAGACAACCACAGCAGCACACCCCAGCAGCAGCATGAGGACCAGAATAATCCCAGCACAGACAGCGATCCAGGGGAACTGGGAGTTCTGGCCTTCCGTGTACTTTTCAGTGAAGTCAACGATGACGGGTCCCTGAGGTGGCTCCGGGAGCAGAAACTGGCAGTTGAGCCCGCCGTAGCCCCGGGCACACTCACAGACATAGCGGTTGTTTCTTTCATGGCAGGTGGCCCCATTGTGGCAAGGGTTGTGTTCGCATCTGCTCACCGGGGTGCTGCAGTTCTTCCCGTTGTATCCTGGGGGGCAGGTGCAGGAATAGTCATTGATGCCATCCTGGCAGGTCCCTCCGTTGACACAGGGGAAGGATGCACAGTCGTCCACGTTGTCATCGCAGTGCTTCCCAGTGAAGCCGGCCTGGCACTGGCAGATATAGGAGTTCCCCAGATCGACACACTGGGCTCCTGCAAGACAGGAAAGGAGGACAAGCTGAGTGGTGGGCAGCCGACACCACAGCCCCCCACTCGCTGCTCTTGGGGCAAAAAGCACAACCAGCAGCTGAGGAAAGCTTTCTTTTTGAGAGGTCAGCTTGACCTTTGACAAGTCTAATCCAACATAAAAAGCACATTTTTTTAAGAAATATTTTTGTTAAGCAGATTTATTTTTCATTCTCAATCCTATTTCTTTTTTGACATTTCACTCAACTCGAACCAGAACACTAGCCCAGGTCAGATTAACACCACATCTCATGTTACAGAATTTGAATGGCAATGAATAAGGACGATTACAGTACGGAAAGTCTTCATTAGTTTAATCAAAACAGGAAAATTACTGTTACCAGATTACAAGTAATAATGTTTAGCACTTGTGTGGCATTTGCATCCACAGACCTCTAAGACTCTTAGTAAAGAGTTTTCCACGTTTATGTGCATGAAGCTTCAGACCAAGTTACTTGGCCACTTGGTCATCAGAAAATGCAATCTGCAGCAATGGCCCAAGCCGTGCCATTGCTTTCTTAGTACAGATCCTCCTCCACCAAGTTGACTATTGACAATACACAACTTTTTTACAAGAGGATGTAGTGGTAGGGCAAGGCAGAATGACTTTAAACTGAAAGAGAGCAGCTTTAAATAAGATACTATGAAAAAATTATTTACTGTGAGAGAACCAGTTGCCCAGAGAAGTGGTGGATGTTCCATCCCTGGCAGTGTTCAAGGCCAGGTTCCATGGGGCTTTGAACAGCCTGGTCCAGTGAAAGACGCCCTTGCCCATGGCAGGGGCTTGGAACTAAATGACCTTTAAGGTCCCTTCCAACCCAGACCATTCTATGATTCTATGATTGATCAGTGTGACTTGTTAGGAACTCCAGACCAGACACCAAAGTAAGTGTATGCTGTTTGGCCTTACCATTAGCACAAGGGCTGGAACTGCAGTAATCAATTTTCTTTTCACAGTTGAACCCAGAATAACCCAGTGGGCAGCGGCAGCTGTAGCCCCCATCAGGGTTGTCGGTGCAGCGCCCACCGTTGAAGCATGGTCCGTCTGCACAAGTCATCGCGCTCAGCTCACAGTTCTTCCCATAGAAGCCTGGGGGGCACGTACAGGAATAGCTGTTCTCAAGATCCTGGGGGGAAGAAATGAGAAATGATCAAAACATTTGTCTGAACTTGCTCTGAAATCCAAAAAGGGATTTTAAAAATTAGTGAAACTGACATTAACTCTCACTTGGAGGAGTTTAACAAACAACTTACAGTGCAGCTTCCACCATTCTTGCAAGGGTTGGCATCACATTCATTGATTTCAATCTCACAGTTGGAGCCTGTATACCCAGGTCGGCATGAACAAGTATAGCTCCCCTGACCAGTATTAGTGCATGTGGCACCATTCTTGCAGGGCTTGTGGTGGGTGCAGTAGTTCAGGTCTGTAAAAGATACATTTTATTTTTTTAAAGAGAGCAGCCATGGTGCTTACTACTTTGCAAGACTACCATACAGTGAGTAAGCTGAAAATAGTTGCCTGCTCTCTGCATTTTATAGAGATGCTCAGGGTGAGAACTCACCCTGGTTGCAGAAAAGGCCACCCCAGCCTTCCTGGCAGTTGCACTGCCACGGCTGCTGACAGGTACCATGAAGGCAGCCTGGGTATCGGATGCACTCATCACAATATCGCCCCTGCCAGCCCACTCTGCATCTGAAAAAAAAAAAGATGACAAAAAAGTCCCATCAGGTTTAGACTTCTCACAGCTGGAAACCCTATCACAAACTCTGCAAGCACACTGGTGCCAGGGATCAAGCTTCCTAAAAGGCCTCGATGAGCCTTCAGTGAGAAAGTCACCAAGTCCAACCATAGCATCAGCTTTCATTAGTCCTAGCTATTTCTTCCACTTCCTTAGATAGACCCATGGTTCTGATAGTTAATTTGTTTAATAACAAAGAGCCCAGCCTTACACACGGCACTGTAAACCCATTAGGTTAATATTAATGGCACTGATGTTTGACTTATGGAATAATACTTTGATCTGGCATCAACCAGATATTTCAAATTTCCATCTAATATGAAGAAAGGCCTTTAAACCAACCCTTCAGATGTCCATTGGCTTATTTTACACCAGAGCATCAACACTGAAAGACAAAGAAGGAAGCAGGAAGGGAGTGGAAAACTTACTTGCATTCCCCAGGCTTGTCGCAAAAGCCATGTTGCTCATCACAGCCAGGCAAACAAATTGCTGCAAACAAACCAAGCAGGGACAGACATCAGCACTGGTGCTAAAACAACTCTCTTTTACAAGTCTGAGTCTGAGAGCACCTTGTGGGTGGGGAGTGAGTCCCTTTTACAAGATTGGGGCAGTTAAGCGCAGCTGAATTAATCTCTGGAGTCTGAAGGAGTATTGATCTTGCCCCGTAACTGGGCACTTTACTTATCACCAGGGATGAGCATTCTTCTTAATACAGTTGCACACAGACAAAAGAGGGCTCACAATTGCTCCCTTCCCCACAGCCCCTCACCCCCCTTCCCTTCCCAGTGAGGGTCAGAAGTCCTTTTTTCCAATTCTATGCACACAGCTCCACCTCTTAATATCCCCCGAAAGTGTGTGTGCAGATAAGAGTGGACAGCTGGTGTGCAGGGTGCCAGTGCAAGACAGCTGCTCTATTGTCTATTCTCTCCCAGCAGCTGCCCCACTGCAACAATACCCCGGCCCCGGAGCCAATGGGGCCGGCGGCCGGCGACCGGGCAGCCTATCCCTGCCCACAGCTAATCTATGGCACGCGCGTGATTTCGCTGCAAAAAAACTTTTTTTTTTTCTTATTCAAATAAATAAGTCTAAAGTTCTTCCTCCCTCCTTCCCCCCTCCGCCCTGCTCCGAAAAGGGGCGGGCGGGTGGGTGCAGCCCTGGTAAAAGAGGTAAGCGGGCCAGCGGGAGGGAGGATGAGAGAAGGGAAAAAAGGGACTTCTGCTCATTACTTTGCCTGGTTATGGAACTCATTAAGCAGGCACTGCAAAGTTTTAATTCAACAAAGCCAGCCGGAGACAATGGCATGCGAGGGGAAGGAGGGGGGAAGAAAAAGAAAGAAAGAATCAGTGCTGATAATCAGATCGCCTCCAAGTTGGAAAGAATGGAGCTGGGGGCAAGGCAACGGGAAGCAATCTGCAACTGGCAGCTCCACTCACTAACGGCAAAACATTCTTTTTGCATGCACACATAAACACATCTCCCCTGCCTAGTAGGTTTGTGTCAGTGCTATAAGCTGTTTTTTTTCTGAGAGGGAAAACACAGCAAAGAACGTACGTAATGAGTCAAGAAAGATGGACAGCCTTCTGCTACGCTGTGGGAATTGCAGAGATGTACAGGCATTCAAAAGTGCTGACAGCCCCAAAACAGCTCATTATCAAAATGTTTCCTTTTTCCCCACCCCTTGACACAACTGGGCTAGGTACTTTTGATCATAGGAAAGGTTGCAGCTCTCATTTAAAACACCATCAAAGAAAATGTGAGCACCTTTGCCTGCTGTTCATTGTGCAACATCGTACCATGAACCGCTAAAAGCATCCTAGCAGTCACTAACAGTGTGAATAATCAATCAGGAATGGTGCTGAGACCACAGTGTAGGTGGGTTTAAAAAGAAACCAAAACACAACAAGAAGAAAGCTGAGAGGCTGCTTTGCAGCCTGGAACTGTTTTCTTCCTGCCTGCCTGGCCCTTTGATGACTGCAGAGGAGCACTGGCCCAGTACGTCATCTGCCAGCATATTTCAGATCCGTGTATAGACACAGAGAATGCCATCACAGGCTGCAGCAGGGCTCTGTGTGCACATTTGGGTGTACACTGCTATGGATCTACAAAGGGTGGAATCTCATACAACCGGAAAGTATCTGACATCCTGGACTATCCTGTCTGTGATCTGCTTACTGTCCCAGCCTTTCCTGCTGTGTCAACACTCTGCATTCCTCAAAAACTTCAAGCTCTGGGGTATGTTTCATGTCCCTCACTACTTTATTTGTATTAATTATCATGGCAATGGGACAGAAGAGAGATGGGGAATAAGTTGAATGTTCTTGTGGCCCCACGTGCATAAATTTCTGTTAGCAGCAGCATGAGTACCCCAAATGAGAAATGTACAGTCTAGAAGCCATAGAGAATGTCTTGGACTTACTGATATTCTTCTTAATACAAGGCCACAGACCATAGCAAACCTATGCACAAGGCTGTCACATGGATGTTGCCAAAGCCTAGCTACCTCCCCTGAAGCTACGTACCCTGTAGGTGATGATACCAAAATTGTGTGGTTGGAGGGTAGATAGGTATAAAAAGTAGTCCTGATATATTTTAATAAATCCTCAAGCAACTGCTGAACATTTTTTTACCAGATCAAATGGTCTAAAGCAAATGAGCAAGAGTGTAGAGTTGGCACTGACACTTTGTTGGCTTGAGAAGGGGCTGTCTGCATTAACTTTCTGTGACAATGCTAAGACCTCCCATCCCTCACGGCGGTAAGGCTTGGGCATGGAACCAGACATCCACCCACCATTGCTTGGTTCTCCCTCCCCATGGGGACTGATCTCAGAGAAAGACCCCTCCACCAACCCCAAGAGCTCCGGAGACACTGCTGCCAGGGGCACCCAAGGAGACAAGGAGGTGGATACTTACGCTCAGTGCAGTACTGGCCCTTCCAGCCGGGGTTGCAGACTTTCTCGCCACGCTCTCCACAGGTGAAGTGACCGAAGGCATCATCCCGGGGGCGGCAGAAGACAGAGCAGCCTTCTCCATAGTAGTGCTCGTCGCACACGAAGCGATAGGAGTACTTGAGGTCAGTGCGGCCGCTGCTGTGCAGGTCCTGGGACCATTCTTCACCCACTGCCAAGTGTCTCTGGGTGGCCAGGCGGCTGATGAGGCGCTCAGGGTTTTCTGTGCGAAAGTGGAGAGGAGAGCGGTTAGAGAGCCCAAAGCAGGCAGGGCATAGGGGGGTCTCTGGTGGGAGGGGAACTGCAGAGGCAGGATGACATGGCTGCATGCCAACAGGTTGGCCTCTGTTGCCACAGGTCTACTGTAGAGGAGAATGTGCTACACACTGCAGAGAATGGGGCCAAATAGGGATGCAGGGCTGCGATTATTACAAGGAAAAGTGTGTTTCAGGACACTTACCAGTGGTGAGGTCATCAGGCGAGTCTGTGTGCAGAGCCTCAATGATGAGTGAGAAGGTGCCCTGTGGAAAGAAGAAGCAGAGAAAACCCACCAGGAGAGCATGAGAGCAGGTAGGCCCAAGGGGCAGTGCCACCAGTCCCCAGGAGTTATCAATGGTTGTCCCCCTCCTATCTTGACACTTCAAGGGGATTGGTGGCCTCTTGGAATGGCACGGGATGGGACGGGAATAATTATGTGCCGCCCCCTCCAGCATCGCCCCCTACTTACGGGCCAGGTGAAGCCGAAGGGGAAGCGGATGGGATTACTGAAGGCGGGGTCGGCACCGCCCGCGCCGTCGGGGACGCTGAAGGAGTTGGCGCCCAGGACGGGGGTGATGGCGCTGCCGTAGGTGCAGGGCGGCTCGGGGGACACGCTGGCCTGGTAGTGCTTGAGGCAGACGCGGAAGAAGGTCTTGCAGTCGCACTGCTGGAGCCCGCCGGCGCCGGGGCCGCCCCCGCGGCAGCAATTGCGGTTGCTGAGCAGCCCCTTCTTATTGACAAATTCCTGCAGCTTCAGCTCGAAGACCCCGGAGGAGCCGACCTGCGGGGTGGGGACAGCGGCCGTCAGCCACCGAGCAGCCCGCTCCACCGGCCCGACCCCGGCCCCGGCCCCGGCCCTGGCCCCCGCCCCGACCCCGGCGGCCACCCCCTCCCCGCTCCTCACGGCTGCCACCGGCAGCGACAGTGCCCGCATCCCCCGCAGGACTCCCCGGTGCAGGGACCTCCCGGTGCAGGCATTCCTGCCCCCCACCCCGCGGGCACTTACCTGGCAGCGGCTCAGCAGCACCGAGAGGACGGCGAGCGTCAGCAGGAACCGACCTCCCATTTTGGAGGTGCAGCTCTGGTGCCCCCGCTTTCCTCCCCCTTATCTTCTCGTCAGAGGGAAAAGGGGAAAGTGTCTCTCGGGGTAAGGGAAAAAACACAGCGGCAGCGGCCAAAGCCGCTCGTCCCAGCAGAGCTGGAAGAGTTACTGTCAAGGTTTCCTTCTTTCAGGAGTGTCTCTGACTTTTTTTTCCCTTTTGTCGATACCTCTAGATGTAGCCTGTCGGCAACTGACAACTCTTTCGGATAGCAGAAGAAAAAGAGAGGAAAAGAGGACGGGGGGAAAAAAATTAATATTTATCTGTTAAACTCTTTTTCTTTCGCAATTCACGATGCTCCTTCTTTTCTCCAGGAAGAAAAAATAAAAATAATAAAATAAAAGCAACTTAATTCCCAACAGAGGCAGAGAAGAGGCTTCCCAAGGAAGATTAAAAATTGGCGATCTGGAAATCCCTGCAGAGGCAGCGGCGGAGGCAGCGGCGATAATTCCCGGGGCGGTGCGATTCGGGAGCGGCTCTGCGCGGCTGCGCTCACCCTGCGCACGTCGGGGCTGGTGGGTGTCAAACAGCAGCGGTGGCGGGCAGGTCACGTCGGAGCCTTGATCCCCTTTTTTTCTTTTTTTTTTTTCTCTTTTCCTTTTGGTTTTTTTTTTTTTTTTTTTTTTTTTTTCAAAGGAAGCGAAGCTCTCTTTCCTTGTTGTGGGTTTACTTTTGTTTTTAGAGGAATCCCAGCCAACAAAAATAAGCTCGTGTCTCAACAGCAGCGAACAGAGCGTGTCCGGGTGTGCTCCTACGGGGGAGGGGGTGACTGCTCCGCTCCGCTCCGTGCCGCTGCTCGGCTCGGCTCGGCGGCTCTCTCCGAGGGTGAAGCGCTAAGGATCTGCCTCTCCTTGGGCGCCTGCCGCCCTTATATCCCGCCGGCCGACTGCATGCCTAATGAGATGCAAATGAGCAGCCCCCCAATCTGGCTAGAGCTGTCACAAAGGAGCCACTTTTCCAAACCCTCCTCTCAATGGATCGCCAAATGGTCAGTGAGCTGTAAAATGTGCAACCCTCCTCCCCCTCCCCTTCGCGCGCACAAAACGTGTTCATTTACATTCCTGCAAATTTGGTAACCGCAAGAATCCCCCTTCTGCTCCGGCGAGAGGGTAACACCCCCTCTGCACCGGGGAGAGGCAGTGCAACACGCTCCGGACAGAGAGTAGCCCCGGGGACGGCAGGCTGTAATTGCCTCTTGGAACGTGCAGAGGAGCCGCCGTGACCCCAAAAAGTGACTCGGTGATCGTGACTACTCCAAGGGGCTTCTCCGGCGTTAAAGGGACGAGGGAGGTGGGAGCCATCGAGCCATAACGAGGGGAGTCCCATCCCATGAAATTCACACCGCATTTACCCCGGCATAACAGGGGTAATTGGGGAGGGGGACAACGAACGTGGACGAAGTGACCCGGGGCTCGCTCTTCCCTCGGCTCCGCTCACGGCGCGCATCCCGCCGGCGGAGGCACGGGCGATCCCCGGGGGTCCGGCGGCGAGGGAGGACGCGGGGGGTTCGCGGCAGGGACTCGTGGAGGGGACCCGTTTGCGGGGCTCCACGGGTCCCGTCCCCGCCACAACCGCTGCTGGAGAGAGCCACTCTCTGCGCCCGGGTCCCGCACCCTTCTATGATTATTATCATCATCACCAGCAACCTCTCCCCCTCTCTCTCTCTGTCTCTCTCTCTCCCTCTCTCTTTTTTCGTCCTTCAGCTTAGTAAAAAGTGAGTTTGGTGTGTGTCGTTCGCGTGGCTGTCATTAAGGCCGTTTGTTATTGTGTGAGGGCTGAATCAGTTAGCTCTTTGTGCTCTCAGCTGTATGGTAATGTAGACAGCACCTGCTCCCTGCACAATGCGAGGGAGAGAAAGAGCTCCCCTCGGCGCACGCTACTGCCTCTACAACAATGTCCGCACATTTTTTAAAGAAATCCCTTCCAGCACTTCCCCCCTCCGCAACACACATACACACGCACTCACATACACACACGTACGCGCACAAAATAAAACTAGCCCAAATTTACACCAGTCGTCACCTTTATAAATTTTTCAACGTACCCATCAGATAGTACAACTTTTGTTTTGATCTTTAAAACATGGAAAGGAGTTTACTGGTGCGGTGAAAAAGGGATAGAGACTGTTACCATTTGAGGAGTTTCTTAATGATGGATGGAAGCAGGGGATAAAAGTTGGAGGGCAACTCTGGCATGTCACTCGAAGCAGGGTTTTCCACTTTGTTTAGGCACTCTGTTTAAACACCTTTGGTAGGCGCAGGCGGATTCATTAGGATGCAAGGTGTAACTGTCTCTGTAAATGTCATTTTAATTGTAACAGATCATTTCAGCACAGATTAAGCTTGTGTGCAAAAGGAGAGGATTTGGCTACAATAACCTCACTGTAGGTATGCCGTGCTAAAAGCCTTATTATGGCGACTTTATTGGGTTGAAACGTGCATTTGCATGGCAAAATGTGGCTTCCATTGAAGCAGATGTCTTGATCACAAATTATCTTACAATGCGCTAGGAAAAAAAAATCTTAAAGACTTCTTAAAGTAAAAGCATTGAGTAATACCAATTAAAAGAAAATCACTAATGAGTTCATTCAGCCCAGCTCTTCTTGACTGTTCCAGGACTGTAGCTGCCCACATTCATTTACTAGGGGTTTGTGGCATCTACCCCAAACCCAGGCCACCTACTCCAACTCTTGGTACAAGCATCCAGATCTTTGCAATGTTTTGCCACTCAACGTGTGTCCTTTACGTCTAATTGTAGTCAAACGATCCATCTACACCCAGCTGCTCTTACTCTCACCTCTCTCTGCCCCTCGAAGCATAAGCAAAAGTTTAAAATGTACAGGAATGTTTGGGTTTGCCTTTTTTCTTTTTTCTTTTTTTACCCCGGAATTGTGTCTGGGCAGAGAAGGGACCAGCGATCCCGCAGGCATCCTGCGAGGACGTAAGGAAGGCGGCCCAGGAGGGAGCGGAGCGGAGCGGGCGGCGGATCCCCGGAGGGCCGGCCGCCCGCCCCCGCCGTGCCCAGCCTCAGCAGCGGGGAGCGGGGGGCGCATCCCGCAGCAGCGCCGATTTACACTGCACATTACTTTTGCCACCTAGCGTCAACATCTTTTCAAGTGGCTTGCCGCTGCTTCGCAAACTTTGCTGCGGCGTTATCCCCGGGAAAAAGAGAGAGAGAGGGGGGAAACATCACTTCGTATGAGATTTACTAAGCGAGTGGGGCGGGGGGGCGGGGGGCCCGGGGTGAGCGGCAATATCTGTCTTGAAATTTGGGTGGTGGCCCGTCGGTGGAGGTGAGAAGTGATATATCAACGCGGATCTTTTAATCTACGAGAGATAGAAAGTTGGTCCATTAGCATCTCCTTGCTTAAAAAACTGGAAATAAAAAGTTACACGCGCGAGGGCTTTAACCTAGCGATAGGGGAAAAAAAAAAAAAAAACCAAACCACCAAACCGAAAAAACTTGCCCCCAAATCCTTAACAACCCCCCTTCGGTACCGGGTATTTGTTAAATTGACGTGGCACAGATTTCTCGATTACCGCTGCTGAGCGTGACTGAAAGGCGCCGTGAGAGCCGGCAGGATCCTGCCCACGGCGCTTATTCTTCTCTGGCTTAATTTATGCCACGCGATTCTGTATTGGGGAAATCAAGCAGAAAGCTCCTTTTTCTGCTTTTTTCCCCCCTCTCCCTCTCTCTTTCAGATGCTGGACTAACGGGGAGACTGTTTAACTTAAGTGTTTCTATAGGAGGCTGTTGTAGTTTAACTCCTGCCCACCAGTAGCTGAGGCGAACAAAGGAGGGACTCGAGGTCTAACTATTCATCCATTCTCTGCACTTTAATTTTCATTGATTTCGAAGACAAGGGGAGCCCTTAGGGATTCTCGCTGAAGGGGGATGACACGCCTTTAGACGCGATCAGCCCCCCAGCCAGCCATCTGCTCCCAACCAAATGGCGCTTTTTCGCTCCCAACCGCGTGTCTCTGCACCGCGCTCGCCCGCCGCCCCCCGCCGTCCCCCGCCGCCCCCGCGCTGTTCGCCGTGCCCGCGCACCGCCGCCGGCCCCCGCTGCCGGGCACGGCCGGCCGGTCCCTTCCCTTCCTGTCCCGTCCCGTCCCGTCCCGTCCCGCCCGACGCCCTGCGCGGCCGCGCCCGCTCCGCCGGGTGAGCCGGCGGCGGGGACCCCCGGGGCGGGCGCGGGGAGTGGGGCCCCGCCAGGGCGCGGTGACCCCGCACGGCCGGGACGCGGCGGGCCCGGCCCCGCCTGCCAGCAGCTCGCTGGGGCTGGTGGGGCATTGTGCTCCCCCTCCCTGCCCCTAACTGATACCCTTCCCGCAACGGCGGCCCCCCTCTTCTGCTCCGGCGAGCACCAGCGCGGCCGAGAGCTCCACATCAGCCGCAGCTTTTATTTCTAAGCGAGCCAGATTTTGGGAAAAGTCACTTAAAAAGGGGTGGATGGGTGGGATATGTGCGTGTATTAATTAGGGCGACGCGCTGCCATCGCTGGCGTGCAACACTGAGTTTTCCCGGGACGGAGGGCTCCGGGCATATGGCGAACGGTGCGTCGGCGGAGGGACGTGAACGTGTGGAGCTATGTGTAGCCGAGTGTGCATAATATTTTAATTAGATCTATAGTCCCTACGGAGGTATGTGTGCGCGGCTGCCCCTCCGCCGCACGCCCCCTTCACCTGTTCTGCCGAGCCGGGCCGGGCAGGAGGGATGGGAAGCGGGGGGAGGGCAGGCAGAGTGCCGCTGGGCTGGGGCTCTGGCTTCCCCGCTGGCCCCAGGCTCGGCGGCGTGACCGGGGGCGCTGGCGATGCCCCGGGCCCCGCCGCCGGGCGCCCCGACCCGCGGCGGGTGCGTGACGGGCGCGGAGGGGCCGCGGTGCCGGAGGGGCGCTCCGCCGCCCTTGCCGTGTGCGGGGAGGAGGATTAAGAAGTTTAGCGTGTAGGTTAGCCCAAAGTTGCAAAGGCATGTGCTGATTAGAATAAGAAAGGGCAGTCGCGTGGCTCAGCTGGCACACAGCGAGGCCAGATGATAGATAAGCAGCTCTGGGTCTTCCCTTCCCCCCAGCCCCCTTTTTGAAATCGCAAATCATCTGCTCCGGCCCTATCCTAGCCCCTCATTTTCATTACAATGGTTGTGTGTTTACCTGTGATCCTAGGACGGGGCATTCCTTTGTCTCCCGAGGAGATTACCGCAGCCAGCTGCTCTCCAACCCTTCCCTGGGCAAATCCCGAAGTGGCCCCTATATGTGTTTTACTGATTGCACACGAGGAGAAAGCCAGATACCCCCTCCCCCCGCCCCGGCCCCGTTTCTCTGCGCTACTTGTTTGTTTGGGTTTGCTCCCTGGCTCGCTTCCGACGGGATTTAGCTTGTGGGAAACTAAGAGGGATAAAATTGATCACTCGTGTGCGTGAGCTGTCATTGCTCCCAAAGTCGGAAGGGTGAAGGGCTGTTTACCTCCGCCTGGGGAGCCAGAACCACGGGATCCCCCAGGGAACGACAGGACAAAAGGGGTTCGGGGAAATAAGGTTTCCCCTCCTTGCCCTCCCTCAGCCCTAGGGTTCCACCCCTGCCCCCGGTCTGGGGGGAAGCTTTTCCCAGAAATTCCCGTGGGCGCTCTGAGCTGGGCAGGTCCCATTCCTTCCCCTGCCCCTGCTCTGGGACACGCAGTTTCAAATGCTCTTTCACTTCCGCCTTGCATTTGGAGTACTGGCATCTTTGCCCACCTTTAAATTCAAGGATACTCAAGATCTTCACCACACCAGAAGCCACAGAACACATTTTTACAAGAAAACCTTCTGAAGTGCTTTACCACACGAAATGTCCCTTGATCCTGATTTTTTCCTGCGCCCCAGCAGAAAGATTGCCCTGTCAAGCAAGTCCAGTGTAACCCCATGCAGTGCTGAGGCCTGGCTTGCCTTGGCAACAGTGTCATAGAGAGGGAGGGTGAGCGACAGGACTCAGATCATGTACAGGTGATAAAAAATGTGATGGCACTCCTCAAAAAAATGTTTGCATTGCAGCTATGAGATTTTGCTGGATGGCTGGAAAGATCCCTTTCTGCTACAACTTCAGTAGCAATATTTGCTCCTCTGCCAGTTCTTGTAGGAAAATTCCCTCTTTCGCCCAGCAATATTAATCATCTTAAGCCAGAACTATAAATAGTAGCTGCAAACCACCACTCCAGCACAGGCCGCTCTCTAGAGCCCTCTGACAGCACCTCTGCTGTACTGTGTTGCATTTCATGCATGAAAGGTTTTTGTATTCCCCCCCCCCCTTTGCACAGTGTGTATATCTTGTGCACTGTATGCTGGCTGCAGTGCAAAACTAGCTGCTAATAAACTCTGGGGGAGGAGAGGGGGCAGCATTTTGATTACATACTTCCAGAGCTTTCCAAGCCACTTCCAATTTGTGCAGTTTTTATTTCTTTCTGCATCTGTCCACGTTCAGGGTAGGCAGGAGGTGGGAGAAGGTGGGGGCAAAAACTACTCTGCAGAAGGTGATTATGAGAAAGAGGATGGGTATGGATGGGGCGGGCCTGAGCTTTTGGAAATGCTCTCCCCTTTTCTGAGAGCATCTGCCCGGAGACGAACAGATGTGGGCACCTGCGGTGACAGGCCACATATGCTCCATCCTATTCACAGGCATTCAGACACAGCCACAATGGTGAGGCTTTGTGCACTCGGAGTCACCAAATATATTAATCTGCACTCCCCAGAGCACCGCTCTCTTTAATTTTTCACCGGCAATAACATCTGAGCTAATCTTCCCACGGGCTCCCCCGCGTCCTTCTTTCCCCTCCCGGAAGATGTGAAGTTATTCAGGTCCCCACCTGTTGCCGGCGGGCTGCGAGCGGGTCTCGCTCCCATCCCGCACCCAGGGCGTTATCCCTGGGGATAACACATCCCTGGGGATGTGCGGCCCGGGGACAACGGGGGTTCCCCTCCGTGGCAATCGTCGGGCACGACAAAGCCAACCCGCCCTCCGCCAAAGGTTGCGCTGCCAGGGGGGACATCAATCTCCCAAGTGCGACTCGCGGGGGTTTGAAGCAATTTCGGTGCGCGACGCTTTCATGTCCCCCGCCCCGTCCCCCGGTGCCGGCCGGGTTTGTTCGGGGTCACAATAGCCCCTCCGGCCCCATTGCGGCCGCACAAAGCCGAGGAACCGCGGCCCGCGGGCGGGGACAGCCCCGCTGCCGGCGGCCCGGCCCCTCACAGGCCCGGCCCGGCCCCTCACAGGCCCGGCCCGGCCCCTCACAGGCCCGGCCCGGCCCCTCACAGGCCCGGCCCGGCCCCTCACAGGCCCGGCCCGGCCCCTCACAGGCCCGGCCCGGCCCCTCACAGGCCCGGCCCGGCCCCTCACAGGCCCGGCCCGGCCCCTCACAGGCCCGGCCCGGCCCCTCACAGGCCCGGCCCGCCGCCGGGCGCAGGCGCGGCCCCGCCCGCGGGAAGCGGAAGCGGCGCTCGGGTCAGTGCCGGGTGCGGGGCCGCGGCCCGGGGGCTCTCCGGTGCCGGGCCGGGCGGGACGGGGTGGGGCGGGGCGGGGCGGGGCGAGGCTGGGCGGCCCCGGCCCGGGCCCCGGCCCCGGGGTGCGCGGGACGCGCGGCCCGGGAGCCGCACGGAGCCCGGGGCGGGGGGCTCGGCCCTGCCGGGGCCGCGCGCAGCGGCCCCCGCCCCCTGCGAGGTTCTGAAAGGCCCCTTCCAAACCGAACTGCGGTTAAAGGGGGTGGTATTCAGAAGTGTCTTTAACTGATAGATTTCGGAAATGCTTTTAAAAGCTGTCTATTCACTATACTTAGTAAACTCACTTTAATTTCTTTACCTTTTGAATACCATAAGCATGTGTATTTCTTAATAAAAACCAAAAATCTGTCCTCGTTTTTCTTGGGTTGTGTACTTCTCTATACGCTAGCAACCTGAAATCTCCCTCACTGGAGATGCTCAAGAACCGTCCCAAACGCAATCCTGTGCTGTGTGCTCTATGTGTGCTGTGTGCTGGACTTGACGTTCCTTCCAGCCTCGCTCTATGGGAATGAATGAGTGCATTTTTTTTGGTCATGCTTACGAGAATATTTTGATACTTACGTTTTTCACTGATATAAAAAGCAGAAGTAGAAAGGAAAATGAATGAGTACTTATGTTTGGTTTGCAGAGGGGAAGTAAGCTGTTTCAAATTGTTAACAACTGGAATATGGCAATGAACTGTCAGCAAAAGCAGAAGAATAACAGTTCTGTTTCCAAGCAGCTTTTAAAATTATTATTGTAGAATTTAATTGTTTTCCAGTGTTGCATCTTAGAACATTGTTTTTATTTTTCTTCTTTCAGACTGCTGTGAGTTTCGGAGATCAGCCATGGGTGTTAGAGGCTTGCAGGGATTTGTGGCAAGAGTTTGCCCTGATGCGTGTCAAACGATAGATCTAAGAGAAATGGCAGAGAAACATCGCGTTGATCATCCTGATTGCCCACCTGTTATCGTAGTAGATGCCATGAGTTGCGTTAGACGCTGGTACACACCAGAATCCTGGGTGTGCGGTGGCCAGTGGCGGGAGTACCTTGCCATTTTAGAGGATTTTATCAATGCTTTTATGGCAGCTGGTATCGAGTTGGTGTTTTACTTCGACGGGGTGGTAGAAGAGAAAAAGAGAGATGAGTGGATCAAACGGAGGATGAAAAATACTGAGGAAATAGCCAGATTATTTCAGTTTATCAAGACTCACAGGAAGCAGCCAGGGAGAGAAATGTTTGTTCTTCCTTCAGCTCTGCCTACTTTTACACGTTATGCTCTGAAATCACTCGGTCAAAAAACAGTCTGTACGCTGCAAGAGGCAGACCTTGAGGTGGCTGCATATGGTTTGCAGCACAACTGTATAGGAATTCTGGGGCAAGATAGTGACTACCTCATCTATGACACATGTCCCTACTTTTCCATTGAGAACCTCCGTTTGGACAGACTGGTCACTGTTATGTACTCTCGAGAAGTTCTTTGCCGTGTGCTGGGTATTAGTTTAACACACCTTCCTCTGTTTGCATGCTTGCTTGGCAATGATATTGTTCCAGAGAGCATGTTGGAAGGCTTTTGGCACAAATGTTTAACCACCAGTCCCCACAGGAATAACAGCTACAACAGGAGAACAAACATACTGCTGTCTGTAGCAAATTACATCTCAAAAATGCCATGCTCATACAGCAGCCTGAAACACTTGGAAGAGATTCTACCTCTGGGATCAGACAAGACATTGCTTTGCAGAGGAGTGAACTCCTATCTTTTGCCTGGGCAGCAGTCTTCATGGGTTCCTCCCAATGAAACAAATTGTCAAATGTTATCCCTTCAACAACAATCAGCTCTCTGTCAAGATAAAGAAATCTTTCAGGTAACTTGTTTTTTAAAGCTTAACGATCACATTATTGCCACGACTAGTTAGTGGAAATTACTGAGTACATCAGTCCTATTGATTTAAATTTGCTTGTGCAAAAATCTTCTTTCTGTTAAGTAGAGCCCCAGTTAAGACTATTTCATGCATTAATATGAGCACAAATGCAGCACATTTAATAAAAAGTAGTTTCTCTCTCTTTGAAATGTCAAGTAGGTCAAATAATGGGGAGCAGCTCCTGTATAGGCCAGTAGCTGGGCACAGAAATGTGCTTCCCATGTATTATATGATTTCCCATGTTTATATGGCTTGTGTATTGACTTGGTTTTTACTTTGACACCCCACAGGTCAGCCATAAGCTGGTCAGTGATCTGCTTGGCTGTGCCTTGCAGTGAAGGTATCAAAGGTAGCTGTGCTAAGAATGCAGAAGTTGAAATTGCTTGTGGTGGAGGCATGGAAACTCCAGAATCATCCCATACAGTCATAGAATTGAGGGTTGGCACCTTAAAGATCACCTAGTTCCAAACCCCTGCCCTGAGCAGGGAGACTTCCACTAGACCAGCTTACTCAGAGCCCCATCCAACCTGACCTTGAATACTTCCAGGGATGATCCAACTCCTCTCTTGTCAACCTAGACCAGTGGCACCTCCTTCACAGCAAAGGGCTTCTTCCTAATACCTAATCTAAACCCACTTGCTGTCAGCTTAAATCCATTTCCCCTCATCCTGTCACTACACACCCTTGTGAAAAGTCCCTCTCCAGCTCTTCTGTAGCCTCCTTTAGGTATTTGAAGGCTGCTCTAAGGTGTCTCCAGAGCCTTCTCTTCTCCAGTTACACAACTCCAGCTCTCACCCTGTTTTCATAGCAGAGGTGCTTCAGCCTCTGGACTCACTCCAACAGGTCAAAGTCCTTCCTGTGGTAGGGACATCAGGGCTGGACCCAGCACTCCAGGTAGGGTCTCACCAGAGCAGTGTAGACAGGGAGAATCCCCTTCCTTGCCCTGCTGGTCACACTGCCTTGGATGCAGCCCAGGGTTCAGCTGGCGTTCTGAGCTGTGAGTGCACGTTGCTTGTCAAGTTCACAGGTCAAGCAGCTTATTCAGCAACACCCTGAAGCCCTTCTTAGAGCTGTTCTCTATCCATTCTCCATCCAGCTTATATTTGTGGCCAGGATTGCTCCGTCCCAAGTGTGGGATCTTGTACTCAGCCCTGTTGAAATTGATGAGGTAGGTTTCCTCTGGACGGATCCTTTCCCTCCTGCACGTCGATGGCACCACACAGCCTGGTGTCACCTGCAGATTTGCCAAGGGAGCACTTGTGCCTGCCACAAGCACTCAATCCCACTGTCCATGTTCCTGGCAAAGATGTTAAACTGTGCTGATCCCAGTAGTGAGCCCTGAGGACACCACCTGTCACTGGCCTCCACTTGCACATCGAGCCATTGACCACAACTCTTTCTGTGTGACCATCCAACCAGTTCCTCATCCACCAAGAGGTCCATCTGTGAAATCCATGCTTCTCCAGTTCAGGGACAAGGATATTGTACAGGACAGTGTCAAATGCAATGTCTGTATTTTGCCATTTTTGGTTGGGGTTAAATTACCCTTGTTTTCATTGTCCCTGAATGACCCAAAAGCACTTCAATGGATTTATTAATTCCCAAAGGGCAGGGGTGCAGTAGCAAATTTTAGTTATTGCATCCCACACAGACAGGGATGCACTGGTGTTGGAGTGAGATATGTTATGTCAGATTGAGTCACTCTGGGGAATTGGATATATCAGCTTAGGGTGGTGTACGTGGCTAATAGAAAATGTGCTACTGTGCATCAGAGTTTATGGTATATTAGTACGTCTAGAGTATAATTCTGTCAATTCATGGCAATTAAGATAACATATTGAGATTTTAAAAAAATCCATACAAGGAAGTGTATTTTAGACCCTCTATTAGCCATCTGTTACTCCCTATTTTATTAGGTCCTTATAGACTTCAAACACAGAAGTTTTTTTTCTTACTCTTGCTTATCTTGAGCATTTTCTTTAAAACAATTTTTCTGTTTCCTCATATTACTCTAAAGTAACAATACAATTTACATTTTTCTTTCTAAAAAGATTATAAAATGTTTCATAACTGCATTGTAACCTATGCAATGCGCATTTCAGCTAAAATGTAGGTATATTTGGGCTTTTATATTCACCACACATAGATACAATATATATCACTTTTGACTCTTGTAGTTAAATAGAAGATATTTTAAAAAATCAGCAGCCATACATCATAATAAGGTGTTGAAAAATCTCTTTCCGCTTGAAGTGAAAGGAAAAAATAGCCAGAATGCCATTATCTAGGTTGGATTATGGCCAGGACAATAGTGGCAATATCCTTATTCCTTAAGAGAATGTACCATGTGGTCTTTATGACAAATGGTCATTATTTCTTGGCTTGGTCTTTAATTTGAAGGGTTGAAGTTCTGAAGCATCATGCTGAGCTACTGCTCTAATAAAATAATAATGTTTAGAAACTCCATTGAAGAACGCCTCCCTGTTGCTGCAAGAATCCTACATGAAGCCGGTCCCTGGGCCAAGGAAATTACAGTCAAAATGTTAGACATGTTAACTTCTCATTTGTTTTTGTTACAAGTGTTCAAATATTTGTATATGTAATGTGTGTGCTTTGCTTCATATTTTGAAACTCATATGTAGTTATGCTTACCTTGCACACTATCTGAACTTATGTTAAATGGCACAGAAAGCTCAATTCCCAACATGCTGTTTCTCTCAGAAGAGCATAACTTTCTAGCTGATTGTAGGTATGAATTAGAAATATTTTTCAAGAGACAGACATTGAATACAGCAATACCTTTGAAATCAGCTTGTAGTTTTTTCAGTACATAAGGATGTATAGATTTTTAGCAAATTGGAATAAACTAGCATTGTTGATGGTCTCATCTGTGGCTGGTTTCTGTGCAATAGTTCAGTGCTTCATTAAAATCATGCTTAGAAGCACTTGATGCTCTGTTTTTATTTAAGAAAGTATACTTGGGGGGATTATATTGTTTACACATATTAGGAATATTGAAGTATTTCTTGCAGGGAAACCTTTAATTTATTGTGTAAGTGCTCTGTTGATTGGCACTGTACACAGAAAGCATGACATTTTAGGAGAATTAGTTTTGGTCACTAATTGCTAGTAAATGACTGCAGCTTTGACCTGCTGAGTTCCCAAGTTTGTAGATGCTGGAATTCTGCAGAAATGGTGGATTTGTTTCCAGCCAGTGGTCCAGTAACTCCTGGTGAAAGAATCTGTGGTAGCTGGAGCGGGATGACACAGCCCAAATAGTACAGCTAGCATGACACATGCAGGGAATGCAGAGCAGGGAAACATCAGTGCCTGCTCACCATATGGCACAGGTCCTGGAGAATTTGTTAGTGGCACCCCATGGAAGCATTCAACCCACTCAGCTGTTGGAACACCCCGAGTTTTGGTCTGGGGTTGTGAAGCAGGAAGTCTGTCTGGCTGTGCACTTGGCCAATCCAGATTGCCAGTGTTACTGGTTGGAATTCTGTGCTGCCTAAGAACATCTTTGTTGCTTTCTCACCTAGGCTGTTTCAGACCAGCAGACCTTACTGGTACTGAGGCTGCTTGTAGGCAGATGTATCTGTATCCAGTGCATGGCTAATGTGTGGCCTGGGTGATGCTCTTAATTCTGCTTTTTAGCAACATGCCTTCAAACCTGGTTTTCCTCGCTAGTGTAGGTGTCATTTCTTTTCACAGTGTAGAGCTATTGCAAAGTAGAAGTGTGGTGAAGTTAAGTGTTCTAATTTTACCAGAACATAAACTACATCAAGTCAGGTCAGGAAAGAAATACAGCTGGTTTATATCGTTCATCTTGCAGTAAAATTTGAAGTTTGCATTTTGTCATTACTCCACTCACTGTTTAAAGAAAGAAGATATATTTTCAGGTGACCAAAGTAGGGCAGCTATGCTGGAATACAGAATTGATTTTAAGAATAATTACTTTCTAAAAAACTGTTGTTCAAGCTCCTAAATTTTAAGAATTAAAGGAAGGGCTAAGAAAGATAATGATAGCTTTCCTGGGGATTCCTGTCCACAAAAAGATGGATGTCTGAAAAGATACTATACTGGTGTTATTTGAAAAAGTGTTTGTTCCCTCCCTGGTTATTCCCACCATTTCTACTGATGGAGAAATATCTATTGCCTCAAATAGTGAATACATTTTGTTACTTTTTGACTTTTCTTAATTTTGGAGATAATGCCTTCTTCCTTCTTTGAACAAACAGTTAGCTAAAGAACAGCATATCCAATCTGAAAATTATTCGATCTTCAATATCCTGAGTCATGGAGAGATTGAGTGCAGCAACTCCTTGGAAGATGACTATGATACAGAGATTCCTGGACAGGCACTTATCTACCGCCCTGCCCGTCAGCATATTTATTCTATCTTGTTGGAATCTGGAAAAGGTAAGGATTAAACTACTTACACCATGATTCAAGTATACTTTCAACTTTGAAATATGGAATCTTGAATTCATCACTTCAGTGGCTCTATCAGCATTTAGGATAGAAAATGCATTTAGGATAAAAAACTCTGAGCAACTGAAATGTAATTCTTACGGAAGTAAGAGAAAATGTGAGAGTGAAATTGTGGGGCTTTCTGTACACACTGTTCCATTTCAGTGCTTTTAAAGTGATTTTTAAAAATTGGAGCTTTTTTCCTTGCTAAATGGGAAGTTGTGAAAGTTGTTAATGATCAAAAGATTGAGCAAAGCAATGGTCTTTATGAGATTTTTGAAAGTTTGAAGGTATATGAAACGTAATGTTGCTTGGATGAGTGTGGCTCTGGATGAATTAGTGAGTAGTAATACACTTTTACAGAACAATAATGCACTGTTAAAGTTTTACCTTCTGTTGATTTTAAGTCTGTAATTTTCAGAGCAGTCAAATACAGTTCCTGTAATAATACAAATGCAAGTAGTCATGCCAGCGATTATTAGTTCTTTCCTCCAAGTGCTAGAAAATGCAATTTCCTTATCCAGTGGTATAAACAGATTTGGTAGCAGGTACTTGTATCTGTGCTTGCATTGATCTCCTTGAAGACAGAGAGTTCTTTATTCACATCCTTGGACCAATTTCATGTTCTTAAGACTTCCATTAGTTAAGTGTTATCTTTACAGTGTCTTTCAGCCAGTGAGTTGAAAATTAAAAGTGTACTGAACTTTATTCTTTTGAATGTGTTGATTTCTCTGTGGTAATTGCTTTACATTTTATTGATGAAAGTGTACCGCCATCAAACCTAATATTCAAACTATTTGCTTAGAAAGGCACAAAAAGGTAATTAAGTACATGACTTTCCTCAGTAGCCAGAGGTTGAAGTTGTGCCATAATAGGAAAAACTGAATCAGAGTTTACATAGCAATTTGGAGAGAATAACAAAAATCTCAGCAGTAATCATGCACACCTGTCATTTTTCATTTTTTGGTGTACTGCCTCCAAATTTTGTAGATAATTATAACTTGGTTGGGTTTTACTTATTCATTTAAACAGCAGGATATTCATTGATGTTTTCAGAAACACCCAGACAAAAATTCCTAATTAAAAATTGTTGCTGCAAGACAGCAGGGTAGTAGGTGGGTTAGCATTTGTGTTACTCAAAGAAGTACAGGATTGAAATACAGAAACGTTTATTTAGAGTCATATTGAAAATGGAACTTTAATCTGAAAGTTGTCTGCTTTTATGGAAATGATTTTAGAATAAAACCACAGATCGGATGTGTTATTTATTCTTAGTTCAGGCTTCCAATTCCAGAGATAATTTTCTAAACTAAATCATAGTTTAGAAAATCAATCCTTAACCCTTCCAGAAAGGTAGGTAGATTGTGTCTGCCTCTATTAAATCTGCATTTCCAATGCATGTATCTACCTCTAACTGCTTTAACCATGTCATTTCCTAGTAGTTCATGAGTTGTTTTTTTTTATTCCAGTGTATAGTTGCTTCTAAGTTAGGAGTGTAGATCATTAGTCACAGTCTGTATTGGAATGCATAGGTATGTGTAAGCATTATTTTTTTTATGGATTCACTGCTACACCTACAAATAAGCTTTGTTCTTTACAAAGTAGAATCCTTTGCCAGTTTCCCTCAGATGTGGTCAAGTTGACTGTTTTTTATAATTTGATAAGGGATAGGATGGGAAGAAGTAGTCTACCCTGTCCGTAGGTTATATATATTGTAGAATGACATTGGATTAGCATTATAAAAGAGCTTACTGGAACAAGACAAGGAATTAAATTAGTCCATGTGGAGTCTGCCACCATTATGCAGCTGCTGATGTAGCACATTTGAAGGTAACTCGACTAACTCTACACAAAGTTTGTTCAGTTTGCAGTGCTGATACATGAGTTAGTGATCCTCCTTTTCACTCCTTAATATCATCAATTAAAATATGGTAGAAACTGACCTCTTTGCAGATCTGCTTACTTACTGTTAATTGGCAAAACAGCCAAAATTTTGTAAAAGCAGTGCTTACAGTTTTAGCAAGAACAGGTTAAAGCTAGTGTAAACTGTTTGCCCTACTCTGAAGCAAGAGACTGTAAGTTTTGATTGTCTAGGTTGTGGTTTCCAAGGGTGCCTAAGAGACCCACAAATCCATAGGAGCAGGGTGTCATATCCTTTGAAACCATCAGCCCCTACCATGTCACTGCCTGAAGCCATAGTGGGATGTGTTGCTTTTGCTATCAGTGCCACTTTAAATAATTCTCTTGCACAGCCACTTGTTTTGATCCTTGCACATCGTCTCAATTGTGCTGTTGCAGCTGTATGTGGTGGCCCAGTTTGAGAAACTGAAAATAGCCTCTGTCTCTCTTCCCTGCCTTTCTTGTAGTCAGGTAACTAACCTGGTCTGTTTCCCTATCTGGCTCTGCGTAGCTACAAGCAGCTGTGGTGAAACACCCCGAGGAAAGGGCAGGGAGTGGGTATGAGCAAATCAGTGCCTGCCTGTAAAAGATTGCAGAGCTGCTGGAAGAATTGCTTATATAACATTGCCTTTGATCTAGTTTGGTGTGTGGTGTGTGTACGTTTACTCATGGAAATGTTGGAGAATCACAGCCTTATTTTTGATCCTACAGAAATAAATAAGGGGCTGATGGTGATTCTGACAATGTGGCATTTGTTGTCTGTGTATTTCAAAAGTGCATTTATAATTAATTGAGCCCTTCTGATCAATATGTGAAATATTGCATGGAGTGATAGAAATTGTCAACACTGTAGTGTCTTTCTGAGAAAAAGTACTTCTGGAAAAATTCAAGTTGAAGGGGAAAATAACAGTAAATAATACACCCTGATAGGCCAGCCAAGCTTTCTTATATGTGCAAAGAATTCAGAACAAAGCCAGCAGGTTTTGGCACTAGCGCAGTCCATGGAAATACCTGTACCTGCATGTCCATTGCCAATTAGGAGGTTATGTAATGTAGCCTGAGCCCGTGGCCAGCTCCTCGAAGTCCTGGCATCACTCCCAGTTCTAACATTAGTAGGCCAGACTGATCCCTGCTTTGACTCTGTCAAAAACAGTCCCTAAGCAGAATTTTTGCCAGTTATCACCAGTGCCCGCTCAGGAGAGTTGGTGTTGTTGCAGGGATAGAGGAACATATGTAACAACATTTTCCAGCTGTCTTGTGGTTTGCACATAGTTGAAGCTGTCCTTAGGCTGCTTAAGCAGTGCTTTCACAGGTCATTCAGAATCTATTTAAACAAAGGAACTGCTTTTTTTTTTTTTTTTCCATTTAATTGGTGATATTATTTATATGCATTGTGGGGAAAAATGCTTGAAAACTTAGTGGCTTTTTTTCCCCAAGACATTTCTATGTGGAGAGGGTTGGCATTTAGAAATCATATCTCCACTTTGTTCTTGGTATGTTAATGGGCTGTCAGTTTGCAGGACCTTGCTTTTAGCTATATATTTGGCTGTTTATGTGAACAGTAATATATGTTTGTTACTAAGGGGCTAAAGTAATGAAAAGCATTCAGCTGATATGGTGCTATGTCCTGTACCTACATTCACAAACATTAAAATAATGAAATTCTAGACTTCCTATCAACTTCCCTTTTTACTATGCATGAGTTCAATGGTTGATGTCAAAAATAATCTCTCACTGGTATTTAGAATCAAGACACATTTTGATATGTTTTTCTGTGATTTGTGGAACTCATAAAGAGCAATGCTCCCCACCAGCAAAGCTTTTCTATTTCCATGCTTTTTTATGTCATCTTAACTTATGTCCTTGACAACTCGCTTCTGCAGTATATGGTGTTCCTAAGCATGTTCCCTATTGCTTCCTTCCCATTCCAAATCCCATATACCTTTTCTCTCATCTCTAGCTCTTCTGCAGCTATTTGTGTATTGATTAATCATTCAGTATGTTTGGATACAACAGGTAAGTTGACTTTCCTGCCTTTCTTTCAGTTGGTGCCCTAATAGGATCCCTCTGTCAGCTGAGTATTCAGTTCCACAAAATGTGTAGGACTTTAATCCATTTGAAATCATTTCTCCTTTGGCAGATTTAGTTGAAGCAGAGCAGTGCATCCATGAATTAATTATAAGACAGATGTCCTAATTGTATTAGGTTTGCCTACTTAAGAAACCAGGCTAAAATTTAGGAGTCTGAATGAGCTGAATAAATTGAATAAAGCAGAGTAATCCACACACTAAATCTTAAAACCAAATGCTAAAACATCAGAATGTTTCTGAAAGTGACTTTGGGTTATTTAATTGAAGGGTTTTGTTCATAAAATAGCATTATCATAGACAATGATTTGTAATCAAGATGTGAGATTATTCAGCTATTGGAATGTACCGTTTAAGGCTTTTTTTCCCCTCTAGTGTAGGCATTTTTAATTTTATTTTTAATGCCATCAGATTTGAACACATAAGCATGGCAAGCCATGTGTCATATTGTCCCTCATACTGTATGTGTTGGTTCTTCAGTCCCTCACCTTTATTGGTAGTTTATGCTGCAGGTCCTTGGGGAAGGAAGGAAGGAAGAAGCAGGATTGTAAAGCAGATTTTGTAGTGTTCTTTTTCCCTTCTCTTACCCCTGACATTAGAAATTCATCTGAGGAATTTCTGCCCTTGCACCATAGCACACTACTTTTTCATTCATGTCAACAGATATCTCCAGCATCGAGCTATGAGTGAGATCAGGAAATTGTGAGACAAAATCTTTTTGGGTGGACAAGGAAAGGACAGTGTTGGAAAGATTTGTTTGGTTTGTTTTAATCTAGGGGAAGTTTTTGATTAGGGTTCACAACATGGCATCAAAAATATTTGTGTAGTAAATTTCAGGGAGATTGGAATTGGTGATAAAAGGCAGGAATTTTTAAGGATAGTGGCTTCAGTATTGGTTGAGAGCTGGAAAAAATTAGAGATGCAATCCTGTGAATCTGGAAAGGGACAAGGGAAGGAAAAAAAGAAAATATTTGAAAACATTACTCCAAGTGCCCAGGACTTGCTAAACCTCTTTAATGAATACCGTTTACCACACTACAGAGGGGAAATTTAAGCCACTCTGACATGGACATGGGTACCATAAGGAAGAATCTGGACAGAATACAAAACACCATTGATAGTAACACTGATTCTATGTTTGTTTTGTTTTTATTTTAATGTACACTTGCATTGGAATGATTTTGAGCTGACTACTGTAAATTGGATAGTCTGCATTTCAAAAATTCTTAATGCGTGATTTTTTTTTTCTGAGGATTGGTTTGTTTGGGTTTTTTTAAGCATCAGATAGTTAGATGCACAATTCCTGTAGAGAAATTTTTAATTTAAGGGGCATCTTTAGTGGGGCTGAGCAGGGTTAAGGTTAGGAACTAGGAAAGCCACCTGAAGTATTATGTATAAACAATTCCTTTATGCTCGATAAAAGGTCTGGAACAATGGGCTGTAAAAGCTCTACATTGGATGGTGGGATGACTCCATTGCTGTCAGCTTTCAAATGGCCATCAAGTCCTCCCTATTAAGATTTTGGCTCAAACCCTGACACAGGAAATGTCAGGGCAAGTTGAGAGGTGAATCATATTGAGTTCTGCCTGGATGTGTGGCAGTGTGACAGTGCTGAGAGACTGAGGTAGCTCATGCAGGTCCCTGAGCTATGCCACATGCCTCCAGAGCTTCCTGAGCTGCCTCGGGGTGGGAAGGCTTAAGCCTTTGAGAATATTTTCCACGGACTCTTGTACTTACAGTTTTGGTTGTAGTTTCCCAGTCCAAACTCATGTTTACAGTACATAATTGAAACTCTTCATTTGTTCTGATGATTTGTCTTAAAGATACTGAAACAATTTTTTCTTGGTTTGTTTCTAAAGCTGAGCAAATTGTCATCAAGAGGTGCCTTCTATTTAGAATCCTGATAACAGCTTATTCTAGCTGTTACAGTAGTGTCAATACTTGCATTTGACTTACTGGTCCAATTGTGTCTTTTTTAGGTGGAACCTGTCCTTTGGTAAAAGAGTGGTTTGTCTATTTTGGAAATCCTCTCAAGGGGCCGGACCTGATACAACCTGTACAACCTCCTCTTACAGGTAGAATAAAAATGTGTATAAATCTAAATTGAAAGAACCACTTCACTAAAATGAGGTTGGTCAATGCATCATATGTTTGATACAGAATCCAGGATGACTGTGGAGAGCAAGGAGCTGAAGAGCTGCACACTTGTAGTTGCTTTTAATTACCCTTTGTAATTATAATAGGATTCAGCTTTGAGGTACATGTTTTTGCTGGGGCTCTGGTTAAACCTAGTGCTAATTCAAGCATCCATTCAAAAATGCAGACAATTTTTTAGAAGTTCTAAATACTGCTCTGAGGCCAGGATAAGTGGTGTGTTGGGCCATATTAAAACTCGCCCATTAAGCTGTTTGACAAATTTTGTTAATGAGAACAGTGGAGAATGGAAAAAGGAGTCATTTTTATATAATCTCTGACAACCCAGAGAGAGATTCCAACTTTTAATTTAAAAAAAAAAATTGGACTATCTGTTTCTGTGAAGCTGTTTCTGCTCTCTTAAGCCTTAAGTATTTTGCATGGTTTTGTCTTCTTCCCTTTGGTAAATAAAACATATTAATGAGCACTCTTAGTGAAATTGTAGTTATGAAAAATGTGTTACATTTATGAGGATGTATCATACATTTCAGTGGAAAGATTGAGCACTGTATATATATAATTGTGTGTATATCTATACAATTGTATCATGCAGCATAAGTTTAGGATGGGAAGTAAACAATTTTATTATTTCAGGGGGAAAATTGTTCTAAGTGTTAATTTGTCCACGCAGTTGTAGTCATCCTTGATCTCACAGCTCTCAGCTCTCTCTCTCTCTGTCATCTGTTAGAAAATGGATCAGCAACTCAGAGATTTTTCTGGTCTTTCATATGAAATGTGTTTGTTCCACTGATACACAATAGCGTCGATATCTTGTTAAGAAAAGTTACTGTCTACTCAGCTTTTGGAAAATAATTACCAGTGCATCTTCCCTCAGCATCCAGAGTCTTCTCTAGTAGTTCTTGTGCTGATCTGGTCTAAATCAAAAATCAGAAGCTGAAATGCAGGCACTTCTTTGTAAATTTATAGTAAATTTTCTTTTTCAGTATCCAAAGGTTGCATATTTATATTCATATTTAACGAGAGTCTTTGAATTCAAAGATGAAGGAAAACCAGTTGCTTTTTAGATATCAGCCTTTTCAAAATCCTTTTTAAAGGACAGTTCAGAAAGAAATAGGTTATATAGATAAAGTACAAAAGAGATTTTATTTACTATACAGTACTTTCACTGTTCAGTACCCCTGAAACAATATTAGGAGAGTGATTATCTAATTGGCTTTATAATAACATGAAATTGCTGTGAAATTTTCCAACTGTAATATGAATATGCAGAGTGAAAATTGATCAGTTCGTCCTGTGCAACTGTTTTATTTCAGCATACAGTGCTTTGGGAACATGCTGCAAAACAAGGAAACAAAACTCAACAGAGTACAAACCATACCTATGTAGTTACAATTTACATTTCAAATTGTCTGGCAAATATACTGTATTTATTGTTGTGATATTTTCCATCCCAGATAGTATACTTCTTTCCTCCCTTTCCAGAGAATCCACTTAATTTCATGTACTCTGGTTCTATAGCTCTGCAAACATACAACACATAGAACCCACCTTCATGTTGACAATAAACAGGATTTTAAGTGTGTTTGTTTATGGCAACCACATAAGTGGAGTTAATAAAAACAGGATCTTCTCAGATACAATCTTTACAAACTCAGTAATGAAAGGCTGTTCAACCAGACTATTAAGAAATGGGAGGAGGACTTTTAGTGTTTATTTTTAGTGCTCTGTTGTCATTCCTTCAGCAGACAAATATTTTTCTAAAATTTTTGCAGTCCATATTTGTATGCCTTACATTCACTCATGCATCTTTGATTTTCCACAGCATGACTTTCTAATTCACCAAATAAGGTTCTCAACAGCACATCACATTTTTCAGACAGGGATCATATTTAGAGCTAAATTTAAAGTTGTTTTAGGAAGTTAGAATTCAAGGCTGTCAATCAAGATCAGGTTACTCAAAAAGACAAAGGAGAATTTTACCAAAAACCTGTTTGAAACATCAAAAGTGCAATTAATTTGGGAAGGCTTTTTATCTTTTTTGAAAAAAACTGATAACCTGATCATCAAAACTACTTTAGAGCTGTGCTGAGATTATATGGAAAATCCTGACTCTCTTCCAGTCTGATTTAGATTAAAAAGAAACTGTGAATTTTGAACTGTAGTGTACATAATGATAAACACTTTACATTTTGCATTGATCTTTAAAAAAAAAGGTAGAATTCCTACTAACTTTGTGTGTGTATATAAAACAGCAGTAGTGCCTTGCATCTGGAAAGGCTGCAGGTGATAGATTGAATGTTAGCTTTTTTTAAAAGCGAAATGTCGAATACCAAAGGCAGGTTGGTAAGTAAGATGATAACTTAAACTATATTTAAAATATAATATGTATTAACTATATTTTTTATTTTTGAGAGACAGTCTTCTGAATTAGCATCTGTGCTTGCTTGCATTGTCTGTGTCTTCTTTCTTATTTCTAGAATGAATATGATCGTGATTTACACACATTGAGAGCAGCACTTATATTGATAAAAAGTGTCATTGGCAAATCAATTTTGTTAGAAGATCTAGGAAAATACTGTTTCACATCCATATCTTCTGAACATAGCAGCTATATTTGATATATCTGCAATTTATGTGGAGCAGAAGAAGTTCTAAAGTCTTTGCTGGAAATGTATATATTCTGCTGTTAATTGTATTTCTGATAATGCATAGGATATTGTAGCTTCATACCACAGAGTTTGGGTGTACTTTCAGTATTCTAATCATTGCATCCTTCATGAATGTGTCATGAATATGTTTAAGTTCAAAATGCTGTCTCTGTCATTAATGGTCAGATGTAATTGGCATTTGAGCTTTTTGGCCACAGTTGTTGAGAAGTTACTATTGACTGTTCCTAGCAAGTACATTTTTATAAACTTAATTTTATTGCTCAGTATTTACATGAGCATGTAAAAATGAAGAAATATTACAGTTGTATTACTGGTGTTATAAAAGAAAATTTCAATAATTATTACTTCATATATACATGAACATTTACTATTATACATCTATGTACACGGTAATAATGTGTTTAAAGTCGCTACAAATGTGAGGATCACCTTAAGTGTTGAGTTAAATGATATAATAGAAATAATGCATTCTGCAACTTTTGAATATATTGCATATCCATAAATAAATCATTGAAATTCAAACAGATGAAATAAATGTTTATGTAGTCCCTTGAAGGTCAAAAGTGATTTGTCCATGCTTTTTTTTTTTTTTTTTTAACTTGTGGGTTGTCTATTTTTGTGTTTAGGCAGGTAATATCTCAGCTCCATGGAGATCTAATTAAAGCTCCTCTTCTTGGGGCTCCTGAGGCCTGCAGTTCACATAGTGCTGAATATGGTTTTTACACAATTTTGTGAGTGTTGGGAGTAATTATGTTTGCATATGTTCGTGGAATTCATGAAAATTGTGGTTCCTACTACCTCAACAGATAATTTTGTCATTACTAGTCTTTATAGTAAAGATGTTTCAGTTAGGTACATATAAATGTGTTTTGGTGTGTTTTCCTTTTCTTACTCAGTTTTGCTTGTTTTTCTGGTTAATTTAGTAAATATATAGACATGTTCATAAAATATTTCTTCTGCCTATTCAAGTAAATTTATATTTCAGAAATGTTTTTTAATTACTGTAAATAATGTAGAGAGCATGTACGCAAAGCAGAGAGCATTTTGAGGTCTACCGTAGATGAATCTTAGATCTGCTGTGGTCTGCATGTATGGTGGGACAGTCAGTAAACATTAGGATATTTGTTTCTTTGTTTTACTTATCTTTCATTTCATTTGATTTAATAGATTAGTCTTTGGTATTACATGGAATTTTATTACTTGAAGAAGAGAAGCCTTCAGAAAAAAAGCCCTTTTTGTTAGTGTGTTCCAAAAGGAGACAGCATCAAATTTTCTTTCCCAGAGTAAATAACTCACTTTTTTTTCCCCAGCCACAAGTAGATGTTTCAGAAAGTGTAAGAAACTGTTTATGGAAGAGATGTCTTGAATTTTTTGTTGGGTTCTCTCAATATAGATCTATAATCTTGAATATTGAAAAAGTTAATGGTTTTACTCTGAAGAAAGAAGGATTTCTGTTTTTAGGTATGCCCCTGGATGCAAAAGAGAACTTTTCTTTTAACTGATTTTTGGTGTATCTCTTTGTGTATGGAAACCATCAAAACTATTTGAGTTTACCCATGTACAGATTGTCTCGCACATCAGGGTTGCTTAGGCTTGGCAGCAAAAGTTGGCCCTTTTTTCATTTTGTGCATGTTATATTTTATTTTCTTCCTGGAAGTCAGTCTCTGCTGTTCTTTTTTTACTTAAGGCAGCAGTTTCCATTATCAAAACCAGTAATGTGAGTCTGTACTGTGCTGTCTGTACTACCCCACTCACTGCCACTATTTATGATATCTCTTACCTGCATTTCTACCTCCAATCAAGCAATTGGGTTGGTTTTTTTTTTTTTTCTTAATGCATTTCCCTTAGAAATGCATTAGTAAGGTTAGGAACTTACAGATTATATGATAGTAGTTCTTTTTATGGTTAAAATTTTTGACAGGAGAGTTAGCCTTAAAAATAGTAAAGGAAACATCCATCAGGGAGATAAAGAAAGAAATACTAACTTTTCTTCTAGTTTCCCTCTCTCCAAAGAATTAGTACCATTTGGTTAATGGGCTTTCCTGGCTGAATAAACATCATCTATGTAGATTTCAGCACCTTGTCACTTTAACCATTTATTATCACCAAGTGTTCCTAACTGGTCTGCAGCTGCTGCATGTCACATAAAAAAGGAAGAGGTGTTACCAAATGTAGCTTAATTAGTCCACATTTAAAATTCACACCTCGTTTTATTTAACTACAGAAGCAGCTGTACTTTATGGTCCGATTCTGTCTTTTATTGAGATTCTCAGGCATAACCAGTTCTCTGTTCTGTTATTTCACGTGCATTAGTGTTTATTTTGATAACAGATTAAATGTAATTTAAATGAGGAGCAAATTTTGCATTAGCCCACACGTGTCACAAGCTGGGCGATGGCAACATGGGGTAAATATTAAGGATTTAGAGACAAGCGTAATGATAGTAGAGAAGGTCTGGAAAGATCCATTATTCATAACTGATGACAGTTCTTTTGTGTGTGTTTGCAACAGTGTTTCATACAGTAGCCTAGGAAGTGAAAAATACCAGATCTCTTTGGTTTTTGTTCCCAAACTGGAACGTGCTGCAGAGGAGCCAAACCCACACAGTGCCTAGTGGAGAGTGCCTGCTCACCACTGAGTGGCATGGGAGTTCATTGAAACAGGTGGTGATCATGAGGGAGACACTGTGAGCATCCTTCAGGGACCCCTGGTATGTTAACTCCAGCAGAGAGAGAGGAAAACAGACCTGGTGGTTCTCTGCTGAATTACTGTTTTACGTTGAAGTGAGTCTCGTTTAATGCTGTGCATCCCCAAGGGAAAGAACACACTTGCAGGCAGACTTGCCCTTGCATAGGTTAAAGGCTTGCTGTCTCAAGATTGTCTATGTTATTGTAAGGGTTGAATTCAGTCCACTCTGCTTAAACATTCCTGTATTCAGTAAATTTGGTTTAAATTACAGGCCATTTTCTTTCATTGATTTTTTTTTTTTTTGTCAAATGCAAGTTTTGTCAAATACATTTTATTTTTGACTCTGTAGTCCTGGCAAGTGCCAAGAGCATTTCATTCCCTTTCCTGCCAGAGCAGTCATTTCCTTTCAGATTGTAATGAGGTAGACATGTTTCATCTTGTTGCTGCCAAAATAAAATAATGGATTTCTTTTGTAGGTGGAACACCTAATTTGAAAACACTGTGGCTTGCCAAAGGGCCTGACGTGGAGAAGCAACGGTATAGTACATTTCTGGCATGCTTTCACCTTCAAGATGAGATGGAAGATCTCCAGGCTCTGGAAGCACCTGTTGCAGGATTCTGCTGCTTGCTGGCCTATCTTATGATGGAGGTAAGAGGGACAGTTGCTTTTTCCTCAGCTGTCAGCCCTGGTAAGTGTGAAGGACAAATAAACTGTTTTTTGCTAGTCTGTGCTGGGCACTTCTCTTAATCCTTACTGTAGGCATAGTTGATCAAATATAATAGTACTGCATTACAGTATTTTTAATTACTCCACTTAGCATGCACCATCCTGTTCAAGAAATACTTGGGGTTTTTAGTAGCTAATCATAACTCTCACGCGCTCATGACAAAACCCTTTGGGCAGTCTAGCAGAGAGTATAAACTGAGGGATTTCCCCTGCTCTTTGGGACCTGTTTGCAAATTAAAGTTGCTCCTTTTGTGTTTCCTTTGTGTCATCAAAAGGAGACATCCCCTCAGGTGACTATGCAGACTGTGCAAACAGACAATATAAATATTTAGTCAGCTCTCTTTTTCATGCCTGCTTGTCAGTCTACTAATTTTCAAGCCAGAATTGAGGATATGGCTCTTCTCACTAAATTCTGAGTAATAGGGGATCATTAGGTAGCACTTCTGTTATAATTCCAAATACCTGGCATCCTTCAGACTACCTTAATTGTAATAAAAAGGGACACAAGATTAAATACAATATTGCTTCATTATTTACTTTTCTCTTAAGTATTTAATATTTTGTCTGTACTTGCCACATTTCAAACGGTGATCTCACAAGCAGATTTTCCTCTCTGAGGATGAGCAAATGATGCATTTATCTAATCTGATAAGCTCAGCTTCACTTGTACTTAAACTGAACTGCATTTTGTCTTTTGTTTTGCTTTTTTAGACTTCAGATTTGTATGGGTGTGTGATACATGAAAACAAGTTCTCCCTGACTTTTCCTTTCATTTCCCTTCATGTGTTTACTCAAACTTAGATGACATATTGAGGAAGTACATATGGGAATTACACAAATGATCCATATGGGTCATTTTTTTTTCTTTAATATTTGTATAACAGAATACAAATTGAAAATTTTTTGAAGCTAATACTTATTAAACATAATTTCATGCCTTGCAATTTCAAGTCAGCAGGATATATATCACATACCTACATTTTAACATACTTGAAGTGTTTTTCCTATTAGAATGTGAAAATGCAGTTTCATTTATCACTTTTTCACTTATTTATTGACTTATTCTGTGCACCCTTTCATGGCATGATAACTAAATTATTTGAGAAGGGTTTCTTTAGGGGGATTAAGAAGATGAATAACAGGATGGGACACCTACAGAAATGTGGATTTATTGAACATTGATCACAGGATATTAATAAAATAGAAAAAAAAAAAGCTTGTCAGGAAAATGGTTTTCAGAACTGATTATCTAATAGCACTATTATAAAGAGAGACGAAATCAGACTTACAGCTTTGCTTTCAACAGGAGCAACATCAGAGGGATCATGCAAAGGGTTCAGTTTGATGGCGGGTTTTTCATGGCAGTTCCAGTTTCTCAAGAACTGGTTTTTCCCCATTTTCCCGATTCTCTTCTGCCCTTGGAGTTGCACTGATACAGTCTACCCTGGGAACCAGACTGGGGAATTGATTTGAGTTATTTTAAACTTTGGTTATTTCTCTGATATTGTCTGTTCTCTTGGATGTTTGAGAGGAAAACATGAGGGCAGGAGTGTCAGTAGCCATGCTTTGAGCTGGCCATATTGCTTCCATTTGTTTTATAGCTGAGAAAACAAGGCTTGTCTAGCTGTGTTCTGACTCTTGTCTTTACACTTTGTCTTAAATTTTTATTAGAGAAGGAAAGTGAATTGTTTCCTCAGAAATTATTTAAGTTGAGAAAATTGTAGGTTGCCTTGAAGCAGGCCTGAAGTCTTCCTTCAGCTTATATGAGGGAAAATAAATGTATTTAAAATTTCATTACTTATAATTGAATCTAAACTAAAAGTGAGGGTGTTGCAGGAACCAGCATACTAACCAACCCATCTGGCTTCCTCAGAATGTATCTACAAGTATGTAATGAAAACTTCAGATGCATTTTTTTTAAGTAAGAAAAAAAACCCAGTAAACAAACAATATGTTTAAAAAGTGTTAATATGAAAAATGTATTTTTCAAGGCTACCTTTCAAATATTCTCTAAATTAAGAACAAAAATAGCAAAAAAAATTATAAAGCATTTGGTCTGTCTTTAAAGTTGGCAAAGTAGTGAATGAGTTCAAATCAAACAGTGAAGCCTCCAGACAAAGGGGAATTGTCTCTTTTAATCTCTAACAGTTTTGGATTAAATCTGACAGTGGAACTGTGATAACTCACCAAATTTGATTACTGAATAAAATACTTCTCTGAAGAAGTGTTTTTATATTCATAAGCATTTTTGGCTGATCTGTAAGGGGCATTTTCTTGCTGTTGTCCTTGCAAGCAATCTTTGATTTCCTTTTCTTAGGACAAATTTGTGCAGGTATTAAGAATTGTTTGTGGATAAAAATCACTTTTTCTGTTACTTCAGTGTATGAAATGTGCAGGTTTAGTAAACCTCTCTTGTTGCCATCTACACAAAGGTGACACCCGACTTGAATTACAGGGTAAAGTAGGGCCATTATCAGATCTTAGCAGACAGGTGGAGTTAATGAATACCAAGGAGCGTTTTGAAAGCTTAAAATGTTTCTGATATCCTCCACATTCTTGTGCCTTATGCAAGATTTAACAGCATCGTAGAGGAGAAAGTATGTTACAGTGGGACAAGCAGTGGGGCTTAATTAAAAAAAAAAAAAAAAAAATCCTGAATAGTGGTTGAATGATTTTTATCCTATTAAAAGAAAGGCAGTGCAGAGTTTTTGGCAGTCTCTTAAGTTTCTGTACTCCCACAATGCACGTTTCCACATTTTGCAAGAGAAACCTTTCCTCAAGTTTCAGTTGATAAGGAATTGTAATGCTCTGTGGATCTCACTTTGGAGCTCTCTGTGTATCCTCAACTGCTATAACAGATAAGTGGTCTTGGTGCACTTGTGTTGATGCACAGTGCTTGTGTTGATGCACAGTGTTTGGTAAGAGGAAGGAGAGGATTAGAACTCCACTGGTACTGTCATGGAATCATGCCATGCTCTCAAGGTGCTGTGCTTCTTCTGAGCTGATCATGTGCCTCTGCAACATCTGTAAACACCTTTTCACAGCAGAAAAATTGTCCATTCCCCCTTTACTGATAGAATTGGACTGTTACATCAATTTAGACATGTCATTTCCTTTTCCCCACTTGAACATTTTAGATTTTAGTTTTAAGTTTTTCCCTGCTTCCATATGTAGCCTAAAAACCTGAAAGAAATCAAATATGTTTTGATAAATCCTGAAATTTAGGTTAAAATAGGTAATTGACATATTTTTGAATATTTTTGAAATTTCTAACAGTTAAATGTGTAAGCATTTTTTAAAAATTCCTAATGGTCATCATATCTGGGGCTCATTGAGGTGGTTTTTATCCTATGTCTTGATTATAAAGGAATTTATTTCGGTTTTGCTTTTTTTTTTTGTTTGTTTGTTTGTTTACTGTGCTTGATGTAACAGAGAGGGAGAAATTTCCTGTTATTAAGAAACTCCAAGGGAAGTGGAGAAGGAAAAAGTGAAGGGTGGGCATTTTGTTTGATGTGTGGAAATCCCAGTGTATACACTATACCAAAGAGTTTGGGTATGCACTTGCTTCAAGCTGTGAAAGAAAGTATTTTGTTCCCTGTGCATTTTCCTGGATGATGCATTCCTGGTGGTCATCATTACATGAGGTCACTGTTCCAAGTTTGATGTGCTTGAGCAAGAGGATTCAATTTTCAGAAAGGTCCTCTTCAGAGCCTTTGATAATGTAGCATTTTTTCATCTTTTAGGTCAGTAGCCTCTCTCTGGAGGACTTAAATGCATTTCTGGCACTCATTCTCTGCCTCAAAGGGAAATCAGCAGCGCAGCTGACAGGCCTGCAGGTATGGACTGGAATAATTGTATAGGATGAAATACTCATGGAAATATTGTGATAAATGTTTTGGGGGTAAATCATTCTACATTAGTTTTTTAACAGATACAGGAGCTAATGATCAGGGTAAATATATAGGCTTTTCATGTGCTGTATTTTATGTGAATACTTATATTTACTAATCACACCAAAAATTAAAAAGGAAAGGACATTTTGTAGTGGTTGCATTCATAGAGTGAGCAACTTATTCTCAGATTTCCTCCTTCCTTATCTTCCAAACTTCCATCTGATGAAAAATTGGTAGCATGAATCCTGTCATACAACATTGCTTCATTTTTTTTACTGAGGAGGACTTTGATTTTAGATGTGAGTTGTATGAAAATCTCTAGATTAGATTAAATTTTGGTATTACTGTTTGAAGGAGACTATAAACAGTATAAACCTAACCAGAATAAAGTTACCTAATGTGACACGCTGCAGTGAAAACTATTTGGATTATACTGTTCTGTAAGTATTTGGATGTTCTTTTAAATATTTTGTAAATACTCCATGTGAATCTATTTTTTCCTTTCTTATCTTCCACCTTTCCACATGTGGATTGAAGGTTCCTAAATGGTTTTATCAATTGCTATTTTGAGTTGTGGGACTGTTCAAAGAAATTGAATGGTTAGAGCCTTAACATATCTTCATTCTGTAAATCTTGCTTGTATTTCCAATAAATTCCATTTCTTTGAACAGTCCATGAGAAAATTTTGAAAGTACATTTTGTTGATGTTAAGGTAACACTCCTGTTACTATCCATGTGTTTCTAGTGCACAAGTACCAAAATAACAGAACCAGTGTGATCCCAGTTACATTATTTGGTTCCTTATAACAGATGAAGTCCAGGCTCCTATAAGTTTCTTCAAAGTCATCACAAATTTGATTTGTAGCTGACTGTGTAACAAAAAGGAAGCAATGAAATGAAGGCAATAGGGAACACAGCAGAAATGTAGGATTTATTTCTGTCAGATACATTACTGCACACAGTGTTGCACTCAGCAGTGGGAGGATCAGTAGTTCAAGTCTGCGTGGCAGTCATTCAGCAACAGCATAAAGGAAATCAAGCCCAAGCAGGGAGTGTTGAAACAACTTGTTTATAGATGCATTTACAGGGATTGTTCCATAAGTTTCTAAAGTGCTTCTAAGTTTATTCTACTTGAATTAGAGGTCTTTCTTTGATTCATTGTGTTGTGGCTCTTTGGAAATGAGCAAATGTTATGCATCCAAATACATAACATTAATCAGTGTATGCTACCTATCAGCATTGTGCTGATTGAAAGTTGTTTACAAGATTTTGTTATTTACCCACAAAACTTATTGCAGGTCAGCTGTGCACACAGAAGTGCAGGAAGTGTGAAGCTGGTCTTACACTGTGTCGTGTATCACTTTATGAAGTGGACAGAATGTTGTTGGAATTGACTTCTGCGTGCCATTGGCAATTCCTTTCCAAAGTTATGTCACTCTGCTGCTTATATAAGCACTTCATGCACTGTCCCACAGTGCCTTCTGCTGTGCTAGAAACCAGCACAAGATCCATGTAACATAGCTGAAATTTTTTGTATCAGGCCACTTTGTAGATCAGCTCCTCATCTTATTTTATCAAAATTCATGGTAGTGCCTTTGGTAATAGTTTGAATCAGAATAAATCCCTTTGAAGGGAATAGAAGGAAAGCTTTTGGTCTCTTTCTCTTCTGAGGTTGTGAATACATAAACAATAGTCTCAAAACTTTCCCTCATTGCCTTCAAATTAACCTCTTTTCCTGTGTTTTGATGACCAGACTTTCCCTGTGGAAAAAAAAGTTGCTGTTTCTCAGTTGTGTGTGTATCTGTGTCGTGTCAAGCTGTATCAAGAATAAAGAACTTAATAATGTCCTTGGAATTCTCTCTTGAAAGGGCAGGGGACTAAATAAATAGAATATTTTATACAAATATTCTAAGAATAATGATCAATAAAGGAAGCTTTCTGAGAATTACCATTCAAGCATCTAATTTTCAAGATCCCATCTCAGAATAACTTAAACAGTTTTTACTCATTACTGTGTTTATTTAGTCATTTTACAAACTTGAGTTATGCTCAGTAGTTATTGAGTTATTTTAATAGTTAGTGAATAAAGTATCAATAGGTATTTAGTAGCTTATTTTTCTAGATATTTGTGTTTAAAATCAAAGGATCCAAGTGCAATGAATTACACTAACATGCAGTTGATTATTAAATGGAATTTACAGTAAGAAATCAGGAATAGAGTTTAATCTGTTTACCATAGTTTTTGTTCTCCATTGAAAAGTTAAATGCAATCCCTAGAAAGCGCTAAATCACAGAGCTTCCAAAGAAAATGGTAAAATTAGTCAGCATCTGCAAAATTCTATGAAAATTTTCTCATTTGCCATTTTGGATTTAACATTATAGTATTATTTAAATGTAGGAAAAAAAAAGTTTATTTCTTTTAAATATCTCTTTGAAGGACACTTGATTTTAAAAAATTATCTCTTTCTGTAAAGAAGCCAATTAGCAAATATGTTTTAGCAGAATACTTAACTTTCGCTATGATATATGAGAGGAAATATAAATAGAGCCTGTTCTGATGGAATGAAGAGAGCATTTCAGCCTTCACTTTCAAATCTACTTTCTAATATGCTGTCCATATTTCATAGTTAATGAGATCCATAAACCCACATGTCTGTGAAACAGAAAAGTCTATGGTTTGAATAAAGTGGGTTAAAGCCATAAAAAATATAGTTTATCTCATGCTGAAAGAAAGTGGGCTGTGAACATGTAACAACACTATACATTAAATATTACTTTCTGAGGATAACATAATGTTTATACATGAAGATTTGATTATTTTTTCAAGATCGATGGTTTCAAAATACCAAAATGTGCACACGATAAAAAAGTCATTTTTCTGATTAGATTTTTCTTGTTTTCTTGTGGTGCTCCCCTTATATGGTAGATTAGCATTCTACTTTGCCCAAGCCTCCCATAGAGTTTATACATAAGGTCAGAATTAAATTTTGGACCCTAGGTTGTCTAGCTCCCTTCTTTCTATTTTAATCTGGTGTGTGGTGTTGGCAAAAAGCCCAGAGAGCCATCAGTCTGACTTTGAGGCCACTGCAGAGAAAAAGAGGAACCAGCAGTTGTGCTTCCAGGGTTGTTTCTTATATTGTGCTGGCCTTGGTTGTTTACAAGTGCAATTACAGCCATGCATGTAAAATACTGCCCAAAGAGGAAAAAGCATAAGGAATTATAGATACAATTACATTTTTTTCTAAGACTACTCTAAATATATGACAATGTGAAAAATTTGTGTTGGAGGTGTAAAGCCGTGAACCACAACTTTTCTGGAAGTTGTGACCAAAGATGAAATGGAAACATTTGGTTAAAAAGGAAATAAAAACTGGAAATTGGTAGATGAATTTTGGGTCCTGATAAATTATTTTAAAAGTGAAATGTATGTCAGAAAATAGGAAATCAAAGTTAATAGCAGGTGCATGAGTGGACATACACATCACTGCTGGAATTTCGGGCATTTGCAGACCCTTGATAGCTTTGCTTTAAAATGTCCCATTTTTCCAGAATATCTGCTTAATAATAACATCTTTTGTACCACTTGTAAAAGGAACAGTTTGTCTGTGTATGAGGTATAAGATAGTCAATTGCTGAAATATATTCCTTCAATTTTTAATGAGCTTTTTGTTATTCAAAATTGTTACTGATGTGAAATGAGCACAATCATTTTAGATGAAATTATAAAATTCAGGGAGTCTTTGCTACTTGATTGCAAAGGAACTTTCACACAATCTGTATTAGGTATTATTTAATTACCTTTGGGAATAATAATAAGTATAAGAAGAAGTGCTCAGCTAGTTAATTAGTTTGAAAGCTGGAAATAGCTTTAGCAAGAGTTTTAGTTGCACACAACTTTTGAGTAGTTTTCACTGTGCAGCATCATGGAAGCAAAATTACCTTGGTTTTATACCTTGGTTTACCATATTACACAAGGTATTTTTCTCTGAATATTTTCCTTAGGGTTACTTGGCCACATCCATGCAAAATAGTGGTATGTTTTAGAGTCATAAGTAGTAATGTAGATGTTTTGGTTGGGATCCCTCAGATTTAAAGAAGGATGCTGCTGCATCTGTTCTGTTTTTTCTTCTGTGCCATGCAGACAGAAAGGCATGAATAATACCCAGATTCTGAACACTTGATAATTTCAATTTCCTGATGCATTGGCAAGACAAGCTATGTTTGTTAACACCATTATGTACGATATTTTTCAACCAGGCCCCAAACAGCCTTTGTGAGCTATCTGTATTTTTCAAAATATGATTATTGAAAAAAAAATCAGTTTTTCTCCCAGGGAGTGTATATTGTGTCTGTGTGACTCTTTCCTAACTAATATTTGCTTGAAGTCTAATTGGATTGAGTAAAACATAAAATGCAAGTAAGAATATTGTGAAGATCTTAGGGATAAACCCTTCTTATATACAAAGGACCTGCTTCTGTAATGTAAATTAGTATTAACTAAAATGGAATTTGAGTGCATTCCCAGATGCTTTACTGAATCAGGGTTCATATTCCCTCAAAATTTGCGTCTGTCAAAAGTGTTTTAAAAATTCTAGGCGAGATTGTAACTGGCAGGTGGTGGAGAACAGGGGGGATTGAGGTGATTTGCTGATCTTGGCATTGCTCCCCAGCCCATTTTCTCATCTGCAGTCTTTAGGTTTCCTCAGTGTTCTGGGCTAATCTGGAACTAAAGTGCAGCAGTATGGGATGTGTATTTCAAGTTGGTATTGGTTCAGTCCCTGTTCAAAATTAGAAATATTCTTCTCATATACTCAAGCTCTTAAATGAACCAGTCCAAATAGAAAGTTCCACTGCACTTACGTGGGTCAAGCATTAGTGCAAATACAATTGTTTCAGGAGCTGTAGTTCCTCATTGCTTACAGCACTTTTCAAAGACCCATGTCTAAATTTGTAGCTATTTTCATAAGCATCTTTTGAAGTTCTGAAAAAGTTTTCTTAGTCCACTGACAACTAGCTCTATCTTTTTTTTGCTGCTGTTGGTTCATAGGCATATTAAAAAGAAATCTTGGGCTTAACTAACCTATTCAACTTGCAGACAAGATTGGAGTTCGGCCCCACTCTCCCTATTTTCTTCTTGACAAAATTTGGTATATTTATTAGTATTATTAGAGTCTATTTCCCTGAACATTTTTTGTAGTTGACGTGAACCCCAATGCCAGAATTCACATAGCTGTGTAAATTCTATTATATAAAATTGGCACAAATACAAACCACAGCATAACTAGATCACAGAACTGTTAAGGCTGGAAGAGGCCTCCAAGATCATATAGTCCAACCATCAGCCCAGCACCTCCATAATTAGCCCTGAACAACATCCTCAAATGCCACCTTCAGATTCTTCTTGAACCCTTCCAAAGATGGTGACTTCACCACCTCCCTGGGCAACTTATTCCAGTGCCTAACCACTCTTGCAGTGAAAAAAAATTTCCTATTATCTAGTCTTTATCTCTCCTGGTGCAGCTTAAGGCCATTTTTATCTCATCCTTTCACCTGAAGCATGGCAGAAGTGACCAGCCCTCACCTCACTACACACTCCTTTCAGTGTCATAGAGAGCTGAGTTGTAGGTCATCTCTTCTCTTTGTGAAAAATTCATTTGTTTACATGGATTCAGTTTGCCCAGGCAGAAAGTCTTGTGCAAGGCTTTCAGCAAGGGTCTTAAAAAGAGGATTTTCATTCCTTTGTGGAAGATGGTCTTGCATTTTTCTGCATAATTGTGTTAAGTTTGCTGTGCGTTTCTGTGAGTTCTCCCCTTTACTGTCCTGTACCTCATAATTAGCAAGGTTTCAAGAACATGGAAATAGCAGCAATGTTTCAGTTATAAATTGCTTTTAGACTGTATATAGCTTAAAGAATATTTCAGGATGCTTAAGGTAAAAGACACTGGAATTTCAGATAACAAAATTGCTGTTAATTTTTAATCCATGCCAAATAATATTGCAGGAAGTGAAACATGTTTGTTAGTAGTGAGGGTAATAAAGCTCTCCCAAAATATCAAGCAAACTGACAGCTTTGAAAAGTCAGAGATAACTTATAATAGAGAGGGGAAAATAAATATTTCTGGTATCAACTGGCATTTTCCTGCCAAGTTTGTGTTGGTCAAAGTGTACGTTTACTTCTGATTTCAATAGCACTCACTTCCTTGCGTATTGTATGCTGGAAGGAGCCAGCAGCCCATGAGGCTTGGAGCTGGTGTTTGCATGGCACAGGTGGAGTTGCTCCCCGCTGCCTTTGAGGGCTGACCTGTGTCCCCCAGGGCAGGTGACATCCAGGGGCTGGAGCAGGGAGGGAAGGGAGCTGTCGGGAAGCGGTGGCACGCGCGCACCTGCCCGGCAGCTGCTCGGGGCCGCCTGCACCTGCCCACGCGCCGCTGTCACACCCGAGCAGGAACACGAGCTGCACATCTGTCCCTCGAAGAAGAAGCAGATGGCTGTGTGCAGCTTCAGAGGAGCCAAGTGTTTGCTGAAATGAGCCACTTAGAGGTGGATGCCTTTATAGGCGTACGGTTACAGTGCTTTGCTGGATGTACTGGAGGTTTGCAAATTACTATAGTAAAAATGTTCATCTGGAAGATATCAGAAACAGCAAGAACTGATTTGTTCCCTTCCTTTTCAAGTGTATTCTTGATTGACGTGGCCATTGTCCAGGGGTTAAAAGTCAAGACATTGTCCAGTTCCTATCTGTTGCTTCTTTGACTTTGGCCAAATTGTTCCATTCTTTCTTGTATTTTAGGTCTTGTTTGTAACAGTAGTCTCAATAATACAAGGTTTTTAGCCAAAAGTGCTTTGTGAAAGTGAACTTTTAATATGTTAACATTAATATTGATGTCATACATATATTCTCCTCCCCTTCATCTTTGTTTTGGGGTTATTTAATTTGATGTTCACTGAGAAACAGCTGACATGTGGTTGAAGGTACTTTTTATAAAGAAATGGAGCTGTGTTAAGAGAAAAGTGATGAAAGTACATTAAATATCCCTTACCAGCATTATTTTTTAGCATCCAAAGACATCATCACTTATTAAGACATTCTAAGCCCAATGTTGCACATGAGGAATGAATAAAGAGGGACAATGAGCACCAAATGTGTAAAGGTGGTTGTGTATTACCTCCAAAGAAAATTTATGATTTATGGAATGATTTAGTCAGTTGTTTATAATCTCATCAGCATGTCAGCATGTTTAACTTTCTAGCAAAATCATACAATTTTATGTTGTATTTGTACCCTGAGGCTCCAGTACAATAGAGGAATAGTTCAGGCTAGGAGCAATGATAAGTAGTATTTTTCAATTACAGGAGGCTGAAAGCATAGTGATGTTGCAGGAAGTTTCTTTTGGCACAGCACCTTCTGCATTTAAAAAAAAAAAAGGTACTCTTTGTTTTAAAACGGCTGCGGATCAGTTCCTGAGGCTGAAATATGAAATGTTATCAGCAAAGTGCCTGCAAAGTCCAATGCTGGCTGAAGTGCTGCAATGCCAAAGTTTGGCTTATTATAGAGCATGCATTTTCTTTAAAACAGTATTCTACTCTGTATTCAATAAGTCTTTAAAAATGGCCAAGTTACTCTCACATAAACTCTTTCTCTGTTTATTTTTAATTTGCTCTGACATAGTGCTAACACAAGAAAATGTGAAATGCTACGTGTAAATAATTTTATTTTTGTTAAAACCTAAATTTTTAGTCAGTCCTTGAATAGCTCAGAAGACCATCTTTATGCAACAGCTGTGTGCACCAAACAAGGATTCTCTAATTTCTCTGTATGCATTCATCTAAACCACAGCACAGCATTGGCATTCTTGTGCCAAAAGGCAGCAACTTTCAAGTTGTGTGGCAATTTTCCTTTTTGAAAGGAAGATGTGTTCTGGAAGTGGATACTCTATTGTAGCTTAGTTTCAAATTAAATCCTGATATCTTGAACATCCCTGATCACAGGTTACAGTTTGTCAGTTCCCTTCACAGGTCATCTGAAATCCTGCTGCATGACTCATTTGATTTGTCTTGGAGCTCAGGATTGTCCATGAAATAGAAGTAGACAAGTTCTTCTTTTCCTCCACAACCTGTGGACTTAACACCTAGAAAATTCCTTAGCCAGAACTGTTTACTGTGGACCATATCACTTCAAAGGGTGAACCGCAGTATCAACAATCTTACTGTGCAGCTGCTTTGCAATATAAAGAAACCCAAGGGGGGGGAAAAAAAACAAACTACAAAACCTATATTGCACTGGCAAACAATATTTGCTCAACTGGAATTCTCTACACAATATATCTTGGTTCAATAACAATTTTATTTGAAGAGCTTATGACATTAATAACAGTTTGATAATGTTTCTGGAAGCTGCAGTGCTTCAGACATGCTAAATTTTGCCAGATCCAATTCTGCTAAAATTTACTGATCATTCTGTTGGTTGCAGTACGAAATAAAACAGACCCTTAAGAAATATCAACTCAAACATCTTAAGAGAGAGGTTGGTCCTACATTAGGACAATTGAATAAATCTTGAATTTCCACTCTGAATCTAGGGAGGAAAATAAAGAATACTGATTTTTAAGCTTGGCTAATTAAGCCTGGGACAATTGTAGCAGTGAACTGAGCAGTTGCAGGCCTAAGCAGCTGTCTTTTGCCAAGAGAGTCTGAGGCTGTGGAAGGACAGACTGCATTAGCAAAGGCAGCTAAGCACATTCTGCCCAGTAATTCTGTTGGTGGTAGAATTTTTACACCTAAAACTGTGTTGCATGGACTAGTCCTATGATTAAACAAAGGGATAGTGATGGATTAAAGTGTGGATAAGGACTTCAGATGCAGAATGAGGCAGCAGCAAGTGAAGACCCTCACTTTGAAGATTTTGGTAATGGAGCTAGATGGTGTAGAGTAGAATACAGAAATATATAGTGAGTTTCAGAAAGTAAAAGAGTGAGAAAAGTTTGGTGTTTGAAGGCTTACAGTGGAAAGTTACTGGGAGAGAAGTGACCTTTTGCATGCTTTCTAAATTTTTTCTCTGTGTCCCCTAATAACATTTGAATGTGTTGGCCAATTTCAGCTGCATTTGACAGAAATGTAGGAGTCTGGGAGAGCAATATTTACTGCTGGTTGTTTTAAATAGACAGCAGGGAAGATGGAGAAGGCACTCTAAGTTGCCCAACAGGACAAAACTTTATTGTGGCATCACTTTTATTAGAGCATCCATGTGAGAGGGAGACATCACTACAGGGGGCTACAAGAATTTACAGAGTCCCAAAAAATTAAAATATGTTTCCCTACCAACTAAATTCAACATTATCCATGTGGTGGAAAGGTGAGGATGTTTGAGGATAAGTACATATCCAAAAACATGAACAAATATTTAAGACACTAAAAGTTAAAATCCATTCACGTTTGTAAACGGGGCATGGCTGCAGGCTGGGCTACAGTCAGATCGTTAGCGTGGTGACTATAATTCAAAATTGATGTCAGCATTCTGTAGATGTCATAGGTACTGTGGACTGTCACTAGATCTTTAGATCAGAGTTGAGCAGTTGTGGCTAAAATAAGGGAAGTAATGTTATTTTAGTCTTTCTGGAGGTGTTAATGTGCTGATCATTGCAGAGCTGAATAAATAAGCTGAGAGGACTAAACTTTTTAATTGTGAAATTAATTATCACAGAAGTGTCACTTATGCTGGGGTTTGTTGTGGATATGATAAAGAGTTCTGATAAAAGCAACTGTTTATGAAAATGAAACAAGAAATTAGATGTAATCATTTTGGAACTGAAGGAACTTTTTTCTAGTTGCAAATTGGTTTGCAGTAGTACTTTTGTGTTATTATTTTTACTTAATGGTGCTTAATGGTAAAAGCAATTTTTTTTTTTTTTTAAAGTTTACTTCAGTGGTGGTTTTGGTTTAATGTAAATACAAGTGTTGTTCCACAGAGAGGTATCATTTTACATCAAAGTCCTGATAAAACCCAGTAAATAAACTTTCCTGAACATATAAATACTAAACAATTGGGTTGTTTACAGCTAAATATTTACTTCAAAGTCTTAGAAATGTTTAAAAACTGGTTTTTCTAGTTTCTGTTGCAGCCAATGCCCTCATAGGATCTCTTTTCAATCCTCGTTTTTCTTTGCACACATCTTGTTTAAGCAGGAAGAGCTTAATTTAAGCTGTAATCTTTCATCAGAATAAACCTTAGACTGTTTTCAAAATACTGGTACTCCTCTCCCCCCTCAGTTTGACAGGGCCCAGCAGCTTATTGCTTAAAGCTGACTGATGCCTAGTAAATGCACTGTTTCACCAGCCCACCTCTGCAGGGTGACACTCCTGTAATTTACCAACATCAACACCAGTTTAGGTTATCTTTTTTTCAAGAACAGATAATAGAGTCCAGTGTGCAGAGGCTTTAGCATCCTTTGCCGGCTCCCACTGGGAATTTATACTAATGGCTGAAGGCAGGACAGTCTGGTCTCTGTCTTTGGGTTGAGGTTGTTTAGTGATGCTTTCCATTGCAAAGACTTGTCATCAGCTGAGCATTCATCTCCCTCTATTTAGAACACAGTATGCCTTAGAGCTCTCAGGCAAAGCTAAGCCTTACTGTTCTAGTGACAAGTTCCTGAGACAGGATCTACCTGCTGCCTTTATTGCTTAAGCACAAATTGCCTATGGTTAAATATTTGATCATTTAAGATACAGGTGGCTGCCAGGGGAGTTAATGTAAGAAGCAGCAATACTGATGATATACCGGCGGAGTTCAAATGGATCTAAAGGGAGCTGGTTAAACTAGACAAGTACACAGATTTTGATCACTACCACTTGAATTCCAACAGTGTATTGCATGGGACAAATTACATGGATTTGTAACTATTGTTGTTGAATTGATTCATTTTAACTAGAAATCATCAAATACTAACCTGTCCTTGAGTGCTATGTTTTCCTTTTTATCACAAAAACAGGTGCATTCTTTTGTAGGTTGGTGGGGAAGGTGGGGAAGGGAGGAGTAGAGAAATGCATTATGTAATTTTAAAGCTTTTTCTTTTTAGATTTCTGTGTCAAAATGTTAGGCATAGTCATGTCTTCTGTATTCAACTTCACCACAGGAAGAAGGCAACAGAACAGGAAAAAAGTAAACTCTAACCTAAGTAACAATTGTTAATACAGACTTTTTACATTGAAAAAGAGCATGCCCAGAATGTTGTTGGAAATCCTACTAAAGGAACACTTTTTAAAATTAAATGTTGCATTTAGTACATTGAGATAGAGAGGATGTGTAAAGCAGCACAAGTAAAGAACTGTGAAATAGTCATCATGTATTTTCTCCTTGGTTTCAAGCAATTTAGATGATGAGATGGCTTTGCTGTGTCTGCTGACATCTGGCATGTTCAGATACTCACCCTCACATTTCAACTGTCATAAAACATATTTATTATAATTTTGACAGAACTTGAAGCTTTTAAACTCCAATCCGTTGAGGGGCAAATGGGTTTTTTTGTATGCTCCTGGAAATAGTTTATGCAGCTTTAAAAATGCATAGTACAAGGTTTAGACCTCTATCAAAAAATCTCTTCTGAATCTACAAAGAATCAGAGGACTAATAGTATTTCCTTAAAACTTAAAGGTATTTTTAAATCCTGATAATTTTTTTTATTATTATTTCATTAGATGAAATTTTAACTGGAAATTTTCATTTCATATACAAGACCTATGTATTTTCTCTTCCTGTAAGTTAAAAATACTCAGCAGGGATGTGCAGTCTCAGTCTAGACTTGCAAAGTGCTGCTGTGAGCAGCCACCTTCCACCCTGCCAAGCCTCTTTCTGTCGCCAGTGCACATGCACACAGTCACAGAGATTAGCCTGAACTCAGTAATATAAGTCCATAAATCTTATAGCAAAGAGATTTCTGAAACTGTTAGAAAAAAGCTTTACGCGTACTGTTGTGGATGGTGTAGCACTTCTCTTCCTCTTTCCAAGTAGCTTACCCAGTTCAGATCAAGCCTCTGATATCAGTAACCTCTGTTGCAATGATGCTAGAGGACTGTGAACTTTTGAGTTCTAAGTCCTTAAACAGGAAAAAGTTCTCTTTTTCCCCAAGTGCTGGGAGGGTGGGGAGCTGCCATTGGTAGATGCAGCAGCAGGGCCACAGCAGAGGCAGCTGGTGCAGGAGGAGCAGTTCTCACACATTCCCTGTGTCTCTCACACAAATGCCATCAGCTGGTGGTAGGAAAAGCAGCAGCGAGATCACAGGGCTGCACTTCACGTGGTTCACTGGGGTCCTGAGTTTATAGAAATGGTAAAAAGAGCAGACACAATTTCCGAAAGGAAGTAGTCTCTAGGGTGTAATGCCCTGCAAGACAGGACTTCTTTTCTTTTGGAATTTTCCACTTCTCATCATAATGTCTTAACGCTGCAGACACCAAGCAGTTGTGAGTATTCCCACGGCAAGGCCACTCTGTGGTTTGCCATGTGTACAGCCTCATTGTTACAGACTCACTGTGCTTTCATTTTCTTTGGTTTTCATTGCCAGACATGGAAAATAGAAACTACCCTTTAGTGAATGTATTTCCTATCCTATTAAAATAAAGAAATCACTGTTGATAGCTCTTGCATTGGTCCTGCTCATACTAATTTCCATTAAAACACCAAGCCTTACCTGATATCCCTCACACACACACAAATGCTCCACCCCCCCAATACTAAAGTGCATTAGGAAAGTCCTGGACCAATATCTCTAGACAATGAAGTCTTCTAGAACCTGCCACCAGCAACGTTATTTTATCTTGTTGGTCAATATGTCTCTAAGTTTAACTGAAAAGAGCACAGCTAGGGTTGTAAATGATGTGGACACACTTCCTTAGCAGATCTTCAGGTTTGGTCTGGTGATCAGAAACAATCTAGTAAATGCAACATAAGTGACTGTGTGCACTCTAGCAGTTTACTTCAGTACAAATACTGGTTCACTTAAACCACATTCCTCTTTCAAGTACCCTTCAACTTCGTTAAACAGTTTGCAAACCCCTGCTTTACTTGCCAGAGCAAGAGAATTATGAGTGTGCATGTAGTTACTAGTCTCAGCTGGTAAAATGGTAGCTGACATCTGGAGGCAATAACTTTCTGAAACTCAATGGCCTGATCCCCTACTGAAAATACATTTGTTTTAAAGGGAGGGCAGGAAAGAGTCTCCTTACTCTAATATGAAGTGTCACAATCAGAAAAATATGGATCTTTCATTTTCTAAATGATTGCTGAAATTCTAGTGGGAGGTGTCCCTGCCCATGGCAGGAGGCTTGAAGCTAGATTAATGTTAAAATCCCTTTCAACCCAAACCATTGTACAGTTCTGTGAAATTAGCTTCTGTTGTCTGCAATGGTCTGGATGTCAGTGGTTGTCTCCAGTTATCTGCACTGGATGAATTTCAGCTACTGACTCTCATGTTGGGTCAGTGACCTGATGGACAGCCTGATGCCTTTCCAGGAATCACTAGAGAAAGAAGAAGTTCTTCCCAGAGGGCTCTGAACCTCCCTGTCTGGCATGTCCCTGCCTGCGTCTTCGTATCTGAGTCCTCTTTTGCTTTTGCATTTTACAGAAAGCTGCCCATGGAGATGCACCTTGTATCTTCAAGTCAGCTTAACAGAACCCTACTGCCCCTTATCTGTGGTTAGGGAGAACCTCATCACAGAAGTCAGCTTCACCTAGTCAAATTTTGCAACAAAATGCAGCTTATTGCATAATAGTGCAGAAAACCTAATTCCTTCACTAGGGTCTAGCTCTATTCTCAAAGTGATTTATGATTTTCATTTTTGGAAGAAGCTTTGTAGCTCTTTATTGCTAGCAAAGGTTTCCTGATTTTGTTATGTGGATCTTAGGAAGGAAAAATTCTGATTCATTAGTATTGCATTTCACAGATTCTGCTACTCCTTGTCATTTTTTAAAACATAAGACACTGATGCTGTATGTTCACACCTTTAAGTCTTTTGGAGATCTTTCAAGATGTAAGATATAATAATGGCCAACCCTTTCCATTGCATTTCAAGCAAACAGTTCACAACTCTGCAGGAGCTAGAGCTAAGACAATTGGAGTCACTTTTTGCCCTTTCTGTTCCGGACTATTTTGGATACTATTCCATTTCTGGTATAATTTGTACCATAAGGGTACACCAGCTACAAGGGATTACAGCATTGATGGCCATACTGTTATGAATCTCTCCTGATCCTAACAGACTGCTGTGGAAGAGACTGCAAAAGGCATTGCCCACTGAGAGCTTTGTACTGTTTAAACAATACTTAAAATCAGAGTTTTCCTCACTGGATTCAAGGTTTTTATATTTTGCTGTCCTCTGCCACAACAGGATGTTAAATTCACGCATGGAGTTTATCTTGGCCATGAGTTTAAATTGTCTTGTTGAGTTTCTCATTTTGCATTTTCTAAAAATTGTCACACAATTCCAGTATTTCTTTTGGAGACATCCAGGTTGAAGTGAAATAATTTGACTTTCAGATTACAGTAGAAAGAAAATCTTGAGTGTTTAAAATAAAAGCTAGGATACAATAAACTTTGTTCTGTCAAATGCTGCAATTTAAATGATCTCTAAACACTGTAACATTTCCGAGGTAAACAAACTCTGGAAGGTCAGTGGATCACTGTACACATCAATTTGTACTCCCAGTTCATGTTTTGCATTCCACTAACAGAACTTTTTTCCCTGCAGAGCTGCTAAAACTTGAAAAATGCTATGGAGCCATTTATTTTGCCTTTCCATTTACATTTTGAATGTATTTGTCTTAAAAACTTTAATGAGATGCTGTGTTTATTAAATTTCACATATTCCACTTCATTGAATAAAACTAGATACAGAACCCTCAGACAAATTCTGGTGTGGAGTAGAGGGCCATCATTGTCACAACATCAGGACAGCTGACAATTTTCTGTGCTGTTTGTGTGTTTATATGTGATGGTAAGATGGCTCATATTTCCTGACTTGTGAGACCTGCCTTTGTGTGTGTGTGTGTGTGTGTGTGTGTGTGTGTGTGTGTGTGTGTGTTCACAGCTTGCACAAGTGGACTCCAGGGCTGTACATCTGGGCGCTGTCCTTATCCGTGGCCTTACGACTTTGCTGATGGCCAACAGCGCCTGCGGCTTTCCATTCAGGATGGATGATCTGATGCCTTGGGCAGTGTTTGATGGAAAACTTTTTCAAGAAAAATACCAGAAGGCACACCAAGGTTGCTCTGTGGAAGAACTTTTGGAAGGCAATGTAAGTAATCACTTCCTTTTAGTTCTGCATTCTTTGTAAAAATGTACCTGTCCATTTTGTTTGTTGTTTGTGTATTCATGTTTACACTTTTCCCCTTTCTTTGTATTTTTCTTCTCTTTCTTATTCCTTTTTCATTCTCTCCACAAAAAATAATTTTTAAATTAAGAGTAGAAATACTGAGCTTATGAAGGAAGCTGTAATTTTACCTTTATTTTTCTTCCCACTGCTCCGAAAATAATAGAAGGAAAATAGTTGTCAATTTCAAAAATGAAAATGCCTACAGTAGTTTTCTAGTACTGAGATATGAGATCTTTCTCCCATAAGATTTTAAGGAACATATGAAGAACACCTTTAAAAAAAACAAATGTTTTAAGTGTGATATTTTTAATGGCATTAAAGAACCTAAATTTTGAGATTAAGTTTTGGCAAATTCAAAGAGGAACTGCAAATAAGAAGAAGGTACATTCTTTTAGAATAGGTAAATATGGGTATTTCTTTTAGAATCCCACCAAGTACCTTCTTGTAGCTCTAAGTACTTATTTAGTTCTCAGTTCCACTTTATTTTACAAATCTGGGGATTTATCAGATTTGCATGCTGTGTTACCAGAAGAGCAGTGTGATTTCAGACATGTCTGGGCAGGGAGGTCCTGCTGAGCATTGCACAGGGGCAGCATGTCCAGGCTCAGGGTCTGCTGGACTCAGTGCCAGACTGTGCAGATGCACTGGTGAAGCCTCAATCCAGACCTGCCTCCTGCCCCACCAGCACAGAATATGTGGTGAGATCCTTGGGTGAATCTATACCCATCTGGGAAGGTAGCTCTAAAGAGCTTCAATTAATGTGTCTTCCTCTATTAATGTGTCTGAAAAGACTGTATCATTTAATTACTTTTGAAAATCTTACCTTCAAAATGCTTTTACCTGCTACTAAATGTATCACTTGAGGTTAAATTAATTACAGAGAAAACAGTTTCAGTTTTGATTTATTTTAATCTTATGTATCAATGCCAGGTTTTTTTGTAAAACTGGTTTCCTTTTGTGATTTTGTGTCCAGCTGCATACCATGCTGGTCTGGAGTGAGGAGTGCAGCTCTTTTGGGTGGGTGGAATAAACATGTTTTTAGCATGAAGGAGGAGAATAATCCTTTCCATATGTGTTCAATCATATGATTAGGACCATAACCTCTGTCCAAATCCTGTGGTTCATATTAATTGGTCTGTTGGTTTCAGTAGATTTTGGATTGGGTTAATGGTTCATCCAGGAATTTCATGCAGGACTTTTACAAAACAATAGAGGGTTTAAAGAATAAATGAGAAAATGTTAAAGTATCAAAAATGAAATTGATACTTGTTTTCCTCTTGGGTAGAATTCAGGTTAGTGAATAACTTTGACAATAAAAATGTAAATCTGTACAACTTTTATGTTAATTGATACAGTTATTTTTAAATGTGTTATGTATAGTATGTTTTAGCTAACATTTTAAAGTCTTGTGTTAGTTGGAGTTCTATTTTATTCTGTTTTATAATGAAGATGAAGAAAGATCTTGCTTTCCTAGAACAGAGTTAGAAAAATTCTTGGTCAACTGAAATATGTAGGTTAGGGTTTTTAAAAGCCTGATACTCTTTTTTAAACAAACCCCAGATAATCTGTTCTGTTGAGAGGAAAAATACTCTAGCTATGTGAACTTTCAGAGTAGATTAAATACCTTTCTCTTTTTTTGTTACAATTTTATGGTACATATATGGCAGAGATATGTACCCAGACTAATAAAATAGCTTTCCAGCTTATCAGTTTGAGGCAAGAATCTGTTTTGGGGAGAATTGCCAAGAGATGCCAGTTTAACTGGGAACACTGGCAAGGCAACATGTGATTGGTTTTCCCTCTTATTGTAAGTTCAACTTTAATAAACAAAAATGGTACTTAGTTCCTGGCAGAGCTTAATATACTGCTGGAAGCCAAGATCTTTTAGCACTTGTTTGTTAACAATCTAGCCTTGAGCACCACAAATCTAATCTGGTGATAGTGACAGTATTGTATTCAGAAAATAAGTTATTCTACACAGTATGTTTTCTTACGGAAAAGAAAAATAATAGGAAAAAGTTATTCGTTTAGTTGTTCAGTGCTTGTCTCCTAACTCCTAGGGTCCCTTCACTGTTATCAGGACAGTTGCATTACTTCAGGGACTTGAGGCAATCTCAGAATCAGTGTTGTTTTGAATCTGATAGGTTTAAGTACAGTTAATAGGTTTCTGACAATTACAGTGGAAATACAATCCTGGGTAAATATTTACATGTATATCAAAAATTTTGAACATCTTAGGGTTTGCTTCCTACAGGTTCTTATACCAAAGGAAGAAAATGTGTACATTAAATACAGTTGATATTTTTGTGGGCAAGTTTCTGTGTAGCTCAGCTCTTTGTAGCCTAACAGCTGTTAAAAGATTAAAAAATGGATAGCTTCTGATAAGAATAAAAATAGAGCCATCTTGTTTTTTTTACAAAATCAGGCTAAGCTCTTATTATGCTAGTTCTGTTTTTCAAAATTGTAATCATATTAGTTTGTTTATCCACACAGAAAATTGGCTATAATAGACTCATAAAGAAGTGAGGCAATGATATTATCACTTTATTAGCCTTTTTATTGTGCTTCTCACTAATGAGTATGTTCATGGTCAATTTTTTTTAATTAAAACCAAATTACATCATGAGGTCAGCATAATTGATGTGTTTTGTTCTTTTCTGATCTCACTTTTCATCCAACCTCCATACGCTCTGAATTTATTCTCCCAGGAATAAAATGAAAGGTTTTTCTCTGTGCTCTTCACAGGCTGGACCCAGCTTGAGTGGTAAAACAAAATTTTTTAAAAATCTGTGTGTTTTAGTTAAGTCTCTCTAAAGATGTTTGTTAACTCAAGAAATGTATTAAGGAAGTTCTTAGCAGGGTTCATACAGGGAGTCAGACTCTACCTTTAATTTAAGAAGCCTCTCTAGCTACTGCAGTCTTGCTTCCTTTTGGATTTTTTTAACTTATCCTGTAATCTTCAAAAGTAAATGTCATCTTGTAAAAATCACTTAAATTTTATGAAAATAACAAATTATGCTGTTATTCTGAAGTCTCTTTTCCCAATTCTCTTCATTGTGTAGTAAATCTCACATGCCCTGTATCAATCAGGAAAAAAATATATACTATCTAAGATGTGTCACTTTTTCAAGGCTCACAGAAATCAGAGAAAGTTAAAGATGTATCACATCTGTCAATATTACGTCCTAAAATAGCTTCATCTTGACCTTTTGACAATAGAATTTTTCATCACACCACGAGGTAAACACTTGAATTTAATTCCCCCATTACTTTTTAGACTTCGTTAGGTTTTATCAGTCAGGAGTTGGGGCAGATGTATTACTGTTGGGTGAGTTCTGTTTCTAGTGTATGAGATTAAGAGGCTGATTCTAACTGGTGTGTTTTCCATGAGTTCATCAGTCCTTATCTGGAGGCTTTAGCCATCTCTGCCTGAGGTATTGCAGACGGAAGTCTACTTAAGTGCATCTGCAGGTGCAAGGTCATAGAATAGGACAGCAAGATGCTGTCTCACATCTGCAGATGTGAGCAGAGAAGGAAAAACTACTTCTCTGAGAAAGGGGAAAGCATTTCTTCTGCAACTCTACTCATCCCTCCAGGTATCCACATTAAATATTAAATGTTCAAACTTTATTTCCTATAAAAATATGAACCAGATCTCCCAGCTTCTTGCATGCCCAAGTGTGTCTAAGACAAGTCTTATAGTTGTTGTGTATGTGTTTAATTTGTGCTACACCTGAAGAAAGAAGAGCAGAAGAGTCATTGATTTTTAACTGTGTTTTCTGCAGGAGTCTTTGTACACACCCTTCCAGAATTTGAAATCTCTCATTTGCAAGGTTTGCATGGCAAAGAACAGAACAATACAGAGCAGACCAAGAGGGAATGGATTTAACACAGGTTAGCATTGTGTGAATTTTCTCAATAAAGTTAATATATAGATGAGCTGAATTATTCTTCAGCAGCAGCAGCAATTACCTTGGCAGCCCGTCAAGCTAAGTAAATTTTAAGCTCTTTCTCCAAGAAGCAATGAATAGATCTAAGACAATATTTACTGTTTTTAGCAATTTATGTGAATTTGATTACCAAAGTTTATATAGAATAATATTTCCATCTAGGTACATAACTAGTGAGATATATGCAATAAGTATCATTAATTGACAAAAACATCACTATTTATTCAGTGACTAAAGATATTTTTATAGGAGAAATTAAATGGCTCCGCTTTTTCTTGCAATCTCTCAGGGAAGCTATTTAACATTGATAGTTGAAGGTCAGAATGAGACATTGAAGATGAAATACTTCTTATTGGATTCACTGACATATTTCAAAATAGAAGAGAGCTTTTGGTCAATTTGAAAAACTGTGCTTTCTTGCTTAAGATCTTGCTCTTTTCCCCCAAATTTATGGCTCAGTTTGCCAAAGAACTCAGTTTGAAAAATTGTTTTCCCTACCTGAGCTGCCTGACTTGCAGGGTAAAAAACATCTAAAAGTTTTTTAAAATCAGTCACAGATCAACCTGAATGTTGAGGCTTTGAGACTTTGAAATAATTTACACTGAATCTCAGTGTTTATGCTCATACTATATTTATTACCTGCTTAATACCTGATCAGTTATAATGTCTGTGAGGACAGAAATTACCCTTTCAGAATTCCTTGTGCAAATTACAACAGACAGAATGATTTTCTGCTAGTTCAGTACTTTGCATTATGTGGCAGCAATACTTCTGCTGTGGGTCTACAACAAGGTCATGCTGGACACTCAAAATTGAGGATATCTGTTGGTGATTTATAATACCAGACCTTGGTAGCATCTGCTTTTCCTTGAGAGCTATATTTAACCATTTTAATTATGATTTGTGATTCCAATTTGGAGAGAGATTTCTGTTTGTTTTAATGACTGCAGTGTCCAAATCTGTGTCATAAAATTTTGATCTGGTTTCTAAATACACTTGTTAACAGCTTGTAATCATGATGTGCATAGATGGAAGTGAGGACAAGAGCCATGCTCTTAGGCTGACTTAAGCTTGGAAAGATCATAATTGTGCATGAGTATTTTGGCACAAAACTAAGAAATACTGTTTCCTTAAAAGAATACACTGTCTCTCCTTTTCTCCATTTCATCTTACATATTGTCAGAGTTGCTTAGTGAATACTGTTTTTCAGGAAGAGAACAAAGAGATTTTAATCCCAGGTTCCAACAGCCACACAGAAGTCATTGTGTTTCTCCATATCATAACCAGATGAGGGAGTTCACACAAAGACATCTGCAATCCCAAGGTAAAAAAATGGATACATGTTTGTGGGTTTGGAATTGTCCCTATCACCAGTATGACAGCTCTGTGTCTACCTGCAGTTCATGTTTATATGTGAAGTAACCCTACAGCAGTCAGCAACAAATCTTGCATTGATGCCTTAAGTTTTAGCTTTTCTATTTTTCAGATTCTGGGCTGCTTTAGTGTGTAGTTCTGAGCTTCATCTTAAGGCTTGCTAAGCTCGCTTCACAGAGTAGGTAAACAGAGCAAGTCCTTTTCTAGCCTGGGACCAAGGACAGCCCATATTAGTTTTGGGCCCAAGAACATAAACAACAGTGGACTTAAGAGAGAAAAACAAGAAGAATGGGACTTCATAACCTAAAGCTGTAACTGGACAATTAACTCCAATATGCTAATGGACCAAAAGGTATAAAAATGTGACACCTCATGACCGGTTGACCATTTTTGTGACCATTTTGGGTTCATCTTGGGTGTAGCCCTGGCTGGGCTCTTGTACTGCCCAAGGTGTATCTTTTAAGGCCTTTTAATAAATACCTACTTCATTCTTTTAACTCTGTCTAGCCTCTGTTCTAGGTCAGCTTTCACAAGACATCAGCATCACTTACGCAGTTGTGTATTGCCACTTGCAAAAACTAATTCTGCAGGGTGAGGTGGAGTGTAGCATTGTAATCTGCAGTTATCTTCCACTCAGTGTTCTGGGAAATGAGCTTTCATGTGGTATTTGTAATTTTCATGCTTGGTCTCAGCTGAACTGTGTTTAAAATTGTAACAGTTCTAAAACAAATTGGCACAGCTGCACAGAAATGTGTCTGAAGTCTTTAGCTGCAGATCTTCGTTCATACTTCAACAAAACCCTCAAGCATATGAATAAAGTTACACACATTCTTAAGTGGTTTTCTAGATCAGGGTCTTTGCTTCCAGGTCACTGCCTAAGTGATACAAATGCAAGTTTTGTCTTGCCTTGGCATTAATCTTAAGTCATTCACCAGCCTCACTTCTTGAAGAGAGCTGACATTTCAGTGAAACGCCACAGTGGATAACACTGTTGAGCTGACTTAATTCAGTTTTACTTCCTCATTACTGTGAGTTGAAGCACATACATGTAGATTAAAGAAAATAAGCAAAAGGAAGAGAGGTGTCTAAGAAACATCAATTATTTTATTAAGTCTGCAGAGCCTGAATTTCTTTTATGTTTCCAGGTGAGGTTTTCAAATAAGATTGCTGATGTGATTAGGAAAAATAAATAATAAATAGATACAGTGAAATCTTTAATGTGTTTCAGCTGCCACTGTTGAATGCTCAGAGTAAGATAATATAATTTGATTCACAAATAATATTCTTTGATCCTCTATGTAAAATATAAAGCTAAAATATAGAGTATGTATGCTGATCACAAGCAAAACCCAAACTGGTCACTGTTACCAGTTCTTGACCATCTGAAGAAACCTGATATTCAGGGATCAGATAATCTCTGACCAGCTCCAGAGATCTTATGGCTAGTATAGTCCACAAAGTATGTTCCACAGTAGCTGTGCTGCTGTGTTGTAAATGTCTTTCAGTAGCATTATTTAAACATCTTGGCTTCTTCTACACTATCCCTATTTCTTACCCTCAGGACACTCTTAAAACATGATCCCATAACTGCAGTTAAATTGCCTGTGTTATAAGTAAAACAGGTTTATTGGAAAAATACATCTGTCCTTATAAAAGAGCCCTGCAATATTTTAGAGCTCCTTTTAAAGTGATCTGCCAGCATGACTCATTTTGGCAAAATTATTTTCCTAAGTTTGCTAATATTAGCACAGGTATTTGGGTTACTTCTCTATGTAGCTGTTGTCTGTTATATGTGTGTCTCAGCAAAGAGAGAAAAAAAAGAACAAAAAAGTAGCCATTTTCTGTTCATGATAGCTTATGTGATAAAACTCCCTAGTAATATATCCCATCCTCTATGTCCCTTTCCATGGTACACTGTTATAGCTCCTGCTGTTGCACATAATACATAAATCATTGGATGAAGTACAGTAGAAAGTAATGGAACAGTAACCATACATATCTTCTGTACGTATCTTCTGATACATATCTTCTATATCAGGAGTGATAAGGCAGCCTTTGCTGTCTCTTATCAGTTAATGTTTAAGAATTCTGTGACAATGTCTCAGCTTCACCAGTGGAGGAAAGAATGCCTCCACCAAAAAAGCATCAACCTGAGAAGCAGTGGTATTTCTCTGAGAGGATGGCTTCAATCCCCTCAGGCAGAACAAGAACTGGACTCAGACATCCTTCATTATATGGCCAATAGTAGCTACCCAGCTGCTGTAATAAGCAGCTCATCCTCTGACTGTATTTTGAGTGCAGGGAACTCAGCTGTGGCTTTTTTTGCTTTTTAGGAAGGTTGGGGTTTTTTTTTGTTTGATTGTATTCATTTAACTTGCTCTCCATAAATTTCTTGGCTGTGTGTTACAAATGGGTAAAAGCACACCCCTGTTACTCAGAGCAGGACATCTAAGCCTCAGGAAGGTAGATTTTCCCTTAATATTTCTTGCTTGATAATTTATGGATTTTAGGTTTATGGCTGCAACACCACACCACAGCCCATACACCCTATTGGCAGACAAACTTCATTAATTAGAAGTTAAGACCACTAATACATTGTTTTACATCACAATGTTAACCCATTCTATAAGAACCTTAAAATAAATGAGCATTAAGAACTATGGAAACCACTGTTAATTATCCATTTCTTTACAGAACATAATTGCATCAAAAGGGTACATTCACTTCAGTCTTAGCACACTGTAAAACACATAACTGCTGATAATGCAAGCAGCCTCTCATTTGCAAGATACTTAGTCAAGTCTTCCACACTGGTGTTGCTTTCAAGCATGCTTCTGATTAATAGGATTTTGGTAGAACTGTAATGCAGATGGGACCTAGTCGAACGAACGTCAGTGCTGAGAAAAGATTTAATTTACATTGTGAGTACTGCTTTGCTAATAGGGCTCTCTAACTAAAGCAGAATTGTGCACAGGCACACTTAAACCAGTATGAAAATATTTGTAAATATAGCTTATGTCTGGTTCTAAACAGCATGTTATCCTTACCTGAATTCACACAGTCAGATCTGCTAACCACAGATGAGATTCACTATCCCAACCCATTAACTGGACTAGGTTTCAAAGTTACAGTCACTCAAGAGTTTTAAAAAGAGCCACCATGCACTTTATCCTCCAGGATCTCAGAATACTAGCCATAATTACACACCAACTGGACGGAGACATTTATTTGTAACTCTTCTTGCCCGCTATGTTAATAAGCCTTGTTTTTTGCTTTAATGCTCATTGAATGTATTTAATTCCTCTCTTACTCTCTCCAGGCAGAGGATCAGGACATCCACACTGGAGGAGACACCACCTTCCTCCTCGGTAAAGAGTTCATGTCTACAAGTGGCAAATGGGATGGTGGAATAGTTGCCACTGGGATACTTTTTGTTTATGAAAGCCTGTTTTTATGAACTTTGCAGAGTAACTAGAGGTGTGACTATGGAGGAAATCACACAAAGCTGAGGCTGTTCAGCTTGTTAATCACTTACCGTGTTAGGTCTAAGCTTGTTATGAGACCAGAATCACCAAAACTTAAGTTACAGGTACCTGAGGCACAGTAGCTTCCCAGTGTAGCTACACTGTTTTGTCCATTTGACAAGGGAAAGTCTGAATTGTTTTTTATAACATTGTGAGATAATACTGAGTGTAAATTTAAGACTTAAACTATAATTTTTGCATATTTTTGTAATAGTTGTTTATATTACAATACTTTCCTCACCATGAATAATATGTCATGTCTATGCTGTATTGTGGTTTATGTCTTGATTGTGGATTATATCTGTGTCTTAAGGGTTATACTATTGTTACTGAAACCCTGAAAAGTTTGAAACATGACATCACTGATGTAAGCATTATTTGCCAGTGAAACAATGTGACCTTCTTGTAAAATATAACACTTTTTTACAAAGGAAAAAATTTTCTTTACATTTGATACTTTTAGTTAAGCAACTTTTTATAATTTTTTCAACCGAGGAAAGACTCTATCATGCTCTACTTCTATAAACTTCTATCATATTCTATAATAAATAATACATATGAGAATTAAATATTTCTTTTCTGTCCAGAAGTCTAATTTAAACACTTACCTTCAAAATTATTTCTTTAAAATTGGGATGTGTCACTATGTGATTCAGTTTCAGTAATATATGTATTTGTTTAGTTCTAAAATCAAGGTGGTGTCAAGAGAGGAGCCAGGCTCTTCTCAGTGGTGCCAAGCAATAGGACAAAAGGCAGTGGGCAGAAAATGATGCACAGGAAGTTCCACTTGAATGTGAGAAAGAGCTTCTTCACTGTGGAGGTGACTGAGCACTGGAACAGATTGTCCAGAGAGGATTGTGGAGTCTCCCTTGCTGGAGATGTTCAAGAACCACCTGGCCTCAATCCTGTGCCATGTGCTCTGGGATGGCCATGACTGAACAGAGAGGTTGGGCCAGATGACCCCCTGTGGTCCCTTCCAGCCTGACCCATTCTGTGATTCTGTGATTATTCAGTTAATGTTGTTTCTTAGGCCTTGTGCAGGTGACTCCTTTGAGTCAACTGGCGGTGGAACGTCATTTCTGTTTAGTATCCATATTATGTCAAAGTGAACAGCATTGTCAGACATCCATAACTCCTTACTCAGTTTCCTCCCGTGTATTTTTCTGTTTCTAACCCAATAAATATATTTTTCATACTCTGTATATAGCAACAATCCAACTAAATAAATAAGCAATAAGGATTTCTAGTTTTATTAAAAGTGTGAGCAGACACCATTTCACACAACACCGTGTCTTGATTTGCATTTCAGGAAATGCACTGTCATCATAGGGGTATTCCTGCTTCCTTTTCCAACCGATTTTCCACTGACTGTAATTGTACTATCATTTTTTTTACTATCATTTTTATCCCTCCCCTCCAAACCTTTTGAAATAATGTGGTCTGAATTTTATGGAAACTTCTCTGGTTTCAGGGATCTTATGATGTATAATGGTGTATTTTAAAAGAATGTGATTATGTGCCAGAATTTGTTGGTGTAATTCCCTCTTCAGGCTTTGATATGAGAAAAGATGTCTGTCGTCCTCAATAAACAAAGTTAAATACAGTCAGAGTGGGAGTTTTGCTGTGCTAGCTGTGGTATGAATTGTTGGTAATAATTACCCTGATTACTGAAGAATTGATAGTGTCTCTGTGAGGTTATTTTTCTTCCTAATGTTAGACCATAAGCAGAAGCTGCTTATTATTATTATTTCCAAGCCAAAAGATTTTTTTTCCCACCAGGAATAGTAGAGGGAAAGCAGAAGCATGAAGTTGAAACATAGAGGTGCTACTTTCCTGTCTCACTGAACTTTGAATTGTTCACAATACCACAAATCTTATGGAGTCTAGAAAGAAATAATATCAGAGAACACGACTGTAAAGGTTCCAGTTAAATAGGGTTCCTTTATTATGTGGACCACAGGGTTGTTTTGAATGGTTACAGAACAGAGGACAAACAAACGTGGGTTTGAAGTGAAAGAACATATGTTTGTGAAGAAAAGCATTCTTGTTCAGCTGTACTGTTTAGTCTTCTCTGACCCAAATATTCACTGAAATTGTGGATTGATTTATTAGCTTTATGTGTTCCCCTTCTGGAAGGGGATCCAGAGAACATTCTATTACATCAATGACTTAGTCAACAGTGACTCATTAGAAATGGTGACATGGTCATTGTTAGAGAGTGACTGACAGGAACACATCTATCAGCTTTTCTCTTTATGTATCCTTCCTCTCAAATTGCTTTGCTCATTTGTGATACCATCACACTGGGAATCTGAATGTGGACTGAAGAAAACCCTATAACAACAAGTTAACAAGAAGAAGATGCTGTGGCACTGCAAGTATCAAAACATATAGTTTATGCCTCTTTTATAAAACAGGAGACTACAATTTTAATTGCTCTGCTATCTTAGAAAGTGCTGTCCTGAGATGGAGGGGAACAGCCATCCTAAAGCTCTACAGATCTTTTTGTGCCATGCTGTCTGAGAAAAAGTATAAGGATACTCCAACATGTGGTATTATATTGCAGAGGTGATCTTTATTTAAATGCTGTGGAGGAAAATAAAAAATTTACATGTCTACATTTAAACACTGACTCCCCATTGGCAGACAAACTGGGATACAAGGCTAGTATATGCTCCTTCACTTGGAAGTTTGATGGGATAGTCCTCTGTGGTGCAGAGCTTCTTTCTCTTCAAGAGCATCTTTTGGTTCTATGGAAGCATGGTCAGCCCAGTAAATGTCCAGAAACCTTGGTATGTTTCTGCCATAAAGGCACATGAGAGCACAGGAATGCCATGGGGTTGTGTGAGCCTGGTGAGGCTGCCCTCGTGGGTGCAGGCTGATGGCCTGGCAAACTCCTCAGTGCAGGCCAGTCAGGATGGCTGAGGTTGCTCAGGACGGGGCTCGCGATGGTGACTATTACAAGTGCCAGTGTTTCCTGATGTCCCTGGTGCAGAGGTGACTGACGGCTCCATGCCTACAGCCTGAAGGCACTGCCAGGCTCTCCTCCTGGTCCTCAAAGGGCTTTGACTGCCTGCAGCTGGATGACCTTGGATCCAGCTGGTCGGTGAGGAAGATTTGTGAGAGAGCTGTGGGAAGCCTCCTGGGAATCTCACAAGACTCTTGACTCAAGAGCTGTGTTTAAGCCCAAGTCCTTGCCCTTGGTGCTTGTCTAATCTACTTTGTAGGAACTCAATCCTGTGCCTGTCTGATTTTGCCTTTGCCTTGATGATTTGACTTCCTCGTGTGACTTGGGCATCCCTCATCCCCATGGACTTGTTCAGTGATCACAGGACTGTTGTGTGAAGCTGGTTACCACCACCAGACCTGCTCTGCTGTTCTTCAGGTGCTGTGGGACTGCACCCTCAGCAGTGAGGCCACTGCCCTACATTGCCCCTCTACTGCTGCCTTGCCATTCCCTTGTGGGGCAGGCCCCCCTTGCTGCTCCATGACAGCTTTAAGACCCTGACAGCATAGGGGGTCAGGAAGTTTGGCTGAAAGTACCATAGTACTTGGATAGTGTCAAAACAATAGATATGGCCTGTGGGCTGAAAACAGCTGGAAAAACTGAAAATAGCTACAAACCAGCCAAGTGTCTTTGTGTATCCCTGCAGAACTAGGACCTTGCTTTCATTGCTTTTCCAAACCTAACAGCTGACACCCAGACCTCTCTCACCCACAGCCAGGCTGATGGGTACAGCATTTCAACTGTGCCCACCACAAATGTGAAGCTGGTTCAGAACACAGAAGCTCATTTGTTAGAGTATGTTCTTGAAACTGATACTCATAGAGCTTTCTGACTTTTACTGTTTTTGGAGCCCTAGGTTGGTGATCAGGCATTAAGTTTAGCCTACAGTTTTTACCTAGAAATATGGCATTGAGGCAAGACATGATGAGTTGAAAAGTTGTTTGTAAAAGGCAGGGGCAGCTGGCAGGGTATTCTGTCTGGGTGCTCATCAGCCTAAATTTATTTAATATTACTACAAAATTAAGGTCTAATGTTTGGTTTTGCTTGTGCCAACTGGGAAAATACATCTTCATTGTACTATAACTCCTCAACCTTAGAGTCTGGAATATTTGTTCAGGTAAGGAATCCAGACCAGTTACTGACTGTGATGCTTGTACTGGTGCTGCTTGTTACCTGGGTAGCAGCTATGGTAGTGCACAGCTTAAAACTCACTAACATGCCTGAAATCAGAGTGCAGGCAGGACATCAGCTGTAGCAATTGCAACTGCTGTCTTCTATACCTCTAAAAACTACAAATACAAATATACAGCACCAAGCCTGGCAGAGTTCAAGGAGGGTTTGGAAAATACTCTCAGGCACATGGTGTGATTCCTGGGGATGATGCTGGGCAGGGCTAGGGGTTGGACTCGATGATCCAACTGGGCATAGTTTGTGATTCTGTGAAACAGGGACAAAGGCATTTCTTCAGGCTAAAGAACTGTTCTGCGTGCAGAATTTCAGTTCTACAGTGTTGTATTCTGCACTGGGTGTTCATGTTTGATATCAAAATGTATCTTGCCAATATGCATCACCAAAAGACTCTCTTCTCTTCATCTTTGGACATGAAGGACTTGATTTGGTGATCAGATACAAGCACAAACCTGAAAGTTACACTGGCTAGGGAAGCAAGGACAAGACAGAATACAAGATATGGGTGCACACGACCCATCAGTTTAGTATTCTGAGGCTCTTGTCTTTGCATTAGTTCTTATTTTCCCAGTTATACATTAGATCACTTATCCAATGACCTTTTATTAGTAGTGGTCCCATAGATAAATGGACATATTAATTGTTGATATGGTTAATCTGGGCATTATTTTTTTTTATATTAATACACTGATATTTCAAATGTATTAAGCTTCTGTTTTTCCTGCCAGAAGATACAAGAAATACTGGACACAGAAACTAATCCTGAACATAAGCTCTCTGAAAATGCTTGATAGCTGCAGGCTTTTTAATAGAAAATAATGTGCCCTGTCTCAAAAATTAGATAGCCAAGTCTTCAGCTGTTTTTTGGACTCATATTAAAGAGCAAAACTGTACTGTAAGAGCTGTGCTGATATCAGATTTCAGTTGTGCTGATATCTGATATCAGTGTTTCCTAAATATGCTTTAGGTGGCTTAAAAACTCATTAATCAGTGAAAGCAATCATAGTTTTTAGAAAAGTGATGAGAAACTTGCATGGCATTTATGGCATTTGGAAAATGTAGGTCAAGGTAACCATTCAGGAGTTACCTTCATCACATTCAGCTTTATTTTAGGCAAGAGGTTGTTCATTAATAGCAGAAGACCAGCAGGCTCTGTATCTACTTCCTGATAAAACTTTGATTTTTAACACTTGTGATCATGATACAGCTCATCTAAAAGGGATGTAAGTGTATAATGTGCTGCCTTTTGGTCATCATTTTTGTCCTCTAGTTTAATTACCCATCAGGTCCTTCAGTCCTTCTGATCTACATTCTGCTGAAGGGTTTTCAATTCCACTGAAGTTTATGGAGGTCTGAGGCAGGGTGCTGGTGACAAGGCTGAAACTCTTGTTACATAATACAGGTAGAAAAGATCACCACATTTAAATAGGGTGATAAGGCTGCCCCCAAATCTTCGCCATCTTTGACAAGGAACTTGTAATACTCCTCTCTTTAACAAAGCCTTCATTTTGAAGGTGGGATTTGATTTCTACTCCACCTTCCCTGTGCAGAGGGGGGGTTTCACAAAGGAGCAAATAGGAGAGTTTCAAACAAATCCACTACGAAATTGCATTTCCAAACAGAAGAGGGAGAGCAGCTATACAGTTGATATACAGTAGCACAGAGCATTTAGAAGCTGGCCAGTGCATCTAGACCAAAACTTCTCGGTTTTATAAACAAATCAGAAACCTTGAGCACATACTGGTACTTAATGCAGATTTGTTTGTGGTTTTTATTGACTACCTGCCTATCTAGGCTCATCTTGTAACTGTGTGACACCAGTGCAATTATAGGCATTGATTGTGGTTTATGCTTTAAATAAAGATTAGATTTTAATGATTTCCTGAAGTTTTTGAACAAAGAAATACTAACCTGCAAATTCAGCCTTCTTGTATTTTGAGAAGGGAACTCTTTTACTTATTTGTGTTGCTGGTTACTATATTAATTCTTGGCAACAAATGTGCTGTAAGAAACTTTTGCTCCAAGCAAGTTAAAAAATAACATCAAAGAAAAAATATTAAGTGCTAACAGGAGCCAGTTTGCATGTCTTAACACTTCCTTGTCGGGAGCAGGAAAGAAATCCCAAATTTGTCACTGTGCATTTGTTTACACTAAGGTGTTATTGCTTAATCACTCCACCATCCCTCTCCCTCATAAACACCCCATATCTGCCTGTAAAAAGAGTTCAGCTTAGCAAGGCTGATCGTGTATGATGTTAGAAAATAGGAAGGGAGGGGGGAGAAGAGAGGGCAACAAGAAAAAAGAGAAATAAAGCTTTTCCTCTCTCCTTATGATCCAGGAGTGCAGTGTTTCAGGGGGTTTTTAACTGCTCTGTATAATTTTCACTAGGGGCTACAGCTGGTGCCAGCTCAAGCATTTAGATTTTGAGAGGATGAGTGTTCAGCCTGCTGGAGGATAAGATGCCTCTCTGTGTGCTGGATATGATCTATCCTTTGAGGGGAAATAGTCTCAGTCACAAAACAGTTGTGCTTTTAGGTATGTGAGGGTAGCATGTGTGAAGTTTCTGTAAGAGACTCAGTAGCATTTTCTTCCCATATGAAAAATTTTCCTGCTCTTTGTATGACTTCAGTAAAATCCCTGAAGGGCCAGAGGGAGTGTCTTTTTCTTTTTTTTTTTTTTTTTTCCTGAATTCTGTTGGTTTCAAGTTGGGACTACCAGAACAGAAGTTTAAAAGTAATTTTATGAAAGAAAATTAAGCTGATATGAGGCCAGGGTTGCTTGAAAAACTAAAAGGCTATGCATCTAAATTAACTGCATCCTTTCAGATGTGTTAGGCTGACGGTGCTGGGAAATTAGCCCAGGCCTTCTGACTTCTGGTAGCTTCCCTGACTGCTGGACTACAAACTGGCATGACAGATTGCATCCAGCACAGTAGGCTGCAGAAAGTAGTTAATGGGAAATAGACTGCTTTGATGTTCACTTCTGGTGGGCTGATCCTCTGGTTTAAAGGCTAAACATCTATTGTCCCCAGTAGGAGTTTTCTTCATGAAAAAACTTTCACAAAATCTGTAATTTCCATTTTGTTTTCTGAGACTGTGGTTTTCTCTATTTCTACATCCAGTAGCCAGCAAACATTTTCAAGAGTGATTTGTAATTTTCGTGTCTCTTACTTCAGAGGCCACAGACATGGCCTTATTTCTCAGATATAAGCTAAGCATCTGTCCTCTTCTGTAAAAGCAGATGTCTCTAAAGTATTTCCATCACATCACCAGAAATGAAGGCACCTAAACACACTGCCTACTTTGCTGGAAAATGGGGCTAAGCACTGCAGAGATGCACCTTAGAAAACAGGCTCGGCTAGAATTAAAATGGGGGACAGGGTGAGGAGAGTGAGAGCAAATACAGTAACAGCCTATGATTAGAAATCTTAACAATGACAGTGAGTTCTGTTTAATTCCTAACTGCTTAAAAGCAGGCCTGGGGAAATGCTCTGCTTAGAAATGTCATGGAAAGTGCAGCTGGTCCATAGGCTTTATCTTGAAAAGCAAAGGATCTTTCCCATTTTGCAGTAACACTGCCATTTACTGGGCCATACCACTAGCAATTTGCAACAATGAGAGGGAAAAAAGCTGCCATTTGACCTAGAATGCAATTTTCAACTAATTAATAAAGTGACCATTAGTGCCCGAGGGGATAATAACAGGAATAAGAACAAATTACTGTGGGGTGCAAAGGAGGCTTGGGCATTGTATTGCAAATTTCTTATGGCACTATTCTTTTTTTTCCCCCCTCACTAATACTTTTAAAGTGCCCCCACTCAACACTTGCTCCTTGTAGGACCCTTGCAAACCACATAAGAATTAGCCCTTCAAAGATGAATCGGGATCTAATTGTTGTTAACAAAGTGCCACCTGGAGAGAAATGTTACAATATACCTTCATTACAAAGCATTCAATCTCTCTCAGGCTCACAAGTCCTGGCTACAGTACAGACAAAAAGAAGCAGTTGCTAGCATTAAGATCAGGCACCTGCAATTATTTGTAAGACACTGCCAGTCCCTGCACAAATATGCTTCTAACATTGCATGAGCCTTGCTAGAACTGCTCTGTTTCTGCTGCTTCAGAGCGAGTTTTGCTGGGATCTCTCTATTTGCAACTCTAACCTGTCACTGGAGCCATCATATTGGTGGGGACATCAGGAGAAGAAGCTGCACCGTTCACCCTGCTTTTTCAGGATGTGCTCTAGCATATGCTCTCAGTAAAGACTTCTGTATTTTATGGATTGACAATGCCCTGGTTTCAGTTCTGTGCCTGAATGAGATTTTACTTGTGGGTGCAGCACATCCACTACAGGCCCTGCCTGCAGTTTCAGTGGTTGGAATTGAAGACAAGACCCACCAGTGTCTGTCACGTTTGTGCTGTGTGTCCACAGAAGTCAAAGTCAGATGACACTACTCTTGTCTGTCCTGAAAATTCCAGTCATCTGTTTTATAGCAAGTTGAAAACTGCTGTCCACAGGCTGGCTTCGCTCATGCCTTGAGTACAAAGTCAGGGAGTCAGCTTGACTGAGAGCTAACTTCCCTAAGAAACTAACAACAAACTCTAGTTTTTGATCGATTAATCTGTCTTTTGTGGCCAGCACAAAGAAGGGATAGACTCTTGTAGCTGGAAGCAAAGCAGGTGAGAGAGCACAGGACTTTCCCTTCCATTTAGGAGAAGGACTTGCTCCATCCACATTAAGGTGAAACCAGTCTCGCTTCCCAAAAGCATTTTGTAAAACTTGTTTGGTGGGGTTTTTTAAGCAGTGGGAGACATAGAATCACAGAACAGCCCAGGTTTGAAGGGGCTTTGTAAAATCACCTGACCCAACCTTCCATGGGAGAAGGAGCCCAGATGAGGTTATTTTGCCTGTCTGATCTCACCTTGAAAACCTCCAGTGATGAGGACCATACCACACCCCTGCAGATGTTGTTCCAGTGAATGATTGTTCTCATGGTAAAGAATTTATTTACTATATTGAAATGAAACCTTTCCTTGTCCCTTGTCTTCTTATTTCAGTCAACATGAATATCCTGCTCATTCTGAGGATCAGAAAGTTGGAAAGTGAAGGAGAGGTGGAAGCAGTCTCCCCTCCTTCTGTTCCTTTCTCAGATTACCCATCTCCTTACCTGTCCATGCTGCTTCAGAGAACTGAGGGAGTCATTAGAAGGGAATACTCAGATACCTTGGACAGGTTGATTTCTCAACTGATGAACTAGGAGGCAGGAACTTCTAGAGACCTAAGCAATGTTAACATCCTTTGGCTGCTGGTTTTCCTAGAAAAAAACTACCTCTGTCCAGAAATAGCACACTCAGGGGCTGCTTTTTTGGATAAATAATCCCAGTACCCCACTCGCCTCATGTTTTGGAACATATGTAGTGCAAATAGAGATAGAGAATTTTTTTTTACTCATAAAAAGCACATTATATTAAACCAAACCAGTCCTTCTGGATCCTGAAAGACTTCAATTGTTAAATGTGATTCCAAATGTTCTTAACTGGCAGAAACTGGCTGTATATGCTCACCCTGCAGCTGTTTTGTAAACAGTCAGTATTATTGCTGCAATTAAAACACATGCTTTGGATTTTTCATTTTGACTTTGGCTATCATTGACCATCTCCAACTTCCACTTAAGGAGGCTGTTCACCATAAAGGATCTGCGCTGCTTTAACATCAGTGAAGATTTACCAGAGGACTAAATGGTGATGACTGAAATACAGTCTTTGGTGTAACTGGGAGGCTGAGGCTGCACCAAATTAGTATGTACCAGCTCTGGTTGTACATGCAGTGGAGGAAAGGAACAAAACATACCCTGTGACTGAACATCATTCCCCAAAGAGCACTAGACTGTGGACTTCCAAGAGCACAGTCCCAGACTTTCAGATTGCCTTTTTGATACTGAAAGTCATTGATGGCATAAAGCATAACACAGCCCAGAGCATAAAATGAGCATCTTTCAGCAGTTTGGCATCCTTGTTCTTGAAATATATCAAAAAATGGCTCAGCTACTCAGTCTTCTTAGGTTAAAAGTGCTCTTAAGTGGCTTTGCTAGAGTTGCAGTGCTTGCCTCTGGCAGTGAGCAGCAAGAGCTCAGTCCTGGGACCTTGCTCCTTACACAGTGATGTGCAGGGGTGTGTCTGTCTGTGCACTCATGGCACACATGGTTCATTAGGGAGCTCTCACTGAACACGTGTTCAGAGTTGATGAGGATCCAATTTGTTCTGCTGTAAGAAGATTCTGTCTAATCATTAGGATGGGGGTCAGAATTAGATCTGACTGAATCCCCTACACCTTCCTAGATCTGTCATTTGCTGACTTTGTGACCTTGCTCAAGATATACCAGAATTTTGTGACACTCATTGTCATCAGCTGGAGCACAGATCCATCTTTAGAAGTATCCAGGAAGCTGAGAGACATGGAAAGTGATTGCTGCAGTGTATATTCCACACTAAATGTGTGGAATATTACCCCAATAACTCTGTAGTGCTGAGGCCAGATACTGAGCTGTGCAAAACTAGGAGCCACTTGAAAATATCAGCAGATGACTCTTTGTGCAGCTCTTTGCTAAAAATCTGTATTCACTTCTCAGAATATTCTTTTCTCAGAAAAAAGGCAGGAGATCCTTGTGTGAATTGGGCTATACAACTGCAGAGCATCTGGGTAAAGCTCCTGAGAAGAAACTGTGAATAAACAGGAGGATGTACAGGGGGTTATCCAGGCTGCAAATCTCTGACCAAATTCATGCTCTCCAAAGAAAAGCACAAGGAGCAGAGAGGGAAGCATTTGCCATTTCCAAAACAGCTTGGCAGTCCCCCAGGACTGCAGACAGGCTTCACTGGAGGGTCTGTTCTTCTGCTGACACAAGAGATGGATGTACATACGAGTCCCATTAGCATTGAAGGGAGGTGCCTGCTAAACTTTCCCACGAACTAGTGGAGGAAAAGGTTTCTAAAGGTATCTCACGAGGTAACAGAAGGCTGTGGCTGCACATGCTGCCTCTCCTTAATATCTGCCTGTGATACAGCTGTACACTTACATCACTTGGATGTATCTACTTGACATCTTGCTGCAAGCATGCTTGCCCATTATCCTCAGTGCAGGTCTATAAATACCCAACTTACATTTAAACTGTTTGTATAGTGACCCTCAATCCCAGATTGATCAGTTGTTGATTCCAAGGACCACAGTCTCCTTTGAATACTATTTTTATTGAATATTCATCAGCAGGAATATGTGTTTTATTTTATTTTATTTTATTTTATTTTATTTTATTTTATTTTATTTTATTTTATTTTATTTTATTTTATTTTATTTTATTTTATTTTATTTTATTTTATTTTATTTTATTTTATTTTATTTTATTTTATTTTTATTTTGTGACTGTTTTTCTGTCTTTTGTAGCAAGCATTAAAGTTTATTTTGGGCTGAGGAAAACTATGCCCTTTGTGACAATGTGTTATGGAGCTTTATTTAATCCTGTGGGGTATTTGGGTGCATTTTGTTGGGGGAGGGATGGAAGGAGTAAAGGAAAAAGCTGTAGAAATAGTGGAACTGGAGATCTAGACTCCTAGAAGGTGGCAATCTGTTAACTAGTGTTCTTGGGAAAACCTGTCTACAATAAAATAAAACCCCATCGTTAAAACCCGGTGCATTTCTCTTTTCTGCCCTGAATGTTGTTAACAATGTTGCACTCTGGTTAAGTAAAAATCTAAAACTGCAGTGAAGTGTTAGTAATCGGTTCCTGAGCAGATTCCCTAATGCTATTCACTTTTCCCTGCTAATCTTCCTGTGTGAGTTATAACAATGCAGCACCAAATGAGAAGGAAATGTCAGGTTATGTTTCAGGGCCAGCCTCCTGCCCACCCTCCATCTGTGCTGATGTCAGTGCTTATTGGAACATATGCTGCCTGTTGCTCACTGACCATCTGTTAGCTGAGCTGATGAAGTGTTCCCGTTGCTGGGACAACCCGGCCCTTGATTGCCAGTGGCACCGCAAACATTTTCTGCTCAGGTTTCACTTTTATCTGTGCTCTGGAATGGCAGCTCCGCCGTGGCAGGAGTTACCCCATCCCTGCGCTTTCCCTCCGCCTGGGTGGGGAGCGCAGTCAAAATTCAAGGTGCAAGTTTTGGGGCAAGCTGCTAAAAGGCTGCAGCAGAGCTAATGTGCCTGTGAACGAACTGCTGGCATTACAGCTAGGACACAGGGCCAGGCAAGCTTTCCAGTGGGAGCCCAGGGTCGAGGGAGCATGTCTGGTAGTGGTTAGAAAGTTTTTGTGAAGAGGCTGTGGCTGGTCTCAGGCAGAAACACCCAAAGCCCTGAAGACACGCACGGCTGCAGAGGGATCTTTGGAGAAAATCAAAAGGCAAGGGATGGGCTATTTTTCCCTTGGTTAAGTCACTTGTTCTGAGACTTCTGCATGTTGTAGTGGTGCCCGATTGCCACAGATCTTTTGGACATAACTGAATCCAAATGTAATAATTTTTTTTAATTGTGTGGGCCTCAGTTGAAGCCATAGCAGTGATAGAACCATTTGCCTGCACACAGCCTTTTAGCAGCTCTGTCTGGTGACCTTCCCCCTCTCTTAAAAATGTCTACAAACATTAATCAATCCTCATGACAAGCCTGTGGGGCTGGCAGGTGGCATTCCCACTTTACAGAGGGAGAAGCAAGTGTGAGAGCTGGCACAAGAGGGGCGGCATGCCCACCTCCCAGCCTGACCTGCTGAGATCACTAGACCAGATTGCCCTTCATTACTCACCCAGAGCCCCAGCTCTGCCGTGATGCCAAGAGAAGCTGAATTCCAGACACCAGGGCTGAGGAGACTCTGCCCTGTTGTTCCTTCCATCTTATATGTGAAGGGGATAGAGCAGCATCTGATAAACGAATGCTGTTGGTGAAGCTGACCACGATAAATAGGGTGAAATGTGACAGCAGTTAAGATACAGAAAGTCTGGATGCTTGGGAATGTTAAACGCTCTGAAGCTGTGAAATGTCTTGGTCTTTCACTTTCTCTGTTGGTATTCCTCAGTGTTTTCCTCACTGACCTTGGGGTTTTGGTTCCTGCATGACCTGATCTCTCACCCCGACTTTGGAACTGAAGACTATCCCATCATCCTTCAATTTCTCTCACTTCCCTTCCCCTCAGCCTTGCCTCTTTCAAGTTTTCTGAAAATCTTTTCTCAGATATATTGTCCCTTTGCGGTTCCCTAGCTTGCAAAAGCAAACTTTTTAGTCTTTCATCCAGCCTATCCTTTCTGTTTCCTACCTCAATCCAGTTGTTCCTGTAGCCTGGCCAGTCAGCTGTACTCTGGTTGGCCTTTCTGCCACCTTCCCTTACTTCTCATGCTTCTAAAATCCCTTTTTCTCCTGTTCCCAGCATAAAAATCCTCTTCCCATTTCTGTCAGGTATCTATACCTCTTTTCATAAGGCTAAGTTGTAAGTTTTTCAGGGAAAAGGCTCTTTATTTTTCATCCTATGCATCAATTATTGTTTTAATTAAATTACTAAACAATACAATAATGTTGTGTGCTCAGAGACTACATGACATGTGGTAGAGCTGGATAAGATATCATCCATTCTAACATAATCCTAGGTGTTAATAATAATGTACAATTTCAGCAAATGTTGCTATTTCAGGGCGTTCTGGCAGAACAGGCTGGTTTTACTCACCTCAGGGACAAGCACATGAACAAAATACCACAAAGCCAGCAAGGGTGGGGATTCACATTGCCTCATCTGCTTTGTGGTGAGTGCCTAAGTGTTGGGTCTTACTCTGTGGCACACGTGGGGTAGTGCCCTGTGCTTGTGTTGAGCTGCATGCCAGGTCTCTTACCTTGCCTTTATTGTGGTTATGATAGAAGCGTTTATCTGCAGCTTATCACAATTACCACAATGGAGCCTGAGCACCTCTAAATTCCAGCTGTCTCTTGTGGCAACTTGTTTCATGCCATTCTGCTTTTAAATCCACTTTGGTGTACTTGTGGAGCAAATGTGCCAGCATGTAGATGAAAATTAGGCTGATCTTTTCTCCTCTCCAAGAACATCAGAGAGCTTGGTAGTTTTGGTATCTTTACAGACCTAGACAACTCTGCATTTTAAATCAAAACAAAGCAGAATGTAACACTTCGCTTCAAGATTTGTCAGCTTCATTTTCCCTTAGTCCAAAAATGTGAAGGAATACTAATACTGTAAGCCATTATAAGTCCAGCCCTCAGCAGGATTCGTAGCTCCCAACTGAAAGTGCTATTTTTATCAGGGCAGGACTGCACATTTTGTGCAGATTTTTAGGCCTAGATTAGATGGTGGCACTGCTTTCTACACGCACTGAGAAAATAGATTACGCAATGTCTTAACTGAGTGCTATTTGAACAGTGAGAGTGGGCAATTAGAGAGCTTTGAAGCCTTGAGATACTACCAGCAAGGTGAGATGAGGCATATAAAGGTAATGTACCAGAAATGTGTAATGTCTGTGCATTTCTAGGGAAGTGTAGGGGCCAAGGGTCATGTTGAAACTCCAGATAGCGATTCCCTTGCTGCCACCATGGGCACCTATGGAATGACTGCTGTCCTCCTCTTGGGCGATGCCAGAGGTCCCTGGTGCTGTGCCTGTTTACAGCACTGGAAGGCAAATTGCAGATGTCTTATTGGAAGCACAGGTACAGGGATCTGAGGTGCACAACAGCCTCGGCCTGCAGGACACAGAGGAGTGGTTACAAATTGCCTGTCTGATGTTGGCAGGTGTGCCAGAGCCAGTTACAGAAGCACTGCTGGTCTGCCTAGGAAGTTCATCAGCTGGGAAATGTTTATTGACATCATTAGAGAAATACTGATTTTTCCCAGCCAAGAACCTGATCTCTGCTGTGACTGGAGTGTCAGGTATTCTGAGCTCTATTTAATCACAGCTTTAACACATTTCCTGAATCTGGATGCCTGGATCCTGTAAGAACAACAAATGCTTGCACTTCTGTGCTCTAAGGTTGGCAACGAGGAGCTGTTGTGTGTGCTTTTGTGAAAAAATCCCATCCTCACCCCAGTGCTGGGGGCGGGTTGCCACCGACACCAGCCACGCGAGGATTTGCCCCGCACTGCCTGGGCTCCAGAGATCACTCTCTGCACAAATTAATTAAAAGATGCCTTAGGTAGGTGTCCAGCCGGCACAGAAGGAGCCCAGCTCCGTTACTAGCCTGCAATCCCCAGTTTTCCAGCTGTCACTATGTAATACGGTCTCCCCCTCACGTAATTCCTTCCTGTAGTCCAATAGAAGTCCTTTAAAGAAGAAAAAAAGAAAGAGAGAGGAACAACAAGCAAGTAATCCTGTCATACGATCTGCCCCAGTAGTTTGGGGCCTGTTTCTCTTTCAGGGGCTGTGAGCGTGCTTTGAGGTGCACAATAGAGATGCCTTCTCCATTGACTGGGGAGCTCAATGAGCCAAACTGGGCAGCGGCCCCGGGAGCAGCAGCAGCAGCAGCAGTGGTGCAGCGCAGCAAAGGGCCCAACTGTTAACTGATTTAACACTCTGCCAGCTGCAGTCCCTGAGCTCTGAGAGCAGCGGCGGGCCTTTGAATATTACCTTTCAGCCAATTAGACATATGTCACTTCATAAAACCTCCCGAGTGCGCTCCCATCGAGGGGAGGAACTGCTGGGGACAAGGAGGGAACCGCGTTACCTGCTGCCCTCCCGCCTGCACTGTCCCTCCCTCCAGGAGGAATTTCTAATTGTGTCTGGAATTATTTTCAGCAGGTGCTGAATGCAGAAGCTTGGCCCAACAATCCATTTCACCAAAAAGCAATGCCCATGAAGTTGTTAGCAGTGAGCTGCAATTCGGGGAGAGCACTGGAAGCTGTGCTTGGCCAAAGGAGGGGCAGCAGCAGCCGCTGTGCCACTGAGCCAGCCAGCACAGCCAGGGTCTGCAGGGGTGGACAGTACCCGAGAGGGCATCAATGTCATGGATGCTTCTTTCCAGAATCAGTGTGGAAGGAATCTGCTTTTTTTCAGAATCAGTGTTTATCTAGGTCAAAGCAGAGACTTTTTACTCTTTCAGATTGATTGAATATTTTTATTACAGTAAGGCTGAAATTCTTACTTCAGTCATGCCAGTTTCTTTATGCTCCTTATACTAAAGCACTCAAAAATGCAATATTAAAAGACATATTAATTCATGATAAAATATGGTAGATTATGCAAAGTTTTTAAAACAAAATTGTTATTAAAAGGTGTTTAAAATAATTTGACTACAAAATCCAATTTAATAACAAGTGAATTGAAGCTAAGAAGTTGTGACAAAATTAATAAAATTAAAAGTAGAAGGATTTTCTTTTCACAGCAATGTAAGACTCAAACCATCCTGGACATGAGGGCACTAACAGACAGAAAGACATTTACTTTAACATCCTGACCTAAAGCTTTCTAGATGGCAGTTGTTGCTAACGCTGTTAGTGAACAGAAATGAGTGAGCCAGAGCTGTGTGAATAATGCTTGTTTTTTCTACTGAAGATGAGAGACCTTCATGGGATTTGCACACTATCAGAGCTCAACAAGAAACTGGGTGTGGCATACAAGAAAAGAGGGAAATAGGGGGATGGTTTTACTTTGGGAGAAAAGTGCTCAAGCTAAGTTAGGTTGGTCTCTAAATGAGTGTGAGCAATTTATTCAGCTTTGGCTTTTGGTTTTTGGCTTTCTTCCTCAGTCTCTTCATCTTCAGAATAGGATGCTCTCTGCTTTGAACTTTCAGTGCTCAGTAATCAGGCAGTAGCGATTGTCAAGGGCAATAAGAGGAATTGGGTTTTGGGGTGATGCAAATGTGCAGGAGTAGTCTTCAGGTATTCAGTCCTTTTCACATATGGAGAAAGCCTTGAGCTTTGTTTTTGAAAAAGAAACCCTCTTTTCCATAAAACTTTCCCCTTGCAGTGTTTTGACCAGCTTCAGGCAGTGATGACAGGATTATGGAGTGGTAATATATAAGCTGGAATGAGAAGCTATTTGGAAGATCTCAGGATTGTAGTCAGACAAATAATTTAAACTGGCATAAGTTGTCAGTATTGATAAAAGTAGTAGATCCACACTTCCTCTGCTTCTGACTGCTTGTTCTCACCCTATGCTATTCTCTTCCTTTCACAGTACTTTTACTAGCTTAATGGCAAACTGGAGCAGATTCAGCTGGAGCTGGGAGAGGACAAGGGTGTACCTGAATCTACTTTGCCCAGTCTAATTCTTTGCACGAGTTGCCCATGTTTCAGGAGGCAGGACAAGATATCACCAGGATGGACAGTGAGAGCCAGGACACAGAGAGACCAGGGCCACTTCTTCCCTGGGTTAGCACTATTTTATTGTCTCTACTGAAATTTATTTAATTTCCATTTAACAATGACAGTTTCCCATTCTTAGATCCTAGATCCTTTGAAAGGATCAATCACCTTTCAAAAGAAGAGAGTTGAGGAGATTTTACAATGCACAAGTATCTTGTCCAGCCAGTATCTGGTGAGCCAAAGTCAGGCATTCCTCTTGCTCATGGTTCCTATTGTCAAAATTCTTCAGAAGCTCCTCACAGGTGTTACTACCTCTAGACTTTGTTTAGATGTGTAAGCTTCATCAGTGGTGTAGTTCAGAGCTGCTAAGCATGCTTTTGTCAACAACCTTTACTTTATCAGAGTACATAGTTCTTGGCTAAAAAAAAAAATACTTTGAAGTAGGAAGCTGATAATTTTAAATATACCGTAATAAACAACATTCTATTTCCCCCCTGTGGAATCATGTCAGATATTTACTTCACAGGTCTTGTATAACAAGATTGTTCCCTTTTTAATCTTTTTCTGCCAAGTCTTCACTGAAGTGATCTTGCAAACTGTTCATTTCAGTCTTTTACTTGGTACAGCTTGAAACTTGCATATCTCTGTGCATTTGAATCCATTACTAATGCATAAGCATTCATCAGTTTGGCAGGAATGGACGCTACACATCTGTAATTCATAAGCTTCAAGACAGTTTTTGGTGACGATGATTCAAACATCCACTGAATGTCCAAATTCCCTTTGGCATCAGTTGTCCAGCCATAACTTGCTGGATCCAGCAGAGTGGGTTCACATTGCAGGAATCATCTCCAAATGCCTGCTTAATGGCTTGCATGCAGTTCATGCTGGAATAAGCAATCTTTGCATGGGGGAAACTGGCTGGAGTCGATTTCATCCCTTTTGGCAGAGAAGGATTGATAATGGCATCAGTTGTTGCACTTTTAGGGACAAACAGATGGCATGTGAATTCTTGTAATTTCTGAAAGAAGCCTGATGAAAGCTCCCAGGGTTGTCTAAACACTGAGAAGTTATATTGATAATGACATTTTCTTTGCATGAGTTCTAGGGCTCCCAGTTTTCCTTTGTCTGAAAAAAACACCAACAGCACTGCATCCCCAGAAGACATGCAGGCCAATCAGTGCACTGCATGCGTCAGTCCCGGGGGAGCACGCTATTATATTTCTGTCAGGGAGTGATGCTTTGTGGCTGTTTTCTGACTTTCTCATGCATTAGCCAAGATCTATAATTCTGCTGGGTTGTGCCCATTGTTTGAGCATGCAGTATAACACACATCTTCCTTCTCTGAGAAGTCCTGTGTTCTCGTGGTGGTCTCTGCCTAGGAAGAAAGAGAGGATCACAGTGGAATTGAGATGTACTTTACTGTTGCCATTTACACCCATACCCCCACACTATCTTTAAAGAAAGAATTTCATGACATTTGACTTACTAATGGGACAAGAGAAAAAATTGTCTCCAATTTGGATTTCATGTCCTGCGGTTGTGTCCTTGAAATATTTGCTGGTAGAGGACCCTCTTGGATTTCTCAGTACCTTTTGTTGTTATTGTCTGGTAAATGCTTAACGTTTTAACTTTATGACTTTCTGCACCTTAGTATAGCTCAAATGAGCAGAGATGCCTTGTTAACACCGCTCAGCCTTTGGACAAGCCTTTGTTAATAACACAGACAGATGGGATAGTGATGGTTTCAGGGGGGCTTTGGTGGATTGCTTCTTTTTCCCCATCTGACTAAATAGACTAAGTCTTAGTAAAAGAGGTTTATCCGTTGCTCTGTTCTTGCTGATGGGCTTAAGTCTTCCTTCTATCCTGTTAGCATTGTATGAGGAAGCCATGTGCGTTTGACTTAATTCAGTTCTGAGGACTGAAAAGGCACAGCTCACTCTCACTGTGTACTTTGATGTCTGCTGTCCTCTGTAAAACTGCTCTACACAGCACCACTCAGATGCCTATTGATTTTTACTTGGTTGCTTTCAGCTCGGTGTTCAGCACTAAATTATCTTTGGCAAGCATATCCATCAACAAGTTGTCTGGATATGTGATTTGTTTTCCCTTTGTCAGCCTGGCTGATACATACCTAGTGTCTCCTTCAAACCTGGTCTTTTGGGCTCCAAAGGTTTTTTTTTTCTCAGCTGAACTATTATTTATTGGGTTTTATTTTTTTCTCTTTGAATAGAATCACTCTTGCTTTGAGATAAAAGTTGCTATCATATCTGGAATGGCAAAGACACTTCATGAAAAATGCAGAGATAGCTTGGTATGGAAATGAGTTTTTCCCTGAGAAATATCCAAAATTTGGATTATCCTTTTGATATTTTTCAGTGCCGTTATTTTGGTTGCCCTTGCTTGAACGTAAAATAGCAACACCACCAGAAATTAGTGAACTCTTGCAGCCACAGTTTCTCTATTGAAAATGGCAAGGACCCTGGTTCTTGGCAATGTTCCTTGAGCATCAGCGCATGTTGTATTACATCTTACAGGCGATTGCTACTCCTCTGTCTTCTCAAGTATCATGTGGGGGGAATATTTTGGGGGGCTGTATGTTTTGAGTTTTGAAGACAAATTCATACTACTTGGATCCTGGTTTTTTGTTTTTCTGGAAATGTCTCCCTGTGGAGCCATTACTGCTTTAACCCTTTTACCCAATGACACCCCAGAAGATCTATTTTTGGCCATGATTATTCATACTTTTCATAATCGTGAATATGTGATGCTTCACTTTTTTTCAAGCCTCAGGCAGCATCCTGAAACAGAATCTGGTTGCAGATTTTGGCAACTTTCAGAAGAGTCTTTTCAAATGAACAGTCAAATGTGACTTCAGCTTAAAGCTTGGCATTCCAAAATTGTGTGGTGTTTGGACCCTCACACACTTTCTCTGGTGTTTCAAAAACATTGACTCCTCTCTCCACTGCTTACTTTCACTGATGTAACAAATTTGCAATAAAATATGTGTACAGGAGGCAGCAGCAGAGGTCACCATCATGTAAACATAAGCAGAATAAGCGCATGTATCATGAAAATTGATATTGTGACATTCAGTTTTCATTTCTTTGGTTACCATCTTGGAAAATTAAACCAGATTGACAGCAGTAATTTGTCATCAGACTGTTAAAACACATGGATAAGTTCTGTAACAACAGCCAAACCAAAGAGATAATGAAAAGTCTGATGAGTCATATAAAAATAAAATATAATAAATCCATCCCAACTTAGAGTTTGGCCCTTTGAATTATACACTTAATTACCAGAGTCATTGATTAAGAAGAAAAGTGCTCTATTTCCACCTCAGAGAACACTCAAACAGGAATAGAAAGAGGAATACAGATATTCTTTACACTATCCCTGGCTGCCCTTAATCATACAGAGTATGTGAAATTTTAGCAAAAAGGCAGAATTTGACAACTTAAGTAAGATACAACAGCAAAATAATTCAAAGATGGATTTCCATCAGAACAAATTGCTTTCATTCAGATTTTTGCTTTATTCAACTCATTTAAATTTCTGATATTGCTATCATTTTTATGTCTCCCCTTTAGAACCAGATAAAGAAGTCCCCTGCTACTGGATTTTCATGTATATAGTCTTGAAAACTGAAACCTTTCCATTCATGCTTTATTGTCTCTGTAATAAGAGAGAACTAGAAGGATCTGGACCAGAAAATTGTTGAAATGGATATGTTCCTGGGAAGAATTTAATATTTAATAAAACAACATATTTAGCAAAAACTTACATGGTTGCAAATGCCTTTTTTAGGCCCAGAGAGCAGTATTTGGTAGTGCCATAAATGAAATAAATATTACCTTCAGAAAGCAACACCCTGTGCAGAACACAGTTAGTACAGTTGTCCCACTCGCCTTTCTTTGATCACCTGCATTTGGATGGACAAAGATGCAAGACTAAATAATCTGATTAATAAGGCAGATTGACTGCCTGTATAATGCTTTGTATTTTTGCTTTCATTTAGATGTTTCAAAAGGCTTATAATGAGCAAGGCAGGGAAAGTTGAGAATCGTCCACCTAAGCAAATTAGTTAAAATTTAAGGCAAGAAATTCAAAGCAAGAGTAGAGGAACTGGAGGAGTCTGCAGGATTTCTCCTTTGTGTTTGTATGCCCTGATGTTTAATAAAATGTGGGCTCTAATCAAGATTTTTCCTCATGTCTGAGAAATTTGTCATGTCTGCCATACAGATTCCCTGTACCTAGTAAGCTTTAGCATTTGATAGGGACTTGTCTTCAATGAGGCCACAAGCAGAACCATCTTTCTCAGCCCAAGTGTCTATTTACATGAGATTTGTAGGAATTTAATAAGTTGTAGTGCAATTTCGACTTCCATCAAACCTGGTGGATAGTGGCCAGTCAACTTGAAGGATATTAGGAGAGCTGAGTGTACATGAATCAGGGAAAATGTTCAGAAAAATTAATGAACAAACCTCTTTTTTAGTAAACTTGGTTTCAAATGGTTGCTAAACATCAGGCTCTTATCTTTGTTTAATATTCCGTTCTCTTACTGCTTTTGTTGCAGTTGTGAATCCGTGATGCATTGGGCAATTTCTTATCTGCTGATGTGTCCATTTAGGAATGTGATGGGAAGGTCACTTTTCCTAGCAGCTTATCTCCTTTGAAAATTTAGGCAGGTACAATGAACACAGATATAGATCTCCAAATATGAGGTTTTGTCATATTTCAAACATGCTCCTCATGCTTGAAACCATTGGTCATTCTTGCCTAATTTTTTTTCCTATGCCTTAGAAAACTTGGGAGTCAAACACAGGTAGTATATTTGTCTTAGAGCACGACAATTAAGGTAATTAGCCAAAGCAACCACTCAGTCTGTGTAATGCAGAGCTGAAGAAAATAGGAGGGATTTCTCACCATGAAAGAAGTAATTGAAGTTACCTCCATATTCTCAGTAACTGCTGTCAACTTGAGAATTTAGCCACATGCAAACCGAAAAGAACAATGCCCAACCAAAAGGAAAAGGGAAAACAAGGCATTTAAGACTATCCCAGAGGAGATTAGATGAAGATCCCACTACAGGAACTCTTGACACTCCAGCCAGAAGCTTAAGAGACTGCTGTGAATTAGAGGTGTCAGAAAGCAGAGCTAACAAAAGCCACTGTGCCCAGCAGGCTGAGCCGTGCTCCTGGGAGGCCTCACTGCCCATCAGAAATTAGTCACTGGGACAGAGAAGGTGAAGGAAAGGGAGCCCTGCAAGTCGAGTGAGCAACATGGGCAGGAGGTGTCCCTTGGGATTGCTGCATTAGCCCCCATCCAGAGCAGGGCTATGGGGTAACTGCTGGCAATAGGGTGTCCAACAATATTTGAAATCTGATCTGCTACAAAAAATTACAGATGTTAGTGAAATAGATCATCTGAGGTGCTTCAAGATGATGGAATAAATGCCAAATCTGAATGGCTGTAGAGAAGCACTAATGCAGGAGTGAGGAGGAACATTTTGCACTTGTCTTTTTTCAGCCCTTTGTTCCCTCAATATTTCCAAAAAGGTGGCATTTGGACCATAGTGAGACATGCTGGTGCCACCCATACTCATCCTTTCATGGCAACCAGTGGCCGGTGAGACATGGGAGTGAGTGTTGGTTCTCTTGCCCCACAGCTGCTGCAGCTCAGGAAACACTTGGAGCAGGGTGTGCTGCACGTCATTGCAAGGCTTGAGGGATGGTGGAGACACTGCTTTGCATTTAGAGTTTAAGCTCAGGGCATTCCTGGAGAATTCCTTGCAGACAGTGTGCCATAACACTGTCTGTAAACAAACTTCCACCTGAGCTCATAAGAAGAAATGAGAAAATTATTTAGAGATGTGTCTTTTCTAAGAGCTCCAACTCTTAAGTCCCAAGGCTGTGTATTGGTAGTGCTACCTACATGTTGCTGGTTGATCAGAGTGTTCAGCTAGGAGATCTGTACAGGGGAGGCTGGGGGAGGGCTCCTGCAAGCAGGGCTTGGTGAAATGTGTGACTCGGCAGGTGAGCGTCCTTCTGTTCAACGGGATTTATCCTGCAGAGTGCTTTGTGTCACTCCTCTCAGAGACACCACGATGCAACACTCAGCAGCAGATACCTCTTGTCATTAACTCCACCAGCTACTGGTTTTCTAACCCTTCCCTTCATCTGAGTGTCAGATTTTTCACTTGCAAATATCTCCAGAGCAAGCCTTCTCATCCAGAGGAAGCATAAGGAAATTGCCCTCCTTAATGAGCACAGGCTAAAAGAAGAGGAATGCTTCCTGTCTTCCACGAATACAGTTGGTCCATCATAGATACTGTTTGATGTGCCTGAACTTCTCCTTCAAACAGACTATAAAGGCTGGGTCCTGACTCATTCTTCTGTTACTTTTCACAGATGGCAAGTGCCAACTTGCGCATTGCAGCTAAATTCCCGCTAAATTTGGAGTAGCTGAACTTCTCCCTCTTATCCACATGGTTTCAGCTCTCTCTTGCAGGTGCTGCCCAGAACTGTTGGGTACCACTTCATAGGCTAAACAGCTTCATTGTGCCACACTTATCAGGAGCAACCTCATTTCAGCAAAAAGTTTGTTTTCCATGGCATTACCTACAGGCTGAATCTGATGGGGTTCTTACTCCAGCTGGTGCTTCCCTTGTTTTCTATAGAAATGTTGTGAGGAGAAGGTTAAGGTAAAGACTGCAAAAGGCCTCCAGCCCTAGGTCTGAAGTCAAGCAGACTCTAGTGCCAGTGTTGAACTTAATTCCTTCTCATCAGCTCTGAGAGGCTGAAAAGGCTGCTCTGTCACGAGTCAAGTGCAGCCATGGGATCTGAGTCTGTATGTCCCTCACATATAACAGCACTGTAGAATTCAGGGTTAAAATAGCCTGTGTATTGATGTTGTCATCATTGTATGATATCTTTAATAGGCTAATAGAATCCTGGTGGGTTTTTTTTTGTTTGGTTGGGTTTTTTTGATTGGTTTTTTGTTTGTTTGTTTGTTTTTGGTTTTGTCTGGGTTTTTTGGGTATTGTTTTGTTTTTTGTTTGGGGTTTGGTTTTTTGGGTTTTTTTGGGTTTGTTTTTTTTTTTTGTTTTTTTTTTTTTTTTTTTTGTTTGGTTTGGTTTGGTTTAGTTTTAACAAAAAAGTTTGACAGGTTTAAAGAAGAGCTCAAAAAGATCCTGGAAACAGAGGCACTTCTGAGAACTCCAAGTGTGAAGCTGTAAAGTCTTCATATGCTAAAAAAGAGGATCTTTAACACTTCAGCATTTGTCCTTTATTCAGCTATCTTGTGTTGTTGCAAATCCAGTAAGAGTTGAAAACAGGCAACCTCTTCACAGTGCTTTTTTTTTTTTTTTTGGCTGTTTAATAAACATACACTAGATACAAATTTAGCCAATAAAAGGTTCATGTAGTATGTATGTATGTATAATACATGCACAAAAGGGCTATTCAAAATGCATAGCAACCACTCGGCAGGGTTTAATTTTCCTTAACAGTTTTCCATTTTCCTTTAAATTTGAGATGGGAGCGGTGGGTAGCAATCAAAATCCTCGGCATAAATAGGATAATAATAAGGAAGTTCCTGGTATTGTTGAAGTAACAGTTCTTAGCAAAGCATACAACTGAATTCAGATAAAAGAAAGTTTCTGATTAAAAGGAACTGCATGAATGAAGAATGTGAAAAGTTATTGGAAATTCCTTGTAGCTGTAAAACACTGATCTGTTAATCATATGAGAAATGAAAAACTAGCTGATATTTCTGTAACACGTTTCTTAGTTTTGTTGACACTTTAAAAAATGTATTTTAAACACTATTAGCATTCTGCATGATAGCACACATAAATTATGTCAGCCAAACAGTACAGCAGGTTACATCATTGCCTTCTGTGACATTTATGAAGCCAGCATCTGCTGTGCACGATGGGTTGGCTTTTTCCAAAGCCTATCTAAGGGTTTTACAGCTGGCTTTCCAAATATATGCCCTTCCACGTTCTTAAAGTGACACACACAAAAACACACACAGAACCCACATTATTGACAGGTTTAGATTTTCATCCACTTTTCTTATTTAGTGGAACCTATTGGAGTGTCAGGTCTTGTGTGTCCTGGCGGAGAAGACCCAAGTGTTAAACAGATGTTTCTGTTACAGTAACACCTGGATGCCCAGAGTGAGGCCCTAAGTTCATTTTAGCACAAGTGAAGAAGTAGAAATTTTTAGTATATATCTGTAGCACAGTGCAAGGGATGAGACTTCTGAGTGCTGTAAAACCTGAAGAATACAGAGGCTGGGGTTATTTTTAAGTTTTTGATGCCTAATGATAAAGATAAGGACTTTTTTTTTATTTCCAGAAGACTCTAACCTTCTGTCACTATAACCTGAATGGCCCGGGGGCTGGGCACTTCTCAGGCACCTAAACAATCTAGCTTTGGCATTGTGCTGGGGGAAAGGCTGGGAATGTGCCTGCAGGGTTTTGTGAATGCCAGGAAGATAGGGTTGTAAAGAACCTGGCCTCTGGAAGACACAGAATAGGGAGTGGTGATAAAATAGCATCAGTTCTGGCAGCCTCAACAGGACACTGTGCAAATCAGACTGTTAAATTTTTTGTTTGTTTGTTTGTTTTGCTTTCTGTATTGAGCAGAACAAATCTGTAATCTATTAGTGAAATAGGTAGAAGAACATCATAATTTTTTGTTTGCTTCTTTATCTGCTCTCTGCTACAGAAATAACTTCTTCCTGTCTAGATGGGCAGAATAGTCTTGTGATACCTGGGTGCAGACACATGCGTGCATGCGTATGTGCATACGTTCCTCTGTGTGTGTGTGTCTGCATAGATGGATATGAAGCTCTCCACCCAGAAGTCCTGAAATCAAACAAAGCCTGGGGGTGAGCTGTGCACCAAATCCTCCTGCAGTTCTGTGTAATGTGGGCAGCACTTCTTCCTCAGAAAGGTTTTCTGTGCCCCGCTGTTTACCTGGTTTTCTGAGAAGCAGGCAGAGGTAAAAATCATGTTACTGAGAGGCATCCCAACTTTCTCAGCTGACTGAAGGAATCAGCTTCAGATTCCACTGCAAATCCCACCTGCAAAATGCAAAGCTGCTACTTTGCCCTTTTTGGTTTGTCTTTTTTTCTTTTTTTCTTTTTTTCTTTTTTTCTTTTTTTTTTTTTTTTTTTTTTTGACCCTTAAGGTCTTCAGTGGCTTGAGATACCTTTCTTTACCTTTCTTTGGGGCAGCAGTTCTTGCAAAAATCCAGTCATTTCATCAAAGCCCCAGACTCTGGAGAACATGGGCTGTGCCATCACAGGGCTGCTTTTCAAGGAGGCATCTGTGCTTAGCATATGGCAACTATTTATTATAGCTGTTGCATTGAGAAACAACAATTCCCATGATAATTGTTTCTCGTATATCAAGATGCTTCAATCTCTGTTTCCCACAACATTCTGCTTGTCTGGTATGTGTGTGCCAATGTCACCACAGTCCTAGCAGACAGTTGTCTACGTTTTGTCATTACTGAGGGTAAACAGACATGACTTGAGTGGGAAGGAGAGCGGGGGACGTGGACTGCTAATTTAGTCTGTCTTTAGTACTGCACTGTGAAAGCAGCACTGAATGATTTGCGGGCAATATTTACAAATCTCCCCTCCCTCAATACATCCATCCCTTTTCTTCAAGCACGCATTGTTTAAGGGCATTAATGCTTATTATTTGCCAGCCTGCAGTACAGACGATGCTCGATGCTCAGTTTTACAAGGGGACGGGGGGACTTTTCCATCCCCCCAACAATCTACTGCCCTCTTCATTATTCCAGAAGAAGCACTCCTGTGTTCCCTTGAAAATGCACAGCATATATGGACATTTACACATGTATGAGTACATTTCAGCATTCTATACAATATACACCTTTTCTCCTTTGACATACAGCGATCACATACATACCTACCTTTCATGGTTTGTGGAAGGGAGGAAGGAAGGAAGGAGGGAAGGAAGGAAGGAAGGAAGGAAGGAAGGAAGGAAGGAAGGAAGGAAGGAAGGAAGGAAGGAAGGAAGGAAGGAAGGAAGGAAGGAAGGAAGGAAGGAAGGAAGGAAGGAAGGAAGGAAGGAAGGAAGGAAGGAAGGAAGGAAGGAAGGAAGGAAGGAAGGAAGGAAGGAAGGAAGGAAGGAAGGAAGGAAGGAAGGAAGGAAGGAAGGAAGGAAGGAAGGAAGGAAGGAAGGAAGGAAGGAAGGAAGGAAGGAAGGAAGGAAGGAAGGAAGGAAGGAAGGAAGGAAGGAAGGAAGGAAGGAAGGAAGGAAGGAAGGAAGGAAGGAAGGAAGGAAGGAAGGAAGGAAGGAAGGAAGGAAGGAAGGAAGGAAGGAAGGAAGGAAGGAAGGAAGGAAGGAAGGAAGGAAGGAAGGAAGGAAGGAAGGAAGGAAGGAAGGAAAGAGGGAAGGAAGGAAAGAGGGAAGTTTCATCACCAGCAAGATCTCAACTCTTGCTGCCTGACCTGGCTGTGATGTTCACTTATGGGCTTTGAATCTTGGAGAATATTACAGGAACATATTTTGAAACTGCAGCAGTTCAGCATCTATTTCCTTTGTTTTCATAAATCAGTGCAATTCCATAGACTCTCAGCATTAGTGTCTTGGCCTATGCCAGGTGAGATTTAGGTCCATGCTATATGATAATGCTTGCTTTTTTTTGTTTGTATGGTAGTTTGGGGAAGACAAGGCAGAGGATGCACCTTTTATAAGTTACTGAAAGTGTATTATAACTGGAGATGGGTGAGCAAAATCAGCATCTGAGAGTTCTGGGCAACAGATAAACATTGTGCTCATTTCCTCAGATAGACAGAGCCACTCCTGAGAAGCTGTAAGTACTGAAAATCATTGTTCAATTTATACTAATTGAATTTGGGATTTAAATTATAAATACAGATGTAAGTTTGGTGCAGCAATCCAGACTTAGATAGGAAGGATGTTGACTCTTATAATGTTCAAACATAGGTCAAGCATAACCAGGATTTTATTTTGGATAATTCTGTGAATACATAAGCAAAAGTATAGTCTATTAGTGTTTGAAAAATTAGGGCCTGTTCAAAACACAGCATTGCTCCCTTTTGAAGGTCCCAAGCTCATTGTACCATGTTGAGCAATACTCAGCATTTATGAATCTGACTTTTGTTCTTTTGTGTAGCACTGATGTGTTTACATTGACCACAGGACATTCTCATGTACTGTGTCATTTCTAAGTTCCTCCCATTGTAACAAACTTCTGTGCTTTTATGTTAAAACCTAAGCTGAAACAATTTTAGTTGTCACACGAGGTGGTGCAGCTCTTTCTGAAGTTATGTGACTGCTGCTTTATACCCTCCTAACTGGGTCCTGTATTTGCATGTAAAAGTCTGAGTTCATAATGCTGCTTTATTTTTGGCTTTGTGCAAGCTGTTTCTAGTTGAATCAATAGTTCAAACTACTCCTTAAGGCAGATAAATATGTCATTAGTAGAAATTATGGAGCAGTAATCAGTCAGCTGCAAAACTGATGCTTCATCTAAATGTGTGTAAGGTACTTTATTTAGTTGGCATGTTGCTAACATCTATTAAGTTAAATTATGAGAAGTGTTTTGAGGCCTTTCACACAGAATGTGAAGCCTTTTATTCCTTATTTACATGTGTGAATATATATGCATGGAGATTTCAACCCATGAATTAACTCCAGAGGAAAACAAACCACCAGATAAACACAAAGCCTGGGGTTGTGTTTGGGTTTAGTATTTCTTCCCTTTAGAAAGCAAAGAAGCATCCTTACAGAATTTTCTGATTAATTTATTCAAAGAACTTAATTGATGTATCACAACACAGCGCTATCATTTACATGGCATTAAAAGATGGAATTGCTGAGCTCATCACACTGACAGCAGCCAGCTGAGAGACGAGCACGAAGTCAGCCTTTGGTGGTCATTTTTATGAATTTGAAATGTGTGTTTCTATTTAAGTCTGACTGTGCAGTGGTTTATTAATACTAGTTAACACTGGTAGGGATGGATGGATGGATGGATGGATGGATGGATGGATGGATGGATGGATGGATGGATGGATGGATGATAGACAGACAGATAGTTCCAGATCCTGTTGGAAGTCACCATACATCTAAGAGTTTTAATGTAGACACAAACCTCATGCAAAGCAACTTTTGATCTTCCCTACTGGAAGAGATGTTTTTAATTTATCCCACCTGATCCTTCAGGGTCTGGATCTGGGGACCTCAGCACCTCTAGAGGCCACTAAATAATGTAGAATGGGGCACAGATGAGGCATGACTGAACCCTATAAAGTGTCAACCCTCAAACAATTGATGTCTCTGCTCTGCAGCCCAAGGTTCTCTACCAGCGACTCTGCCAGGAACTGCAGGGGAGATGAGGGGTGAGATGAGTACCTGTACCAGGGTGTCTTACCAGTAGCATAAGAATAGCTGGGAAAAAATTACAGATCTTTGGTTTTTCCTCTCCCTACAAGCAACAAGTACCTTGTCACACTGCCTCACAAAGATCTTAAAGATGATTTTAATACTTGAAACTTCCTCTGTCTTCAAAGAACAACAAGACTTTGAGACAGATATGTGGGAATTCACTTAGACAAGCACTGCAATTTCAGTTTGTCTGCAATGATCTGCAAACCACAGACTCTGAAATGAGCAAGGGGTTATGTGAATGTTCCTTGTAAGTATTTATTTTTATTTTCTCTAGCAGAAACTGTCAAATAAAGCATGTCCTGCCCTTCAGAGTTTTTGCTGTCTGAGCAGAGCTTCTGTAAGCCAGGCCTTTGCTTGGTACACTTAATTAGAGTTTGCTTATTATAACAGTGGAAAATACAAGCTGGTTGGACTCTGGGAATTAAATTTTGCTGTGTGCTATTCTTGGTTGCCATCAGCTGCTTCCTAGTATTGGCAAAGATGCTCATGAAATCTGGGCATGTCTGGAGCAGAAAAGGTTAGCAGATTTAACGAGGAGGCATTAAAAGTTGATTTAGTAGAGCAGTAGCTTGGACTTTAGTGTGTAGCATAATTTCAGCATTGCTCCAGGGTAAGTACTCAATTTTGACTATTTTTTTTTCTTTCAAGACTAAATGAAACAGATGCCTCTCAATACTTGTCTTTGATAAACATATTCTGAGGATCCTCCATCCAATTGTAAGTGATTACATGGCTAAAAATGCAGTCTGCAACAGAGAAAACAGATGTGGTGATAATTATCCCTGTGCCCTGCATATCAAACATTAACTATTGCTGCTGGAAAAAAAAAGGGGTGAAACCAAAACAAAGTGGGATTTGCTACACCAGACCAGACCATCAGTTCACATTGCCTGAATCTCCAGATATGGGCTGAGCCTGATAATTTATAAGGAAATCAGGAATGCTTCTTTATAACATTGTTTCTTTGGTTCACTATCAGTTGCTTGCACAATTCTTCCATGTCAGGCACAAAACTCAGAGTGTCCTGAGTCTAATTATAATTATTTGAGTGTTTTGAATCTACAGCCTCAATTTTCCATATGGTTTTACTACCCCCAAAAGCAGTAGCCAGCTGTGTTCTGTCTCAGTTATATGGGAATTGAAATGCCTTGATGGGAAGTTTGAGGTTGGATCACTGAAAATAACTTATGCCTGTGGCTGTTGTGGAAAATTCCATGTAGATGTGCAAGCTTATCATCTGACCTTCCAAGATGCTAGTGAGATTAGCACTAGCCAGAGTGACCAGGCTGTGTGCAAGATCTCAGCCCAGGCTGGAAAGCCTCTTCCATCAGCAAAAATCACTGCAGCCTTTTCTGGTTGCTCTTGTTTTGCTGTCATATAGCTGAAGATGATTCAATCTGATGACCTAAGTGTCCTATAAGTAGTCTGCAACATGAATTTATCTCTTCTGCTATTTTTTTCTGATTCTTTTTTAAAAGGTTTCAGTTCTGAAAATGTGAGGCTCCTCTCTGAGGTTGACAAAGGCATTTTGCCCAGATTCCCATCAACTAACTGGAGGCATCTAACCTATGATACCTAAGGGCACTCATCCAGCACTGGCTGTCGGAAAGCTGCAGATCCAAACTGGTAGTCTGTCTTTCTTCACTTGCCAGTCCAGGACATAGCAAGTATTTTCAGAGGGCAGTTGAGGCCCTCCAAAAATAGGTGGGAAAATATTCTCCCACAAGCACTGACTGTGCCTGTTTTGTCTCTGACTGCAAAGGGAGCCTGCAGTGCTGACACAAAGTAGAAGCCTGGTGGCTTGGTGGTGGTGGCTTGGCCCTCTGGGGTGTGTTATTCCAGTCAGCCCCATGGTTCCTTTGCTTCTGCTCAAGGTAGGGGAAAGCCAGTCTCTTGCAGAGGTTATTCAGTTCAGTTGAGACCCAAATCTGCTCTTGGGAAGTGCTGCTTTTCCTTTGACTATTAGAAAACAAATTGCTATCCTAAAGTCTTATACCAGAGTAGAGGGAGAGAGGACTTTTTGCAGAACCTGGGAGCTCTGTTGGTTCTCTGGAAATCTCTGGGACCTTTTGCTCTCCCAAATAAGGAAGACTAAGTATTACCATCTATGGGTCAAAAATGCCATACCAAAAGCTTTGGACTTCTTTAAGTGAAAATATATGCTACATTGATTAGAAAATAGTCTGCTGTGACATCAGAGCACAATACATTCACGCCTGTACATTGTATTAAATGACCTGCTTTTATTTTAAAAGCTAAATATAATGAAAATTAAAACTTGTCAGCACATTGCTCCATAGAAGTGGCCTTCCTCATGTTAGTCCTGGTCACGTTAACACAAGTTAGAAGTATGTGCCACTGTCTTCTGATGTACAGATAAATGTGGTAATCTCTTTCAGTTGTCTGGAGTGGTTGATCAATAAGATCAAGCTGCTGTGCCAGGCTTATCCCCTCAGTTCCTCCTCAGCTGGTCAATCTTTGGACATGGGATGGACTTGCTGATCAGGAGTAGAGGCATGACCCTGTAACACAAGGTAGCCAGAGGCAGTGGTTAAAAGAGGAAACTAATGCAAACTGCTTATCATTGACAGGCAGGTAAACCTTAGAAATTGGGTGAACTCACCCATGTAAATTGTGTGAGAAATAAGGCCATGCTCTCTGTTAACCTGCTTTAATCTCCTTCAGGGCACTGCAGTTTATCATCTTCCCAAAGTCAAAGCCCTTCTCAGTACAGAAGAATGGGCTGAAGTTTCATAGCCCAGGATCCTTGGGACACAAGTGTTCAGGTCAGAAAAATCTCATGGGCTTTCTGTGTTTGAAATACTACTGCCTACAGTATGTTCTGATTATATTTTTCTATTGTTCCACACATGTCAAATATACTTACAGGTTGGTCTCCCAAGGGATGTTGTGGGGCAGACAAGGCTTGCTTTTTGCAAAACTCTCCTAAAGTTGGGTAAAATGTTTAGCAGTATCGCATATATGCACTCATCCAGGAGAAAGATGTGATATGTTAATGTGTCCTGCTCCTGTTATAGATGGAAAACATGAGAGAGAACTAAAAGAGATGAAGGCAACTCCCAGGACACAGTTGAGAGCAAGTTGGGCTGGTTCAGAACACAAGACCTTTTCTCTGCATTCTCTGGCACCTTGTGCTGAGCAGCAGCAGGAGCAGCCACTGCTTTGGTTCAGCAGCAATCACGATGCTAACTTTTCATTAGTGTCCGACACTAATTAGCATGCCTTGTGCTCTTTTAGGAGCAGCAGGTATGTCCTCACAGCTTTTGCTAGGCAGAGGATAACTTTCATTACCTGACCAGATTTGCTGATCTCCTGGTAGGTGCCTCACCCCTTGCACAGCTCTGCGGCCAGATTGTATCAGGCTACCGAGCATTTCCAGCCACAAGCAAGAATGATCTTGTTTGATTTTGAAAGCCATGACTTGGGCAAAATCCCACTGCTCTTTTCTGATCCATCTTCTGCTGACATCAGCTTTATGCCTGAATTCTTTCCAAGCACGGTCAGAAGAGCAAGCTGCAGGTTTAAGCTCACCGTGGGCAGTGAATTCCCTCTCGCATCTTAAAAGCCTTTTTCTTTTCTACAACTCTGTAGCATCTTGTAGGTCTCAGAGGGGGAATTTCAAGTTGTAAATTTCTTTACCCATCCCCCTTTTACACTTCTAAGAGTGAAAAATAAAATGCTGCCAGCATTTTATTTTTGCAGCAGGGCCATCCCTCTGCCTCTGAATAAACATTTGTGTGAGGGCTCTCATTCTTGCCAAGGTGTTAGGATAACATTCTCATGCTGATTCCCCTGTCCTCCCTCAGCACCTCAGTGCTGGAAGTCCATTTCCGAGGCTTTGAAATGGCCATGCTCTCACCTCATCCCATACACATGGAAATGAGATCACCAGAAAGAGGGAGCTAGTAAATCCCGTGGAGGAGCCAACAGGGCAGGTTAGGAAATTATGACCTTCAGTGTATGATGGTTGGGTGAAGAGCTCCACATGGGCAAAGAGGCTGACACGAAAACAGAGGAGGCACTGCTGAAGGTCTTGGGCCTCTTTTCCTTCAAACTCCATGGCCCATTTCACCATTGTCTCAGCAAAAGCCAAAGCTTTTCACTGTTGGCTTCTTGTTATAAACAAAAGACAGAGGATTTCGTATCATTAGCATCAATTATCATTATCATTGTCTGTGTAAGGGTTTGGATGGAACATGACCAAAGCTGTGCTGGGAATCAGCAGGGAAAGTCCTGTCATCATGCTCATCTCAACATATGCACACTCTGTAGAAAGACCAGGTTCTCAGGCTGCTTTTCATTTGGCTTAAACATCAGGTGTAAATACTTTTGTATACCTTATAAATCCTGGTGAAGATCAGGACTTCTCTCTTTAGTGCAACAGAGGTGTGTTAAAACCCACCAGTATTTACACTCATGTGGGCCTGTCTTAAGAAGCTCAGCTGTAAAAATAATTCTCATCACACATTACAAAGCTGACTGTGGTGTTAAACACAGCAGACATTTGGTGAAGCGTGCTCCTGGACAGGACCAAGTAGTTTTTAAGCATGCTAAGAAACAGTTCTCTCATTCAAACAGAGGCCACCAAAATGGTTTTTGAGTAAGAACACACTGAGTTTTCTTTCCCCTTTCATCTTGTCATGAAATCTCTGTGAACTTTCCTCCTCTCCATTTGCTTGCCTTCCCCTTTCTCTGCTGTCATTTACCAGCCGGGCTATTTTCTTCAAAGTACCCTCTAAATGTCACAACCACTGAACAGCCACAGCAAATAATGGAAATGCCCTGGTAACCCTTCCCAGAGCACTTATATACCAACGCTGCATAATTTGACCTGCTCTCATTCTTCTTCCCATTCTTGGGAACATATTTCACAGTGGTGACAGAGGAAAGAGAGTAGGTTCAAGATTTTGTTCCCTTTTCTCTTGGTTCTCTTTTGATGTAAGACAAACTCTACAAACACGAACTAGAAAAACCCTACAGCCCAAATCAGACATCCCTCAGAAGAAGTGTGCCAGATAATGCAGTGTGAGGAACATTTCCATTTTGAGTGCTGTTGTGCATGCTTCACCATGCACCTCTAATTATAAGAAAATTAAAAGTCCTCAGGGACCTCTGAAAAGAATAATCCATAATAATAAAGGGCTTGGATATAGCAAAGATGTGCACATGTTTGAACACAGAGTTTCACTCTGGGAGACACAATCTGTGATACAGGATTTCAGGCAGAAATCCAACTCTTACTTAAGTTTTTAAAGAGTTTTTCAAAGAGACAATCTTTTGCTGATTCTTTCTAACGCATCAAAAGACACTTGCTGGAAAGACCCATGCTAATAGGCATTCAACCACAATAAAATATGTTAAGATACCCTATTTGACTGATCTTGGAATTGTGTATCATTTCATTTAGTGTTGGTAAAAGTTCTCATCTCCCAAATGACTTATTTCTATCTGTTTATTTTATCACTTTGAATTTCATACTATTTTGTATTCAAGGTGAGCCTGGAGCAGTGTCCTCAAACCAGCTCTTACCCAGAATGAGAAAACAAATATTGAAGTCAGGACTTAAGCTTTGAAGATGATCTTATTTTAGCCTCAACCAGACCTCTGGATCTAATCTAGATCAGGGCTTTGGTCACTGCCCCCTTTCTCTTTTACGGGGTCAGGGCAATACTGAATGTATTGTCTTTCTCCTTATGGTTTCCCCTCCTTCCCTCCAGGCCTTTCACATAATTTGTGTTTCCCTAAACAAGCCACAGGGACCTTATCTCCTGTCACCAGAGAGACACTTCAAACCTAATCTGAGTTACTCACTCTGTTTTACAGGTCAGGAGTGAGCAGAGGTGTCCCCTTCAGCTCCAAGAGGTGATGATCCAGCCACACACTTACCTGTTCACACAAAACTTCCTCCTGAGCTGCTTCTCGTCTGCATCAAATGAAACAGCAGCACTGAGTGCAACCAAGCCAAAGTCTAGGTTCTGAAGCCCTTCACCTCTCATCTCTCAGGTTTGTGGTGAGGATGATCAGGGCACATGTGGTGCCTGATATGACACATTCCCAATCAGTCTTGTGGCAGAGTACATTCTTGTTTGGAGCTTGACCTTGGGAATATTGCTTAACCGGTCCTCTGTGTTATTATTTCCCAAATTTAAACTCAAGTTGCTGCCTTGTTTGCTGAATTGCATGAGCAAATTAATCAACCTCTCAGAGAAATTCAGTGACACATATAGAGCTGGCCAGGAAACTCTTCTCAAACTCTTCAATTTTATTGCACATCAAAATAAAACAATCTTTCAAAGGTTGTTTGGTGGATTGGTAATTGAAACAAATGCATACATAGAACAAACATAATTTTGACAGTAAGTGTCTTCCTATGGAATGTAGATTCATATTCAGATTGTCGTTGACTTCGGAGAAGGTCTTGAACCTCAGGCTTTCCTTTCCTGGAAAACTTCAGAATTACAGTACATAATAAAAGCTGGTTGTGTTAAGGAAAAAAAAAATCTGACTGGACCGGAACATAGTAAGAATAGGAGGAATGTGAGTCATACTTGCAAATTTTAAATGTGGACCAACACTTAAAGAGAAGGTAAAGCACAAGGGGGAAGAAAAAGAAATAAAAAGAAAGAGAACACAAGAAGGCCTGCATATCTATCACCAAATGTGTCTTTTCCAAAGCACGTGGGAAAAGAGCATCATGGAGAGTGCAACACAGCAGGCGAGGTGTAGACTGAATGCATAAACCTGTCCTCAAAGCACTGAGTAGTGAGGTGTGAAACAGACAAATATAAAGAAAGGAGAGCTGTGTCAGCAGCATCATCAAAACGTAGAGACTAACACAGCCTTGTTTAAGAGAAATTAGAGGCAGGCAGAGAGGGAGGGAGAAAGTGTTGATACACTATAAGATTATCACACATTTCTAAAGAGGTCTGAAAGAAGTGACTTCCTGCTGGGGGGTTCCTCTCATACTGGTGTGAACAAGCATCACACCGTCACCTGCAAAGGCTTTAAGTGCAAGTGGTGACACTTCAGTATTCACAGCGTGCCTTAGAAAATCCAGGGGAAGCAAAAGAAAGATGAAAACCATGCAAGTCAAAAGGGTGTTGCTCCCATTGTTCTCCTTGCTGCTTGGTTAACTGGGAATTCCTTTGAGCAGCAGAGGGGTCACATCTGTCCAGATGTGCTGTGCCTGCATCAGAGGGCAGAGCACTGTGGAAACAGCTCCAAACAGACACCTTTCATGATAATAGTACAATGAAATCACCCTTCTTGGCAGGACCAAGCTCTCACAAAAGCATGTTTTTAGCAGAGTATATACCTGCAAGAACAGCACCTGGGGAAGATGACTATTAATTACCCCATGATAGGGCAGCACAGCGCCTTTTACAGAACAGGCAGGACTGAAGCCACTCAGGACTGTCATGAAATTTATGGACTCCTGAGCTGCCCAAGTTAAGAATGGGTGCATCTAGACCCTCTCCAGTTAGGGCCTTGGCCATGACTGCTGCACCCCTGGCCATGAGCTCCTGGGGTCCCTGCCGCTTGAGGATTGAATGTGCTGCTAAGTATGTGAAAACCTGAAGGTGAAGGAAACCGCTTGTGGCTGTGACAGAAGGGACCACGAGCTTCACAGTATAATAGCAATGAACAGGTTGGGCACCAAAAACAGAGGTGAAAGGAAAATCAGCCTGAGCTCTTGACACCAGGGAAAGTAGTTGATCAGTAGGGTCACTGGAGGGCTGTCTTAACTGGAGAAAGATGTTAGCCATGTCCCTGTGTTTTGCTGCAGGTGTTTCACACCTTGTAGGCAGTGCAACACCATGGAGCTCTCCCAAAGAGAGCCTTGCCTTCCAAGGGGCACTCTGCTATTTCCAGCAGGGAGCAATGGGCTGCCAGTCTGGCCTTGCTATTGCACAGTGTAACAAGAATCTGGAACAAGCAGGGCTTGTTCAAATCAAAATCCTTTATTTATGTGATACAATACAAGTAACAAAGCCTGGCTTATTTTTCAGGAAGGGATGTGTGAGGGTTTGGGGAGTATGCTCTCCATGTATGCTTGCCTAGTTTTAATACTTATTTCTGGTTTGGATAGCCTCATTCATTTGATGACCAATCCTATAAAAAAGACACAAGGATGAGAACTAACTTTGTGATGTGCAGCCCTACAATATCCCACAGCCATTTGCTGAAACAAAAAAGCAGTTCATGTTCTTGATTCTTCTTGGGAGACAAGATGTTTTCTATAACCACCACAAAAAAAAAAAAAAACCAATCAAGCAAACTTTAAATGTTTTACTTTTCACTCTCCCAAATGTTTTACCTTTCACCCCTCCCCAGCAGACCATTTCTCTTTTGAAACAGTGATATAATATGTCTGGCAGACACTCACTAAAGAGCTGTTTGAACTTGCCTTCCCTACATTTCAAGAAAAAGTTATTTTTCACCCTTTTAATGAAAATTCACTTATTTTGGTCCTCCCTTATTCATTTATTTTTGAGGCGTTCCACCTCTGTTAACTGTGGGAAAGGCTTTGCTTTGCCAGAGTACAGCACACATTGTAAAAGTAATTCAATTTTACACCATAGCAATGACATGATCAAGGGAACTTTGAGCAGGCTTTGTGACCAAGAGCATTTAACAAGTATGTGAAAAGCTTCCAAAGAACCCTCATGAAAGACAGAAAGGTTATAACAATAGGAGAGGCAGTTTGATAGTGGTAAATTAAGAGTCATAGGAGTGACTCTAATCAGTTTAAGCTTTAAAGACAGAGAAGCACCTTTATATCTCTTGGGTACAGGCCTGAGTGCATTAAGAACTGTTGAATTTGTATTGGGAAGTACACAAATCCCTGTGGCATTCAGCAGTTGCTCCTCCTTGAGCTGAAGAATTCGACTCTGCAAAGAGAAAATCTTTCTAGGCAAAATATATAAAACTGCAGAACTGGACTGAGTACCTTGGAAAAAGACTTGAATGTTTGGGTTTTTTTAGTTACTATCTAGACCTCTTTAGGAGTTCTTATCTTTCATTTTGTTCCCTGTGGAAACCTTCTGGCAGTTCCAGTGCAAGCATGGGGACAGTATGTGCATAAAAGTAATGATGAACAATCCACACATGTTACTAGTTTTGAGGATCTGTGGCGCCTGAGCTAGATGCTGCCCTGAGCTATACCCCAGTGAAGTGCATCATGTACCACATGCAAGTGGCAAATATTTATACATACCGTGTGTACTCATAGGCACATTGGGTACAATGGTTCTGAGCATGTCATTAAAACTTTGGGTAGGTAAAGAATGTCTATAGAGATACACACTTTAATGGAGAGTCCAGATATCTAAAAAACAGCTACAGACAGACCATCAAGTTGTGAGAGTTAGTTTTGTTGTTTCTCCTATATGGCTTATTCAACAACTTTTATGTATCTGTTACTGTGAAAAGTGCTTAGAATTTATTTTGCCAAGGAAAAAAATTATAACTTGTCTTTGTTGGGGAAAAAAAACCCAAAAAACCGAAAAAGTTGGGGCTGCCTCAATTTTGCAATCGACAGGGACACCTACAGGAAGACAAAATTAACACATTGGCATATTGGGTGTTTTCGGCTTTATTTGTTCACAGCTTGAGCCTATTACCTAATAGAGACACAAGAAAATGGCCCATCTGTTTGCAGTGGGCAAATGTGTGAGTAGCACTCTCTGGGGCTGCGTGGGAGAAGGGCTGCTTTTCAAGGACGTATTTACTTTATTCTCTGTTTTCTCAACGGTGTATATAACTCAATACTAAAAGGCTAATTTGTTTAAGAAAACCAAACCTGACTTCTTCAGTTAATTGCTTGCAGAAAAGCTGTAGGTATTGCTTGGATTCTGTGTGCTCTGCTGAGTGCACTGGAGTGGCCCCCACTATGTGGCCAGCGAGGATGCCTAAAAGCCATCTCGATGGCAGCAAAGCACTCATTGTTCCCGTCCTGCCTGCTCTGGTGGGGCTGCAGCTCTTGGAAAAGACTGGGGATGTGTAAGGAGTGCGAGAGAGATGGAAGTCTGTCTATCAAGGAATGGGGATGAGGCAGCTGGGAGGGAGAGTCTGCTCAGGGGCATGTGGGATTTGGGATATGATTAATGCTTTGGCAAAATGTTAACGAGAACAGGATCTGGCAACTGAGAGGAAATGCCTATGTATTCTCTTGCAACCAGCCTCGAGCCGGAATAGGAGCCTGTGCTTGTGCCAAAGTGAATCCAAGCATTTGCATGTACATGAGTGGAAACAGGCTGTAATAGAAAACATGGAATTTGGAGACCCACATCCTGCTGGACCCGTTCCTCCAGTGGCAGCTGGGTCTGCTTTGTAGCTCCTTTTATCAAAGAGAGACAGAAAGGAGTCTTGGTAAATGGCAATGCTCTCTCCAAACAATGTCAGCAGTCACTGCATCCTATCCTCAGCATCTTCACCACTCAAGCTTTAAAAATAATTTTTAAACTCTTCCAGTCAAAACTCCTCCAGTAAAGGCCAGAGGTAGCCTTTACTTCTCTCCAGCCTGCAGGGGCAGAACTGCTTGAAGGTATTAGCTATGCTAAGCTTCTTAAATAACTATTAAACACATAAAACTCTTAAATGCACGCAAATCCTGTGTAGCAAATGGCAAACAATAAGGAAAAGCTGATCAACCATTATACAGCAATTTAATCTATGCAATTTGCATAATTTTGCCCAACAGAAGGAGGCTATGGCAGAGCTGCTGTCTGAAGACAAGCAGAAATGCTGTACTAAACAGGTAAACAATCAGGAATGAGGATTTTGCAAGTCCTTGGCAAATTCTTGGCATATGGACAAAGGGAGTGTGATATAATTGCAAGGGATATGATGCAGATGAACCAGAAGAGACAAAAGACAAGTTGAGAGCATGAAAAAAAGTAATTTTGCAATTAAGTTAGGGAATTTAGAACAAAGGTTGAATATGTACCTTTAGCTCAGTCCCTCTGTATCATTGCAGTAGACTTAGGAGTTGGCATCCTGTACCTGAACAATAAAACTCCAAACTCCCACAGACAAACTGCAGCTACCTGCAACACTTGTGCATGTGCAACACCTTTGTGTTTGGAGAGATCAAACACTGGTGACTTCCAAACATTCTGCTTTACTGATGGCCACAAGGCAAAGAAGCCACCAGGACCAGGGGCCACCTTACAATGTAGCCTATGTTTCCTCTGGGGCTCCTACAGAAACTGATTTCTCTGGCTTACAGTCTTCAAGGTGGGTTTGTATTTCTGGTAATATGCCTAGCACATTGTGGACTCCATAACACTGATCTAAACTCACATGTTTAGTATTTCAGTGACAGGAGCTGTGCAACTTACTTATAAGTAAATAACTGGAGGCTGCACGTCACTGCAGAGCCACCTGCTTAGGGTCAGTCCCTGCACCACATGAATTTACACCAGGAGCTCACTAACAACTTCGTGTTGGGCTGCAAAGCAACCTCTCTTTTTTTTTTTTTTTTTTTTGGGGGGGGGTGGGGGCGGATATCCACTATTATATTCCCAGCAATCTGGTGGCCATCAATGCCTTGCTGATAAACTGGAAATCTTCACCTTCTATCCTCACCTCTCAAATGACCCATGAAAGAGTCCTTGGAGATCAAAGAAATCCTCTTCTATCGTTATCCTTTGGACAGAAAAACTGATGGGATTTAGCACCCATGTGGGAATATGAGCATCGGTAACTGGGGAGTGGTAGGGGTGGAAAATGATTGGGGGAGGTGGTGATGGAAGAGCCCTGAAGATGAATTACCTGGGGAGGAGGTGGATACTGAATTGTGGTCTCCATAGCAAGTGTGAGAGGACAGGAGAGAAATTACTTCCTCTGCCCCAAATAAAGATCAAGGAGTATTTGCATTCCAAGGGGTTGGGTTGTGCACGTACCTCTTTGTCCCCCTTCTTTTAACTGGAAATCCTCACTAATTAATCGCTCTGCAAGTTCTGCTTCTGCACATCATATAACTGAAGGGCTCGCTTGTTCCTCCAGTGCTGACTGCATCTGTTCCTTGCCCTTGCAATTTGCTCTCCAAAGCCAAATTAAAAGTTTAAAGTAATTAGGTGAGAAAATTAGGGGATTCTACAAAATTTTTGAAAGATTTTTCAATTCTAGTACGTTAAAGTATAGGCCTATGTGCTACAGACAACCAAACAAAATGTCCAGTAAGAGTTATCCATTCTTATTCCTATTTTTTCCCAGCAAGTTTAGGTTTTATCTTGAATTCACTTAGTAAATTCAGCAACTTGTGGTCTTTTCACAGCACCTTAGGCAGACTAAAGTGGAACTGATGAATAATCAGTGATGCAACAGCTGTTATCCAGAGATAACAGAGGACTTCAGGCTGCAGATGTGCATGGGGTCAAGGGAGACAATGTTGTGCATGAAAAAGTCATACAATGGAGTTCTGTGTATTTTCCTCAGATTTCAAGAACAAAGAAGCAACGACCTTTTGTCTGCTGCTGTCATTCCCTGCTTCACCATTAAGGTAGTTTTCTTTTCTTTTCTTTTTTTTTTTTTTTTTCCTCTTAATGGGAGGTATTTTGAAATGGACCCCTGTCAATCATGCCCTGAAAAAATCGAGCCCATCCCTGAGCAGAAGCCTTTTAAAAAGTTTAAAAATATCAAAACATGTGGCAGTAGGGTTAACGTAGGACTTTGGATACATGTGATGTGAATATATTTATTTCAAAGACAGGTTCTTTTTTAATCACTAAGTATGTCAAGTTTTAAAGTAGAAATGAAAAATCAAAGAAAACAAGACTTGGTTCACTGAAGATCTTTCCAGTCTCCAACAGTGGTCAGGAGAACTGTGTAAGAATAGGGCTAGCAAAGGGAGACAATTCTTCCTGTGTATCCTCCTGATACCTGGCATTCTGCGATTTGAGAATTTCTGAGTTCATGTTGTATCCATACCTTTGTGTTGAATTGCACTTGTAGATCACGCGTATCTAGCTTTGTTTCTTTGTGCTTATAATTGATACTATACAGGAAGAGATAACATTCTCTGTGTGTTTTGACTTTGCTGTTTCATTGTTTCAGGTGAAGTCCATTAACATTTTTACTGTGAGAAGTGGTGAAAAACTTGTTGCCTATGTTCGTCACAATGTCGCATACCGCTGCTGTTGCTCAGTTAGAGTCCGTGCGCTCAGTCTCCCGTTTCTCAAAAATCACCTCAGCCTTTAAGCATCTTTGTGCAGTTCTTCGTGCAGTTCCCGTGCGGCTGGGCTGGGAAGGGCGGGCAAGTGCCGGGCCGTGCCCTCGTCCTGCGGAACGTGCCGGGCTTGCCCGAGCCACGAGCAGTGCTTGGCAAAGCAGAGGGAGCGGGCAGCTCCTCCCGGCCTCTCCTGCAGGAGTGAGCGCCAAACCCATGAAACTCTGCCGTGCCAGGTGGAAGCACGCAAGGACAAATCCGTGTGTTGCTGTGCCACGGGGACAGCTTGCCAGGAAAGCCAGCGCACGTCGCCTGAGGCTGGGCATAAACCTCTGCCTTCCTCTTGCCGGGAAGGAGTGCAGCTGTGAGTTCAGGGGCCCCAGGGTAGAGCCCTGTGCCAGCTGTGAGTTCAGGAGCCCCGGAGCGGAGCCCTGTGCCAGCTGTGTGCCAGCTGCGTGCCCGGAGCCGGGCGTGCTGCCGCCTGCGAACACCCCAGCCCAAACCTCTCCCTGGAGCTGGCCCCAGGCTGTGCCACGCGTCTGGCTGCCAGTGCCTGTCCCACACCCCCACCACCCTGCTGTGCAGCAATTATTTAGTTCTCACCTGAGAGCCTTAACGAAGTAATTACATTCTAACTGATGGGATTTTTTTTTTTTTTTTAAAGAAGGTGAGTGCTCAAGGATCGTCTCCCCAGCTAGGCAGGGGTGCACTCATCCTCTGTGGAGCATCCAGCATATTGAAGAGTCAGAGTTGTGTTGGGCTTAGCTGAGAAATGTGATTGAGAGCACACAGCAGCTATGTTCCCAGCCCAGTTGATTTTTTATGGTTCCCATCTCCAGCAGAGGACAATGGCTTCTGTTGCTCGTACAATCCATGAGAAGCTGGTGTTTGAGAGTACACTCCCAACACTTCAGTTTTGTTTTTCTGTTTGGGTTTTATTTTACTGTCATTAGCATTTTAGCTCTTTTTTGTTGTTATTTTGCTTTTTTAAATTGCTTTCTCCCCTCCTCCACATCTCATTCTTTTGGTATAGGACTGCCACTCACCAGCTGTTCACAATTCCTTCACCCCTTCTGTTTTTCAGTACCACACCACCACGACATAGGCTCAAAGGACATTTTATTCCTTGCAGGAGGCTTTCCACGCCCACTGAATACATTTAATAAAAATACCTTTCTCTGTCTCTCCTACCTTGGAGAAAAGTTAATATATATCTATACTTCTCACAAAATTCAGCTTGACCAATCTATCATCCTCAAACTGCCTAAGTTTGATTTCTTGAATGGTTTTAGATCCTTGAATGACTTATTTTTCTCTCTTCTTGATAGAACAAACTTAGCCACAAAGTGAGTATGCACTAAGTACTTTTCAACAAAATTTTGCTCATCCCCTAATAAATATGATGTCTAATTCCCTGCTCTTTCCATTTTGCTTTGTGTAATAGGATTTTTTCCTAGGCTGAAGCTTGCCCAAAAAATCAGCACATTCACACATATCAGCAAATGGTACCAAAAAGATGACACTGTGAAGCAATCAGTTACAGCAGAGCTGTCTGCTGAAGGAAGAAGAGCTATCACTGGGCAATGTGCAGAGCATAGCAATTCCCACTGTTGCTAATGGGAGAAGAGGCTGCTGAACTCCTCTCAGGAATGTAGTTTCAATTTCTAATTGAGTTATTTGTTCACTTGTTAAAGAACTCATCTCTTTGGGCAGTGACTCTCTAAGACAATAATAGTGGTTGAGTGCAGCCACCAGGGAATTCATTGCAGCCACAAGACAAAAACTTGCTCTGGTGTTTCTGTTGTTTTTATTTTAGCCGTCAAAACCACCATCAATTTATTGTGATCATATGTCACAGCTGCTTGTCTGAGAGTTGCTGCTTAGTCCCTCTCTCTTTTAGGCTCTTGGAGCAGGAGTGCCCAAGGTGAAGTTTATTGGACCACATGAACTCATCTGCAAAGCCATTCTAACACACTTCATGTGTGTTCTATCCCACACTGGCATTGTGTCTCTCATGCTTGGAGAAGGAGCATGGATGGACTGCAGGGTGCTCTGTGGCTCCAGAGGAAGTGGGGACACATCACACTGACAGCTCATGTTTGCTCTCAGAGCAGGTGTCTGTCAGTCCCCACTCTCATGTGACCAGTGCCTTTTTCTCTCTAGGTTCCCTGTCCCTGGTTTGCGTGTTCCAGGCACATCCTTTGCCTGTGGAGCAACCTCACAGGCATCAAAACAGCCCCAAAGCCTGTATTTCTAAGGAAACAGCCATGCCAGACTGTGTAAAATAAGACCCTAATCCAAGGGTCTCTCACAGCGAGACCAACTCTGGCCTAATTCCCTTCAAAAAAAGATCCTACTGATGAGATGGCTTTTCTTTCACTGCTGATGGACAACGACAAAATGAAACACATGATACAAACATGTTTTCCAAAGGCAAATTTGAAAAATTTCACAAAAAAGAGGCACATTATTATTATTATTAGTTTTACTATTTTCTTGGTTTTTCCTTTGGTCCTTGGAGAAGCCAGTGCACAAGGAGAATCAGGAGCATGTTTCTGTGATGGAAGCTGAAGGGCAATATCTTCCCTGTTTTGTTGCACAGTGTACTATGCTGTTCCCTTACCATATCTGTTCCTCACATTAAATAGTTTTCTCTCCTTTAAATGTCCCATTTTTTATTAATTTTTTATTATTTACCAGCATAACATCAAACCCTCTGTTTTAACAGCCTCTATCTAAAGCCCAGCTCTAGAGAAGCATTTGCTTGTATGGCTTAACAAAGGACTTGAATGTGGTTCAAGATCTGCAAAAAATAACTCAAAAGAGCAAAAGTAACTCAAGAACTTTGGCTTTAAGGAAACACATTGACTATGAAAAAATATTAGTAATGTCCTAACAGTGAGATAAGAAGGTATTGATTTGCTACTGTATGACAGCAGCTTGCAAATGGAAAACAGGGAACCTCTGAAATTCCTGAGACATGACCAAGCAGTAAGTTGGAAACACTTCTTACAAAAACTGTAGCCCAGGAAATGAGGCAGGAAATGATGAAGGAAAGTCAACAACAACCTGGGTAGGCCAGAAACAGCAGTGGGAAATGGACACTGCTTCTGGGTTTGGGGTTTTTCACAGGGGGAAGCTGGATGAGACTCCCTGTAGAAGAGGTGAAGGCTAAGGACCAGGGGAGCTTGGATAAGGAGATGCCAAAGGCTGGCATATGAATTACTGTGTCTTAGGGGGAGAGTTTGATCTTTCTGGCCTTGTGAACTCTTTCAGTGTTTGGGCAGATAGTCCAGGTACATGTGCATGATCTGTGTAGGGTGTGTGCAGGGGGCTGGATGAGCTCTCCCTGCACAAACCTGCAGTGCAGCATGCAGGATATGTCTGTTGCTGCTTGAACCTCAGTTTGTCCTCTCCATGAATGCTGGGGAGTCTCCAGGGTAGATGGGGTGACAGTACCCAGGTCTGCAGCATCTGCAGTGGCCAGTAGAGGTAACTGTCTTGCCTGTGGGTTATGAAATGCTCACAGTACACCTGAACAAGGCTTCTGAGAAAGAGAGGTGCTGCATTTGTGGCATATGTCCTTGTTTGCTGGTGATGAAGGAGCATGCTGCCAGCACCAGGCTGCTGTGCCTGCCTCCAGCTGCTGACAGAGCCCCTATTCTGCTGCCTCTCATTGCTCTCAGGTAGGTGGTACATGTCTGCAAAATGCACAAGTGGCTTAAGTCCCTCAAAGTCTCACTTGCTCCTCCTTGATGTGTAGAGGCTGAGTTCAAGAGATCCAAGAAGTTACCTGTGGCCAGATGGAACTTTGTGCCCAGACCCTCCCCAGGGATAAGGAAGGCAAGCTTTCCTTCTCCTTTACTCTCTCAAGCAAAACAAAAAACAGGGATTACTCTTTTTTAAGGGTCATGTGTGTTAAGACAGCCAGCCTAGTTTTGTCTGACACTGTAGATAAGGCTAAGGAAATTTAGAACCTTCAAAAATGAGGCAGCAGCTAAGCATATGTTTTATTTTGGTTTTTTTTTTTGGTTTTTTTTTTTTTTCCCAAATCATTACTTTGTTTTTATTTTTTTTTTTTATAAAGGAGCCAGTTTTCTCTAAATCACATTCTCTTTCAGTTCACATCCTTCCCCCACCACAAACAGAATGTGATAGAATGAAGCTGGGTCAAAATGCCTTTGTGATGCTTCCTAAAATGCCACTGAGAACCCACATCTTCTACAGCAAGTCACTTTAACGCTGAGATGTATATCTGTTTTGTGGGATGATGTGGGCTAGTATTTGATGGTGGATGCATCCCAGACCACAGAACCGCAGGTTCAGAATCTTCCACTAAGCAAGTCCACCTTTATCCAGAATAGTTTCTGCTTTCAGCAGTGAAGGCAGCTTACATACTGTGAAACTGCTGAAGGAAACCCAAAACCTTGAAGGTTTTTTCCCCTACTAATACTTCAGTTCCAAAATGCACCAAGCCAATAGCAGCATAAGGGCAGTGAGCAGTACCATGTGATTGCAATATAGGGCATTTTCAGCTATGGCATGATCTCTTCTGTTTCAGAAAGGATAAAGTTTTCTGGTATTTTAAGCTCAAATCTGATTTTACTAGATCTGTTTTATCTTGAATTCACTGTTTAGCACTTATTTCTAGCACACATATGACATGCCAATTAGAAGACACAGCTGTGCTGGAGAAACCAATGTGAAATAATTGTGAATGCTGGCTAACACTGGGCACGAGGGAGAGGCATGACAGCTTGCTTCTGAGCTTATCCAAATCCTTTTCTCCCCAAGAAGTGCCAGTGGTCAAAGCTGGGCTTCTTCTAGGTGAGGAGGGCACTGGGGTGAGGAGGGCACTGGGCTGTGGACCAGCTCTGCCAGTTCCCCAGGGCTCATCTGCACAAGCAGAAGGGCTGCAGCAAACCTGCCCTTTCACATGAGGGAGGGAGCTGGGGGGTGCAGCCTCAGTGCTTGTCAATCCATAGCCATGTGACAATATTTTATGCTTCTCTGGCAGATTTGACATGATCAGCTTTGTTTTCAAGTACTGCTGTGGAGATTTGTCATCAATTTCTCCATCGCATCGTCATTCTGCCCTCCTCCCCTCCCTGCCCTCTGCCCCCTTATCGGTGCCCCTCCACCTTCCCCCTGCTCAATCGCACTCAACAACACATTCTGAATTTTCCATATCTATTTTTTTTTCTTTCCCCCTCTTTTGTCTTCTGGTAACAGCGTTTGGCATTTCCCGGACAGCCCGTACTCCATAAGGCCTCAGTGTCTGAATACGAGGACGGCTTGAACGTTGCCTGCTGAGACTGAAGAAGAACTTGAGTTAAAATAATCCTCTCTTTTGTTCCGCTTGGGTTGCTTTTTGTTTGCCTGACAGATGTTCGGCCCCTGTGCGTGTGCAAGGAGCGGCTCCTCGGCCGGGCCCTCTGATCCGCCAGCTTATTGATTTCTGCCTATCTGTGCGGCTTGTCTCCAGCCCTTACAGATGCGAGGGCTGGGGCGGCAGCCCCTCTCCTTCTCACACAAATAGGGCAATCCTCTATTGTGAGGGGGCCAGCGGAGGAGAGCGAGCCTCACTCCCTCTTGAGCCATTGTGACAAACTCAGGCGGGTTTTGGGGGGCAGAGGGGAGATTAGGCGTTGAAGCACGGATGCTGCGTTCTGACAGCTTGTGACGCTACTACACAGGTGCCTGAGGAAACGGGAAGGAAGCGGCCGAGGGCATGAAGGCCTCAGAGCTCTGCACTGTGCCCGTGTGTTATCTCAAGTTCATATTTCAGTCATTTTACTGGGGAATGTAAGGATCAAAGCTGTGGCTAGGGAAAATGTAGAAAACCATAGTTTTGCTCTGCTCCTCCTAAATGGCCTTGCTGTCCACTGCTCCAAGTTTCACTGACTGGACTAACCATGCACTGCGTGCAAGATTTCCATCTTGCAGTTAATGGCCTTGTAAGCCACATGTAATACTCCTCTTCTGTCTTGCTTTGCTTGTTTTGTTTTTGTTTTTTGACTCTATTTTCTGCCTCCTGAGAAGTGGTGTCAGGGTGCTTTGAAGAGAAGCATGCTGCAGACCTGCATCCACATTTTGGTATACAGTTGCAGGCTCTCTTTGCTGCTGACAGCAGCTTGGCTTTTGTTTAACCCTTGACATAAGCCTGCAGAGGTCTGACCTGTCACCAGCTCTAGTGCTCTGGATGGAGTGTGGAAAAGGAGGCAGTTGTTGTGCAGCACTCAGCTGTCTGTCCTTGTTAAGCCCATGTCCTGGAAAGCAGTCATTGTGCGTGCTGCCCACCACATCCCTGTGACAGCAGCTCTTCCCTGGTAGTATCTTTGATGCATGTGTGGAGAATGCACTCACATGGAACACCCCTTTCTCTGGGATTGTGGCAAAGGCCATAAGAGCAGCTCCAGGGTGTGTATCTCCCACCCTGCCAACATTTTGCAGCTACAGTGAGCTCGCTGTCTGCAGAGCAGCTATTCTACTCTGTGCCAAGTTGTTCTGCCTTGTCTTCCCTCTCTCTGAAGCACATCATTTGTTGTTGTGCATATCAGAATCTCCAGAGCTATGACTCTGTGGTGGCCAGGAATGGCACATCCTTTGGCTTCACTGATGCTACCAGGCACTAGGTTGTCATTTACTGCCATAGTAGCTGGCTACCAATTTATTGAAAACTACCTAGTTATATATTAATGACCAGCTGCTTGACAGAATATTTTACCCCGCAGAAACAAATATAGACACGTTAAGTGTTGCTCTTTGCTCACAAGGGTTGGGGTAGCTCAGTTTGGGCTTGTTAAGGCAAAATTTCCACTCTGACATGTTGTGGTCTGTTGGATCTCACTGAGAGGCTGTCAAGAGCTGACAAAGGTACTTCACATGGTGTCAAATGATTTATACTAACATGAAAAGCCGGCAGAGAGTTTTGAGCCTGTGATGGCCTGTGCTGCAGCTCCAGCTATGTTATAGTTACCAGATCTGAGGCAGAAACCACAGCATGGTGCCTCAGTCCTTGGTGGATGATTTCCACTAACAGCTTACTGGGACAGGGCTCAGTGAGAGCTGATGGCAAAGGAGGTGGCTCTGTGAATAATGACTAGCAGTAGGCTGGGAAGAGAGACTTGGACAGCATATATGGGGCAGAACAGATGTTCCACACAGTCACATGTGGCCCTGCTGCCCACAGCCCTCTCAGTGTACTACAGCATCACAGGGGTCCCTTTCACTCTCATGAGTAACAAGAACAAAGTGTCCTCTCATCATCAGCTTTACTGATTTACTTTATGATCTGTGTGTCATGCAGTCCAAGAGGGGTGTGTTTATGGGTCTTTAATTTAGGGAAAATAACTTTGACAAACCACGGTGAATTCTGGAGCTAGCAACTTTCATTACTCTGTTAGTCTTAGATCCTCCTTGACAGATATTTAAAAATAAGGCAAAGTGGCTCATTTGGAAAGAAGAGCTTTGTAAAATGCTCTCTAGTTCGACAAGCAGGACCTTGCCATGCCTGTGGGACCTTCTCTTTGATGTCTCTTTCAGCGTCAGCAGAAGAGGATTGTAACCACTGAGAACTGCTCAATGCACACTCTGCGAAGGAAATTTTAACTTGGAAGCATCACCCAAACACTCCATTGATTGGATTGTGTCCTAGTGACATTTAAGGTGTTGGCCTCAACATACTGAAAACAAGTGAGACCTTGCCTGTAGCAAGTTGTGGGGATGGCCAGACTCCTAGTTCAAACCAGGAGGGACAGCAGGTGATGTATGAACAGGTACCCAAGGGAAGAGGAAGAGACAAAATTCTAAAATCCATGTCCCTTGATTTTCTGCAAGGATCACACCTCTGGCTTTTTTTTTTTTTTTTTTTTTTTCCCATTTCCTCTGGCTTTCAGATAGGAAATGTCTTGTGGGTGAAGGTGGATCAGTGAATACAGCCCTGTGTATCAGTTGGTATCTGTAGGACAATGTAACCCACTGCATGGCACAAGTGATTTTATATATGTCATTTTTGCAAAGGCCATGCTATAACTCTCCGTAGGCTCTGTTGGACCAATAATACAGTGGGAGTTATGTACAGCAGTTGTATTTCAGAGATGGTACCTGAAACCCAAGCTGTGCCCATAGTGAGTGTTAGAATGGGAAAAATCAGTATTTAGATTAATTCCCTTTCACTTGTTTCTACTTTACTCTCACCGCCCTTCCCCTTGCTCCACAGCCTGTGGGTGATGTTGTTGTTTGCAGAGCTGTGTGTGAGTTGCACACAGGGACTTTTCTTTAATAGCAGTTCTTTGAAATTCTGCTGCTCTTGCAATGGGGGTTGAGCGCAGTTGCGTCACTGTTGTGATGGTCTGTCAAGCCATCTAATTGGTTTGTCTCATTAAAACTTACAATTGGCGTTTACAAGGCAGCAGTCCTGTAGTCCAACATTGTAGCTGGAGCCACACTGGCTGACCAAGCGCTTGCACGTGGGTTTTGGGATGTGGATGGAAAACTGTGTCACTTGTGAATTCATCCCACAGCTCCTAAGATAAATCTTGAATGTATCAGACCACCTCTGACTTCACCTTCTCTGTAGTGAGACTAACGGGAGGAATTCACTTAAAATCAACAGCTGGCTTTTAATCTCCAGTTTGGTGCCAAGACTGCTGGGATCTCAAACAGGACACTCAAGGGCCATCCATGAGTTGCTGTTGGATAACTTGGCCTGTTAGATGTTCTTCGTTGGTAAGAGTTTGAGGAAGAAATGGTGCAAGAAAAGGGCAGATTTGTGTAGCTTCTGATGGAAACTAAATTCTTGGAGTAGTTCCAAAATGCATTTTGGCTTTGAATGGAAACATTAGTGAAAACAACCCTCTACCTGTGCAGGTCAAAATATTAGTTAAAACACTGCAAATACATTCTCTTATGAGAAGTCTATTTTTAAATTTTATTTTTAATCTGAGCCAACTAGTCAAAAGGACCTCACTTACCTCAGAAGTCTGATTCATTGTCCTTTTTTAATTTGAATTGCAATGATGACTTCTGGCAGCATAGTTAAATTTATCTGAGAGAAAAAATTAGAGTTCAGAGCTCTAGGTTTGTGCAGAGAATGAATATCAGTTAGCTTTTCTGCTAACACTGGGCTTAAACTAAACCACCAGAACCTCCTGTTAAATATTTGTCCAGGAGTTTTATGGGTTAAATTTAGGCATGTGAATCCAGCACATAGATACTGCTTTGGCCACCGTAACTTCCCAGCTCCTTGGAGAAGAGCATCTTGTCTGCTTGGTGCTTTGCTGTGTTTGATGGAAAGCATCCCTTTGATAGAGAAGCATCCTAATAGAAGTGAAGGGCACCACAGCCACTGACTTTAACAGCTGTAGAGCCAAACAAAATACATTGAGTGGTTTAGATGTAACAGCCTGCACTGAATCAAGAGTCTCTCTATTCAAGGCTGTAAGCTCAACAGCTCTGCACTGAGAGGCTGGAAAAACGAGGAGGAAACGAGGTCCCCCGTTTCCTCTGGAAATGTTTTTGTCTGCAATCGAGCCATGTACCAGCTGAAAACACTTTGCATCACCCTTTAAAATGTTTTCACTTCAATTTTTGCAGGTTAGCTCAGGGTAAGTACTTCTCTTGGCTTTTGATAAAAGCCATAAAAACCTAGACTTTGTGACTTATTTTAAATCAGAGAATGAAAACATATTGCATGGCTCTTCCAAAGACAAATTATCTTTAATTTTTAAAAATCTACATTTTAAAAATCTGCTGCCCATCTAATAGTCATTAATCAAGCCATCCCCTGTGCTAATAAGATGGAGGCAGGGAATGGAATGCCATTCCAGCTCAGGCAGCTGTTGTGCATGTCAACCAGTTTCAAAACGCTTGGCAAAAGTTGTAAATGCAGTTCTAATGAGATCGGCTTGTCTGCAACTAGCAAACACATACCAGCCGCACCAAAATGTTTGTTTGCCGTGGGACTAAGCGGAGATTGTGTTAACTGTTCTGCTTTCAAGGGCACATGTCAAGAAAAGTTCAGATCAAGCACAAGGCAGTGACACTGGAATGCAGCTTTCTCCAGAAGGGTCACTTATATAAACCCTGAAAAAAAGCCTCCACCTCAGTTCCTGTTTTTGTCATGTGTGGGGAGTGTTTCCCCATCACGACTCTTGACTTTCTGGTATCTCAGTGCACGAGATTCTCTGCAAAGGTTGCATAAAGCTACAAACAGAACTGTGTTTCCTACTGGGATGTTTGAGGATGGGCTCCTGGTAGGGGACCAACTTCCAAGGCATTCTACAGCATCTCTCACCTGCCAGGCACCCCCAGCTGGTTATGCCTCCATCAGCTGCCCAGGATGGAGTGGAGATGCTCAGGGGCTGAGCCACCCCAGGGCTCCAGTGTAGGAGTGTAGCCTTAAAAGAGCAATGACCAGCCCAATCATCCACCCAGCCTGACTGCCAAGCTCATCACAGCCAGTTCCACAAAGCCTGGTTAAACAGAGGATTGGTTCAGAGGGGCTACAATCCCATTCAGCTAAGCCACCTCAGTGGGCCAGGCACTGTGGGTGTCACATACCTGTGACAGCAGCTTGGCTGTGACACAGACCTGGGTGGGCACCTAGGTGAATCAGCACATTGGTGACTTCTTGTAGAACCATCAAGGAGATCACCAAACCTGTGCAGCTGCACAAAGCTAAGCAATAGAAATACCTGTTTCTGTTTCAGAGAAGCCAAAATTGTTTCAGAGAAGCCAAGTCTCAGGAAAGTCAATAGCACTTTACCTCAACCATCTATGTAACACCGCAAACTTTGACACCTTGTTCCCTTTCCTCAGCACAAAAGTGAATCCTGTTTGTTAACCTTCCTTTTATGGTTCTTTGAGCTAAAGTACAAAGGACTGGTTAAATTTCTGGTACCGTGACTACTCTCTTGCCAGTAGCCCTTTAATCTGTGTCTTGTGCCAAAGAATATTAATTATTGTACGCTGCAGTGAAGTCCATCCCTACCCCCGCTTGAGCCTCTGAAATGAACAGTGAAGATGAACTTTGCCAGCAACTGTTAGGAAAGGGGCCAAGAACAGCTTAACAGGAAAGATACTCAAGATTTTTTGTTTGTTTTTTCTGCTAAACCATGTTTTTGTAATTATGAATACTTTGTTGAAATTGCTTGGAAAAGGAAGTACACAGAAAATGGTCCATACAATTAAACTAACTACATATTAGTGTTGAAAGAATATAAAACTGGTCTCACTCTGTTGCACTCACACAGACAAAACCCCTTCTCAGAAGGAATTTGGCTTGAGAAGAGAGATTTGGAGACAAATCTTAGTTAACTTCAGGCCCATGTGCCTTATTGTCTGGTTTACGACTGCCCCAAATGGCCTAAAAGCAAAGGACATTCACACTAAACAAAAGCAAGGGCTGAAAGAAAGAGAAGAGAGGAATTTGAAAGCTGTCATTTCCAAATCCCTTCTACTCAAAAGTTGATTCCTGACTTTCCATAAGGAACTCTGAATACGGTAGCAGTTACTTTATACTCCTAAAAACTATCTTCAACTAGACTGGAGAGAAGGACTACTTTATCCTGCTTGGATTCACGTGAATGCTGCTCTAATCAGTCCCCACTTGCTTCTGCCACCTCTCCCCAAGTTTAGGTTTATAAAATCCCGAATTGCTAAATATAGAGAAAAACATTGCCAGAGCAGCTTTCTAGGATGCATGAGCACAGGGTATCAAAAAAGGCTTATCAAATGTCAAAAATTACAATATTGTCCCCTTAAGTTAATAAATATTTAAGAATATAAAGGAGTAAGATGCAGTAGGACCACTTCAAACTACTGTACTTCATATAGTGTTTTATAATTTCCATTTAAATGTTTTTTTCTAGTCAGCAGCCTGGTCCTGGCTCCCATCGCACTAAGGCATACGTGGTGTTACAGGCATATCACATTTAAAAGAAAAAACACCACCTGACAGTGAGAAAGCTTTGTACTTGGTTTATATAACAGCTTATGAATCAAGCTCAAGAAAATCTTGGTTTTAGTTAAAATGAAATTAAATTTATTAAGTTTAATAAACGTAAACTGACTGATATAGTGAACTAAGCTTTTAGAAGCACATATGCAATATTTATGTCCTGTCAAGCACTTTCACTTTCCGTAGTAACAAGCCCCCTCTTTGGTACATAAAATGCATTTAATGTATAAACAATGTTGCTGAAAACACATCCAAAAAACAGTAAAGAAAACTTTGCTTTACAGATCTATTTTTTTAAGGCTGATTGTGACCTTGTACAGTCCCTTACACAAGCAAAGGTACACAGCCATTTGGCTGAGATCAAAATAAAGCCTCCCATTTTCTCAACAAACAGTACCCCAAAGCCCATTACAGTGGGACACTGGGAAGTGTGTATGGCTATTTCCACCCGCCCCGCGGGGAATTGTGCCGAGACCTGCGAGAGCAAGTAGCTATTGCCACCTTAGGGCAGCCCTTAGTACTGCTGCAGGTGAAGCAGAGCTGCCTGCTCCTCCTCTTGTTGTACACCCTTAGAGCTGGAAGTGCTCGCTCCAAGGTTATTCCAATCCTGCAGCACAACCCTTTCTCAAAAGGTACACGCATTTAAAATCTAGAAAAGGTTTTTAAGATTAACATTTTCGCTCTCTCTCCTTTCTCTTACATGAAATTGTATTAAAGATATCTAATCCCCATCCAAGTAGATCTCCACACCCAGCCCTTTGCTTCTAGCACCTCTAAGTGGCGTTGTTACAATTGTTTTGCCTAGCTACACATCTGTAGCCAGCCTAGACAGTTCTGTAAGCACGTAAGGCTCAAAATGCTTCATAAACTGTTAATTAACGCTGTAGACACAGTGCTAGATGAATACTAAGCTGATTTACATATGTGAAGTACAGACATGGAACTAAGGAGAGCTGCAGACAGTCAGGGCCTTCCCACCTTTCATCCTGAGGTGATGACAATCTTCACAAACCAAGATAGGGAATGTGGTGGATCAAAACAAAAAAAAAAGCCTTTCATCCATAATATAAACCTGACATTCGGGATGTTTTAATATGAATAAGCAAGTAACTTCTAGCTGAGCAGCCTGTGAATGCTTTTGTACTAACACATCTCCTGTCACTCCTGCAACTCCTCACTCAGAGCACAAGCAGTGATGGCATCAGGGTAGGCCATAACTGCAAAGTTAAAAATGTGGGAAACAAGCCTCCCCCCCCAACTGGTTCCAAACCGAGCCACAAAGGGAGTGGACACAGTGCTACATTATTTGATGAAAGAAACTTGATATTTTCAGTCCAATGGGCCTGTGAAAAAGCTTCCTTTCCTGCTGTTTCTTCAGCTAGATGTACTTGGCAGGGAAATCTGAAAAAGAGATAAAATGGCCATCTCACATTGGTGCAAGTGCACCAACAGGATGGCACAGAGTCAAAATAGGTACCTGCTCTTATACCTCTTCTGAGGCTGCAAATGACACCTGAAAATTCTAATTATCTTGTGCTTCTCCTGAAAGAACTTACAGAAGCAAGCCTAGCCACATCAATATGAAGACAGTAATTCCTAAAATCTGTCAACACGCATTTATTTTGGATGGTTCCTCTTGTTTGCTGCTCTTCACTGTTTAGACCTTATATATTGCAAACAGACCTGTCTAAAAGGCAGGCATGTGAATTGTTACCCTCTCCTGCTTTTCTTTCCAACTGAAACACTATTTAGTTTCAGTAGATTTCAACAGTTTTCCATAAAACCCCAATAGTCTATTGTGAAATGCTTGAGCAATTCAACATAAATCTGGTATCAAAGACAGGTGATTTTCAGGTGCTTTAACTTAATTTTACAGATGTAACAGAGCAGGTATTTAATTCGGTATTGCTGATTTGTATTTTAAATAGGCACAAGCTTTCTGTTTCTTAGAATTATTGCATTGTGTGCCATTTGCTCAGTACAGACAGCATACGGCTACAGTCATTTATACAATCAACCTTGTCCAGCTGAGATGACTTTTGCAAATGTTAAAACATTCCCTTAAGACACCTGAACACTCCTGGAAGTTCTGACTTGCGTGGCCAAGTGACTTCAGCCACAGCGTTACCCACACTGAGGCGCTGCGTGCCTTCCTTAATGCCCAACTACCCAGGAAGGAGCTGCTCCCTCCTTACCCGGCCCAACACTGGCACCCAGTGGTCACGGGCGCTCACAAAGCCCTCGGGAGAGCTGGAGCGCTTCCCGAACACAGTCTGTTTAAAAGCACTAGTTGTTCCATTACTGATGTTCAAAATGCTACCCACTATCTAAACTGTCTACGAAGCCTGAGACTGTCATCTCTGGTCAAGACCATCCAGAGCTAGGAATAAAGCACTGCACCCAAAATGCTGCACTGAAATCAGCCGGTCACATCCAAACAAGAGACAATGTTACAGTAGGGTCAAGCACATCAGCAAAATTGTTATTTTAAGGAACTAGTATGCCACCTGAAGCAACGAGATATTTTTAATGTCCTTTTTTAAAGAGCTACAGACTGTGAAAGGACTCTTGGACAAGAGAAAACTATCTTGCCCTTGGTGATGCAGCTCTGCTTTCCTAAAGGTCCCAATACTGAAGCCAGTTTCCAGGACTGTGATACAGCACATCAAACAAACTACACTTGATGCAATTTCCCAAGAATCAAAGGCAGCAGTAGGCCTAACAAAGGACCCAGGCATTAAAAGGCACTCAGGAATCTACATTCTAAGTTATTTTCCATCAGTAGCCACAAAGGGACAATGCTTCAAATTCCGGATATTAACCAAATAGAAACATGCAGAGGTGAGCCCAGATGCAGAGTCCAGGACTAAACTTTGAAAGATTTCGTTTAACATTCTTCCCTCTAACATAGTGATACTGGTTTCAGATGAACCATAGTCTTTGCAAATAAGTACACCAAGTCAAATGTCAGGAAAGCACATCAGAGAAATAAAGGAGAAGATAGGAAAAACAAGCTACGGAAGTGCAGAGAAGGCAGTATGAACAGAGCAAATGTTTTACTCGCTAAATCAAGACTGAACTGAAAGAATTATCAGAATAGTTTGTGAACCTAAGTTTTAATACTACCTCATAGTTCAGCATAAGGGATTGTGAGAAGGGGATTAAACTTCCATTAGAATTAGCCTTATTGATAGATTAAGATATGATGAAGGAAACTGCCATGTAACTTTAAGCTGCTTCCTCACCATGAACTGCTCTGGTCTCTTAAAAAAAACAACTTCTAACAAAGACAGAAAATACTCAGCACCACAGTAGTTGAACTTCTTGAAAAAGATTTAATTGGACAAATGTCTTCATTACACAGGTAAATTGTACATCACAGATAAGTTGCTTACACATGAACTGAATTAGTCTTTTCGTAACTGGATAGTTTGCTCTTTAATTCCATCTTTTGTGACAATGCAAATCTTTAGTGCATCCCCGGTGTACACATCTCTCTCAGCAGCAGAAATGAAGACATCCTTAACGAGCTGCAAAGCCTTTTCCAGGGTCAGAGGTACATGCTCCACATTTTGCATGTTCTTGAAGCCAATCTAAGAAAAGATGAAAATGTATTTTATCCATCTATGAAAACTGATTCAGTCTCTGCACCAGAATAAACAGATTTAGATTAATTTAAAAGAAGAAATGGCCTATCTATTTTAAAAACCCCAAAGCTGAAAAAGCATTCCTCTACACAGTTTACAGATGAGAGCTTTGCCAATACCAATACTCTGAGAAAATTAACTAAAAGCAGATCCAATATACTGCCAGCATAGCTCCTCCTGCTCATTCATCATGGACAAGATCACAATGAACATTTGGATCTCATCTAACTCTTACACATAAGGTTGGCAGTACCAGAACTTCACGAGTGTTTTTTTCTCTGGTCACTTGTAGTTAGGAACATTTCTTAAACGCAAACATTCCCTGAGATACCTAGACTTCAAAACTAAGTCTGTATTGGAGCATACCTGGTCCTACCAAATAGCATTAAGTTAGCTCATAAATACAGGTGTCAACTTAAGCATCAGAACAGGTAAAGGGAGTCCCATGTTTTGCCTGAAACCCATAAGCAGTAAAAAATTCCTTATGACAACTTGGTTTTTGCAGAACATATTTCCTTCAGTTTAAGGAAAAAAAGAAAAAGAAGGAAATATTCTATTCCTTTCTCATCTGGTAAGAGTCAAGAATGCTTACCACTTTTCTAAGCACAAATGCTGTGTTGGCATCAGGTTCAAGTACTAAATACCAACACCAATATAAAAAACTTAAAATGAGTAAAATATGCTTTGGTATTTCTCCCATTCCATTATTAACAGCTTCCACTAAATATGAAAATATTCTTCAAGTACTTCAGACAGATTTAACTGGATGAGTTTCCAGCAGTTTTATGTAAGAACACTCTTACTAAAAAATGGTATCTGAGTGGTATAAAACTGAAGACTTAAACAAGGGTATGTTAAATGATAAAATGTATGTATTAATTCTATCTTCTTAATTTGGTATTATTTCATACTAAGTAACAGGCACATTTATGTTATCAGCCAAGAAAAAACTCCCAAAACCCAGGAAAAAACCCCATCCAAACAACTTCTAGGATAAACATAACTCCCCAATTAAAACATTTCTGTCTTTTTAACAGGCACTGCGAATACAAATAATGTATTAAAAACCTGAACAGATGCCAAAGCAAAACTGATTTCTCCTGAGAAAGTAAAGCCACATAATTTATAAATGTATGGACTACCTGGGTAATAGATTTAAAACTTCTCTCAAAAGTAATATTCTCCAGAAGTAAAGCTATGTCACAATTGAATGTCAGAAGTCTTTACTGAGATAAGGAAAAAACCAAACCAAAACAAAAGCCAACAATAACCTGGTTATCCAGCAAAGGCTGCAACATTGCACTTGCTGATCCACCTGCTTTGAAATTATCTCTCTCATAGGAGCCCACTGGATCAAAGCTATAAACTGCTCCCTTCCCTGAAAAAAAAAGAATTAGTATGTAATCACAATTCAGAAAGCTACCCAATACTGACAAGCATCTTCAACAAAACCATCTCTCTGGATAAGCAGTTATCTGGAACACTGCAGATCCCAGTAAACCTTTTCAAACACTGAGTATGTTCAGATGATGCTTTTTACAGAAGATTCACTATGGCTGCAGCCTGGTACAATATCCAAGGTTATTTTCTTTATTTAAGCCACAACCATGCTTCAACAGATGTTTCCTACAGTACTTACCACAGAAAAAGTGCTGATCAGAGTAATCAAAGCAGAAAAATTAACTAGAGTGTAGTGCTGCACAAACAGCCACAGGGGTTCAAGGCAAACACAAACAAGCAGCTCAGACATCGTTCCTGAATGATACGTTTCTTGAATTGCCTCCAGAAAGTATGCCTGGATGCCTCTGCATTGAGCTCCCAGAACCAGGGATGATGCTCTGGTCTCTTGCACACTTCCCTCTGAAGCCAGACCAGGTGGTGCAAAGCTTACTGGCTTGCACCAACACCAGAGGTACAGACACACTGTAGCTCTGAGCATCAGGGTTTGACTAGGACGTGCCAGTCAGAATGCAGCAGCTGGCCAAGCACAGCCTTTCTGTTCAGACAGGCTGCACCCAATTCAATTAACTGACCAGTGCCCTTGGCAGCAGAGCACAGGAGCTGAACACCTCTGAGAAAGCCAGCCATATCAACAATCAATCTTACTGGACCCTAATTTAGTCCATACAAGCAAACCCACACTCTGATTCTTATCAGCTACTACAGCACCCTTATAATCTGAGATTTACCATTATGCAGGGCAGACTAATCCCCTGCCAGATCCCACAAATCAGAGACATGTCTTAGCAAGACTGGGAAAGTATAACTTACTGGTAAAAACAAACCGCAGGGAATGGCTAAAATTATCCAAACAAGACCACCTCTAAGCTCCTTCACAAAGCCAGACAACACAGTATTTCAGCAACTCAGCCAAATCACTGGGCAGGAACCCAGTAAGTTTTGGAAGGGCTATACATTAAACTGCAGCTTCTGGGTAGAAGTCATGATTTTCATTAGAGATTAGTTAACATTTAGAAATAACTTTGCAGAAACCTGTCTCTGGAGTAAGTCTCCATATGAAATATTCTTCGCCACACTCACAAGTCTGAGTGAAACATACAATTTTACTGGTGACATCTGCTTTAAAAACGCAATAAAAAAAAATCCAGCAAAACAGTTGTTTTTCCAGTCTAAAGTATGAATTATTTCACCTTAGAGATTTTATTTGTAATCAAATAATTATAATATGGCTTTTAGACTTTCAGACCTTCAGAAATGAAAAATCAAGTGAATAATAAAAACTAGGAAACAAGCCAGATACACAGTATGTATTCAATCTCTCTAAGTACCATAATGCCTAAAGGCAGGTGTTACAAATAGCAACACAAACTTTGTTATTCAATCAGTACACCTGAGATGTAAAGGAATAGCTATCCACCCACAGAAATGCAGTCTCTCTTTTTCCTTTTTCTTTTTCTGAAGTCTTACCTTCTTCATCAAGTCCACCAATTATATTGTAAACGTAGTAGGGAAAGAAACGTCGGGAGTACAGGATTGTAGACAGCATTGCTGCAATAGCCCCTGTAGTCATGGTCTTGTTGTTGGAATGCTTGTACATCTGCCAGTGGTAGAGCACATCCAAGAAGAAAGTCAAACACTAAAGCTGACATTCAACCAGAATTACATTTCCTGTAAGCTTGCTACAGAAGAATCTGACACTAAGCAAAATTACTAACCAGCACAATTAGTGAAAACACGCTGGTCTAAAAGGTAAAGCCTCTTTACAAGCCAAAGATTAGCATATCTTCAAATTTTTGTAATTAATAGGTGTTGCCTCATTTACAATATCCTTTCCAGCTCTTCCAGTCTATAAATTTGTGGTGTCACACTTAATAAGAACACAGCACCAATTTTCCCTGCCAGATCTTTCACTAGCAAAACAGTTATGATACAAACACTTGGGAAAAACCAGCAGAAAAGTTTTACATAAAACGTATTATATTATTGGTCTCAAGTATAATATTAAGAATCTAAGTTTCTAAATACAGTAGCATTCGTAGTTACCTTTAATCTGGCTTCAATAATTTTAGTAAGTGTAAGGCAGTCTCCATGGAAACCAGTGCATCCAATGACAGTTCGTTCTGTTCTGAAAAACGTAAAATTTTGTTGCAATATTAGGCTTAGCATGAACTACAGCAATTTCTGATACAGCAGCTTATTACGAAAACACCAAATGTATTTTCAGTTTTTCTAGTGCTGTCAAAAACAGTTGTCTAAAATGTAGTAACAGATCTTGGTGTATAAAAGGCACCTGCAACCTACATCTTGAAGAGGACTCAAATGCAGGACCACGCAGATGTCTTTCTTCAACTACTTCCTTCTTCAGCTCTCAGTAAGACTGACAAAAAGAATTTCTTCATTTCTTCATGCACTCCTGACTCCAGCTGTAGCAATTCAGTCTTACTAGAAGATCTGTTATACACTGCGGAGCCACAGATCCTATCACTCAGTCCAATTTTTACTCCATCAGACCAGAGGGCTGCATTAAGCTTGTACAATGGTTACGTGACATTTACGGTTTTGGTAGCTTCTCACAGCACAAACAGAAGTTACCTGGCTGCAGATGCACTACAGAAGCTTAGCTCTCTGCTCAGTTTTGAAATGTTTTATGAACACTAACCATGGGAACACACACTTGAAATTTTAATTCTAGGAAACAGAAAAGAGTCTAGAAACATTAATACACAGTGACCTACCCAAAGCAGTCATTCAGAAAATATCTTAAAACAAAATCTTCTCTCAGCCTGTCACTAGAATTACACAAAGCCATTGTGAGCAATATGTATACTGTACCAGACTAATCTCCATCTGGACAGTATCAGAGAATCAAACATATAGTAATAACAAGTTAGCCAGGAGAAGCAAAGTTATTTTGACTTCATGTCATCAATCTAGAAAAATAAACAATAACCCAGACAAAAAAAATGTTTACGTAGTTGATGACAGCCTACAAGGCAAGCACCTGCTGCAGTAAAATGAACATAAATAAAGTGTAGCTGTAAACCAAGAAGATGTTACCCAGGTGAGTCAAACTAAGCATAAAATGAGACTAGAAAATTCAATTCTGGAACTACTGATAGGTTTACCTCCCCTAAAACAAACACCTCTGAAGTGCCAGGTAGAGAGATACAGTACAACTGGCAGCAGTGGGCACACTTGCATACCATCACCAGATCTCCTGATGAAGTAGAATGAGTTACCATAGGATTAAGTTTTGCTATAGTTAAGTTAGAAATTCTTCTGATTATCCAGCCAAAAAACTCCATGTTAAGGTTAGTTTCATGCTAAAAATGTTCTGTTTTCACTTAGCTTCAAGAGCATGAAACAAGAAATCTGGCTATATTTACAACATCACATCACATCTTGCATTACAGCAAAGGTCACCACGACTCCAAAATCTACATTGTTACTGTGCTTTTTCTTCTAATAATTCTGCTTAAAGCAGGAGGCAGATGATATGGTCATCAAAACAAAAGATTTTTCATCTTTTTCAATCCTTGCAGATCTGGACTTACAGCTTGTAGCATTTTGGACTGTCCCGGGAGTGAATTGAATAGCCTTCACTCAGACGCGTGTCAGAGGCCACGATGCAAAAGTCTTCTCCAGCAATCGCCAGCACAGTCCTTAAAAAAAGAGTATGGGTAAATCATGGCCTTCAGCACAAGCATCTTCTCAGGTAACACAGAAACAAGCTAGATAGTAATTCTACACCCAGACTCAAGCTCTGTCAAGTATCTTGCATTCCTTGCTATGTTTCCCACTATGCACATCCCTACTCAAGCCAAAAAGAAGAAGACACTAGACAGACTGAAGAAAATATATGCATGTGGCCCTCTACTCTGATTTAAATTGTAAGGCAACTTGTTAAAACAGAGACTCTACACCAGGCAAGAACCAGACCCAATGGATGAGGTATTTTATATGCCTGATAAAACAAATAAAAATCCTAAAACAAGCAAACTACTGAGCAACAGTATCACTACACTTAAATAAACTGCACTTTTAAAATCTGGTGTAATTACTTGCCAACAACCAGTATTGTGATCACCAGGTGTACTACCATTAAGTAACAAATTACTTAATTTAAAAAGCAGTAGTCATCATAAGAAAAAAAAGCTTACCTGGCCAGATCATGCCACCAACTCAGGTGTGTTAAAACAGTGTTAAAACATCACTTGCCTTTAACAGTTTACAGCAACGTAGCATTCAACCCAGTAACACGTTTACCAGCAGCATGGTAAAAAGCAAAGGCCATAAACTAAAACACAAGAAGTTCCACCTCAACATCAGAAAGAACTTCTTAACGCTGAGGGTGGCAGACCATTGGAATAGGCTGCCCAGGGAAGTCGTGCAGTCTCCCTCTCTGAAGACATTCAAAACCCACCCGGACACGTTCTGGTGTCACCTGCTCGAGGTGACTCTGCCTTTTATCAGGGGGTTTGGACTGGATGATCTCCAGAGCACCCATCCAGCCCTAACAACTCTGTTACAGGATTCTGTAACAGGACCATTACCTGCCTTTCCTAAGCCATTACAAAGAAACAACCCTGCGGGGAACAAAAGATGCGTACTATAAGACCAGTCGAAGTTTAGGGAGCCCGAGCATTCCAAAAACCACACGGACAGGCAGGAACACCCTGAAAGGCTGCAAGGCCTCAAGGCAAGCCCGAGCCTAGCTCTTCCTTGTGCTGCCGCTCTCTCCCTACAAAGGGGAGACCGTGGCGGGAGGTAAACCCGCACTGGGCACCGAGGAGAAGCAGGAGTAAGGCGAGGCAGCGCCAACCCGGCGCGGCTCTCCGCTGGGCCCATGCCCGGGCCGAGGGTGCCCGTCCCGCCCGCCGCCTCCCGCGCCCCTCACCCTCCGTTGAAGGTGTACGGCGAGAAGCGGTGGTGCTGCACGGGCGCCTCCAGCCCGTAGCCCGCCTCGGGCCGGGAGAGCCCGCATCCCGCGGTGGACAGCATCGCGGCCGCCGATCGCTGCAGTCTCACGGCGAAATGGCGGCACCGGAGGCGGAAGCGGAGCCGCTCTGGGAGGGGCGGGCAGCGCCGCCTCCTCTTGGTGCTCCGCCGGGCGGCGAGCGCCGGGCCCGGCCGGAGGGCGGCGGCGCCGCTGTGGAGCAGAGCCCGGCCCGGCCCCGCCTGCGGCACGGTGTGTGCCTGGGCCCCCGGCGGCGCTTGGACAAGAGCCGTGCCTGCGCTGCCCTGTCGCCTGCGTGCCCGCTCGTGGAAACACGCAGGCTGGTCAGCAGCTGTGGTGAGGCCATCACACACCAGTCGTGTTTGGGCGGGTGGGCAGCAGCGTGGCTCCTGTTCTGTAGGGAGAGCGCCTTTGGAACCACCGTGAAGAGAGTGGGAATCGGAATCATCGGGTGGCTGGAGTTGGAAAGGACCTTAAAGATCATCTATCCTGTCATGGGCAGGGACACCTTTCACTAGACCGCTCAAAGCTCCATCCTGCTTGAACACTTCCAGGGATGGGGCACCCACAACTTTCCTGGGCAACCTATGCCAGTACTGCACCACCCTCTCAGCAAAGAACTTCCTCCTAATATGTAATCTAAACCGTCTCTCTTTCAGTTTGAGGCCATTCCCCCTGTCTTACATGCTCTTGTGAAAAGTCCCTCTCCACCTTTGTAGTAGGTCACCCTGAAGCCTTCTCTTACCCAGGCTGAATAATCAAAATTATCTCAGCCTTTCCCTGTGCTTCATCCCTCTAAGCATCTTGGTCGCCCTCCTCTTGACTTGCTCCAACAGGTCCAGGTCTTTCTTGAGTTGGACACACTACTCCAGATGGGGTCTCACCAGATCCTCGAGGTGGGCCATGGTTTGTGGTGCCAGGCACCATGGCACAACTGGAAACAAGTGGGAAGGGCTGGGATAGAAGCTCAAAGAGGTACTAGGGGAGAAGGACAGGGCAGGGACAGTGAGATGCAGGGGACACATGGTGCTCCTGAGGAAAAGTGTGTTGCCCTGCTCAGGAAGCACAGCTGTGGTGGCTGCAGTCTCCATGGGCACTGTGTAGACACAGCAGCGAGACCCGCAGATGGCTGCACAGCAGTGTGGAACTCTGTACAGCTCCAGTGCAAGGAACCATAGCTCCTGTGAGGGCCTGGTGCACTGCCAGGGACCCCCACAGATCCACATAATTTGGAAGGGACCACAGGGGGTCATCTGGAGCAACCTCTTTTGCTCAAGCACCTGACATACGGTTGTGTCCAGATGGTTCTTGAACATCTCCAGTGAAGGAGACTCCACAACCTCTCAGGACAATCTGCTCCAGTGCTTGGTCACCTGCACAGTGAAGAAGTTCTTCATATGCAGGTGGAACTTCCTGTGCATCGGTATCTGCCCATTGCCTCTCATCCTATTGCTTGGCACCACCAAGATGAGCCCAGATGAATCCTCTTCACACCCACCCTTTAAATATTTATTCACATTTAATAGGTCCCCTCTCAGTCGTGTCTTCTCGAGGCTGAACAGGCCCAGGTCCCTCAGCCTTTCCTTGTAAGTGGATGCTCCAATCCTTTATCATCTTTGTAGTCCTCTGCTCCAGGAGCTCCATGTCTCTCCCGTCCTGAGGAGCCCAGAACAGGACACAGCACTCCAGACGCGGCCTCGTCAGGGCTGAGTAGAGGGGCAGGATCGACCTGCTGGCAGTGCTCTTCCTAATGCACCCCAGGACAGCAGTGGCCTTCTTGGCCACACAGGCGCTGCTGGCTCGGGGACAGGCTGTCTGCACCAGGAGCCCCAGGCCCTTCCCCACAGAGCTGCTTTCCCGCCGGCGGCCCAGCCTGTGCTGGCGCCTGTGGTTACGCCTCTCCGGGTGCAGGACCCTGCCCTCGCCCTTGGTAATTTCCGAAGGTTCCTCCCTGCGAAGGCTTGTCCCGCCGGCGGCGGGAAGTGACGCGCCGGGCGCGCCGGTGGAGCGGGGGCGGGGCGCGGCCGGGCGCTGAGCGCGGCGGGAGCGGAGCGAGAGCCAGGTACCGAGTGCCCGCCCGGTACCGAGTGCCCGCCCGGTACTGAGTGCCCGCCGCTCGCCCCTGCCCGCGGACGGGCTGGTGGGGCGCGATGGTGCGGGGCAGGCCGGGCCTGGAGGGCGGGGACGATGCGCGGGCCGGGCTCGCTCCGCACCTCCGGGGCGGCCTGAGCCGCGGCCGGAGGAAGCGGAGGGACTCCCGCGGCGCGGAGGCGGCGGCCGCCTTTCTCTCCCCGGCGCGGCTCGGGAGCGGGAGGCGGCCGAGGCGCCGGCCGCGGGATGGGCGCGGGCAGCGGCGGGACCGTGCGAGCGCGGGCGGGCGGGCGGGCGGGCGGGGGCTGCGCGGGGCCGGGGCCAGGGCTGGATGGGGAGCGAGGAGGGCTGGGGCGCGGGCAGGCTGTGGCCGCACGCCGAGCGCTGCTGCGTGGCTGGTGGCGAGCCCGAAAGGGCTCTCGGGGGTGGGTCGGGGCCTCCTCCGGGCTGTCTGCGGCTTCTGGACTCTGTTCCCTCGACCGAAACGTCGCCCGACGTTTGTAGTGGAGATCCGAGCAAGCCGCCTTTAGTGGGTAGAGGAGGACTTCTGCGTAGACCGTGCCCTGGGTGCAGGTTTTGGCATGCCTGGTATCCAGGCTTTTTACTAAATAGCTGGGCTGTCGAGGAGTTGGGTTTGTTTCTTCCAGGATAATATTTAGGCCTCTAATGTACCCACGTTGTAAAACCTGGGTGGTCTTGATACCTTTGTTGATATCTTAAGGTCATGGGTGGAAAAAAGCAGACCTTTCTAGCTGCAGTGTAAATATTAATGTAGTTCTGAGTTCTCATATCTTAAAAAAAAGAGAGGCTGCATAGGCTGTCTTTGCATTTTGAGGTGGCCTACGTCTGGCCTGATGTATTTGATGACCTTGAGTATTTCTTAGCAATAGTTAAGAAACTTAAAAATTAATGGGATAATATTTTATATAATTGGTATAATAAAATTTAAATTAGCCACTTCTGTTTATTTTCATAACACAGCAACAGAAGTATAGTTAGAAATGAAAGAAAACCATTATATGTTTCATTTGTGTACTTGAAATTGGTTTTCACATATTTCTTTTTTCCTCACAAAATGTATGTCATTACAGTTTGAAATCTGTCAGTGATTTGTTTTATGGAATTGGATGGAAGAGGTTTTCCTAGCTGTGATTTGAGCTGTGATGCTTTTCTCATAGAAGAAAAAAAGTCATTTTTGGAAGGCCAAGCCTTAAAATGGCCAGGAGGAGATTACAAGCAATGTCAATTAGTAGCCAAGGGAATTAAATTCTAAAAAAATCAGTGCTTTTGCAGCTGGAGTGAAGCTTGGAGTAGAATGAGCATCAACAGCTTGAGCTGTTAGTGCAGGAGGGTTTGGTTACATAGAGGTCTGCCCATGTGAGTCAAGTGACCTGCCAGGGACTTCAGCAGAATCATACTGCAAAGTTTCTATGGAGTGTGCCTGAAAAAGGTTATTTTTATGGATTGTGCATGTGTGTGTGCATGCGCATGAATGTTCTTATATGTATTTGTACGTGGGTGTCTCTTATCTGAGTCAGCAGCTGATAGGTTTGCTTTTGGGTTTGTGCTTGGATGTTATTCTCAAGATATTACTTTTTTTTATAGGCTCTGAACAGTGTTGTAGACTCATATTTCTCTGAAGGTGATGTTTTCCTAATACAAGCTTTTTAAAGCTTGGCTTTAAAAGCTACTTCGCTGGAATGTTTTAAACGGTTAAAACCCCCCTAGGATTTGAAGTTTATTTAAATTAATCGAAGGAAATACTTCTGTCCTCACCAAAGAAGTAACTGGAATCATGGATCAGAACAACAGTTTGCCACCCTACGCTCAAGGCTTAGCCTCCCCTCAGGTAAAAGCGAATTATTTAAAATGTTAACTGTGATCTGAATTTCCTTTATGAAAGTTCTTTCTCTTTCTTATATCTACCTTCACATTTTTTTTTTGTTAACAGATCTGAAAAATTATGCTAGGTATCAAATAATACTAGTATAAAGCAGAATTTTGAAACCATTGATGTCTATATTCAGAAGCATAAGAAACACATGCTTTTTTATACACTGACTGTAAGAATATATGTGGGATTTCTTAATGGGGTTCCTCTTAAGTTGAAACATAACTGACATGTTGGAAAGATTTAATTTAATTTAGGTGGTTGCTCCTTAAACTATGTACATAATGGATTGTTGCTGGGCTATGAGTGCAGTGGGTACAGTGAGCACAGTTGGTGTTCAGGCAGTTTCAAGTTAAATTGTGGGTCAAAGTTGAGACATACATGCAAGTTAGTGTGAGAAGCACATCATGTTCCCTAGATTCCTTTGGGTAGTACTTAATTCTATAGAACAGCTGCATTTCCGAGGATTTTCTAATTTTAATGATTTACTACTATATGCTTCAGGTTTGATATGAGCAACTCGGCTAACATAGATTTATTTTTGACTCCTCTCTAAAACTTTGTCTCTTAAAAACAAAATGGAGTCATCATGATCTGTGGTTTTCGTGTCATGTTTTCTTCTGTAGGGTGCAATGACTCCAGGAATTCCAATTTTCAGCCCGATGATGCCGTATGGCACAGGACTGACACCGCAGCCTGTCCAGAGCACCAACAGTCTGTCCATATTGGAGGAACAGCAGCGGCAGCAGCAGCAGCAGCAAGCAGCACAGCAATCCACGTCACAGCAAGCAACACAGGGAACATCTGGTCAAACCCCCCAGCTCTTCCATTCACAGACTCTTACCACAGCCCCTCTACCAGGAACCACACCTCTGTACTCCTCTCCAATGACTCCAATGACTCCCATAACTCCTGCAACACCTGCATCAGAGAGCTCTGGCATAGTGCCACAACTACAGTGAGTGCCCTGTGTGTTAGTGCATCATGTCCTTCCTCAGATAGGAGACTTAGGACCAAAGTCACATCAGGAATTAGGTACTGCATTTTGGTGGGAAGCGAGGTCCTGAGAACTTATGAGCCTCCTGTAGCAATATGAGTAATTTTTACTTTTATTTTTAGCTTAGCTTCATTACTAAACCACTTAGTAATATAAACAGTTTCTTAGTGATTTGTCAGTGGTCCATCTTTGGAGCATACCAATGGCAGGTTATATATGTCTTCATTTAACACCACCGTAATTTTTAACTCCTTGCACTTTAGGAGTTCAAGATGTTTCCTTTTCCAGTGCATGGCTAACAGTGAATTTGTGAGAAGGTAAAAATTCCCAGAACTAGTTCTAAGTTCAGGTATGGAAGTATTTCCAGTGAACTTCAGTTTTAAAGAGACTACTTCAGAAATTCATGGAAGGGACAACGAGAAATGGATGATACCAAGAATTAAAAGAGTAGTTTCTCATATTTTTCTTACTTTTTTTTTCCCTCATTGAGGACCTTTATATTTCAGGCTTTTCCCAGAAAACGAAATTTTTTATCTAGTAACTTTTTAAAACTTTCTGGAGACCTGCTATCCCATCGCGTGGCAATGCATTTACCTCCTGGGTCATTCCCACTTAGTTTTGCACCCTCCTCCTTGAAGGTCATAGCAAGGAAAATTTCAGATGGTACTATCTCATTTTCTCCTGTTTCTAGCAGCTTCCATGATTATGGTGAAGACTCTCAGCATCAGTAATTTTTCCTGCCAAACTGAAATAGAGAGTCTTCTCATGGGATGCTTCCCATAATAGCTGACAGATAAGGAGGAATCAGCAATTATGCCTTAGGAGCTTCTGCCCTACAAAAGAGGTTCCTGAGCCAAAACATTGCTCAGTGCTCCTGTTAGTAGGAAAGATGCCATTCAAACTCGCTTGGAGAAACAAAATAATAAAAAAAAAAAAAAGATTAGGCTTGGTTAAAAATTAAGAAGACATATGAATTCCTTATTTTTTAAAATATATTTCTCTGATCTGTCTTTAGGAATATTGTGTCCACAGTGAATCTTGGTTGCAAACTTGATCTAAAAACTATTGCACTTCGTGCCCGAAATGCTGAATATAATCCCAAGGTAAGAGAAATGTATTAAGAGTTCATCCTATAACAGATAAATTAAAGGCACAGGTTGTGGCTGCAGGCTGCTGCAATAGACTGAAAACCTACCTGCTATGTATGCAGTTTTATACTGTAGTTAAAAGGGAATTTTAATAAACTTAGGATGTTCAAATTAGTAAAAAGCATTTTTATGCTGAGGTAGCTGTGATGTGCACCAGGTTGTAAGTTGTTAGATTTAGAAAAAAAGTTACCAACAGTGTAGTGTACTGGCCAAGCTTTTTGTGGTAGAGGTGGCCTCTGCTGCTGTTCATATGGGCATATTTGTTTGTAGTGTTCAGTGAGCTCTTTTTGCTTATTACTGTGAAACATCTGATGATGAAATCTTGTTCCCTATCTCCCAACAAGGAGAAAAGAAAGAATTAAAATCTTGGTCTCCTGCCAGAGCTGTGGTTTCCTCCACCTAGCTGCCCCTCTGGAATTCTTACGGTCACAGGCATCCGCTTATTTTTTTTATAGCCTCGCTTCCCTCTGTTCTCTCATGTTCTCCTCCAGTACTTCTGCCATCTCATTGCTTCTGATGGCTGTGTTTGGTGGAACATTAAAATGAATCAAAACAAAATCAATTAAATTGATTTTCTTGCATACTGACTTCAAAGTTGCCTCCTGCTTCTTAATAGTAGTAGCGTTCTAAATAAGTGGTGTCTTTTTAGCTTGGGAAATCTAAACAACAGCAAAGGACCTGGAGCATTAAATCAAAAAAATAATGTTGCTTCATGTTTTGTTCGGGTGGCTCCTCTTGAAAATGTTGTCTTTGCAACAACAGTAGCTGGACACTAATAAAAGTTTAGATGTTGCATAGTTGAATTGGCTTGTCTTGGAAGGCTTCCGTTTTCCTAGGGTGTGTGTGTTTTTCTTGTTTTAGCATTTAATATTTTGCTGCAGTTGACCTGAACTCTGTTCTCAAAGGCTAAAGCACGCATGCAGGCATATATGATAAATGACTGTTCTGGAAGTTTATACCAGTGATGCTGTTACATAATGCGAGTCAAATATTAGTGCAGCAAAAATTTGAGCATGCCTTGGTAACTCCTAATGTAGGGGGTAGGTGGCTGTGTAAAACTTGTAGGCTAGAATAATCAATATGAAACACTTGTTTTCCATGGCAGAGGGATAGAAGGGTTATGTAACACACTCCTGACATTTAGTCAGTAGATTCATCTATCAAAGAAAGCTGTTGCTTGGCTATGTTATTTAAGTCATATTTTGACAAAAGTACTGTTGGGTAGCCCACGCTACCGCCTTGGTTATGTCAGCAGAACAATTATTGGGACTACAGGGTGAGCTGTTCCAAGTTAAATATAACAAAAAGGGGTTTTTCTGTGTGTGTGTGTGTGTGCCCACCTCAGTTTCCACTATCTCTTGCTTCAAGGAACTTAAGAATATTTGGAAATGTTTAATGAGAATAAAAAGCTAGAGCTAATCAGGCTGCTGTGTCCTACAGTGGTAGCTGAAGGGACTTCTGTTTACACAGGACTTTGATCTCCAGCTGTTCTGTTTGCTGGCAATGTAACACTGTCCTTTTTTTTTTGGATAGTCTTCCATCCTCCATGTTGGAATTTTATAAGAGATAAAATTCCAACATATGGAGGAATTTTTTAAAATTTATTTTTAAAATTGTTTCTATTGCTCTGATGCAAATGTTAGTGTTATTTATATGTTGAATGTATAGTAATGAGAGATGAACAGAAACACAGTGGTAAATACCCTTCCTGCCTGGCTGTACCTCTCAGTGGGTGTGCTCAAAGGTACTTATGGTTTGAGCGTGTCAAGTAAACTTTGAGTGATCTGTAAGCGTGTTTGACCTTAGTTTGCCTGGCACTGCAGTGTAACTTAGATGATGCAGATTTGGTTTTAATGTAATGATGACAGCAGTATGTCACTAACAGTCTCAATGCTCACACTTCAGCGTTTTGCTGCTGTTATTATGAGAATAAGAGAACCACGTACTACTGCACTGATATTCAGCTCTGGAAAAATGGTGTGCACAGGAGCAAAAAGGTATGTTTAGGCATTATGAGGAAACTTAACTCAGGCTGTCTTTTCTCATGTACCATGATGCTTGTTTATATATACATATCAAAGCTGTACAGGTACTACTAATCTTGCTTCACAGTAACCTCAGATTATACACATTTCTACAGAAAATGCCTGTTTATGATTGAAGGGACTTCCTAACTTATGGGGAAATGGTAGTTCTATTTCTGAAGCGCTTTCATTCAGTCTGATAAATTGGTTTGCAGAGGTTATTATATTCATTTTTTGGCTTTGCAGTTACCTGCTTTTTCTAATAATTTAAAAAAATCAGCAACTATGCATTGGAACTGCTTAAAGTGTAAGGATGGTGACAGAAGGATTTTGTATTTGAATAACCTCATTCAACACAGCACAAGAGCTCCAAATCTCTGGTTCCTGCAGTCTGATCATGTAGTGACCATGTAGTTCTTAATGTGACCATTGAAGCACAAGAATTGAAAACTAAACATAAGCTGGTGGGCAGGAGAGAAATTCTGCTCCGAAGAAGTCTGGTAGGAATCCAGAAGGAATAAACTAATAAGCAGAGATGAATGAATAGATCTGTACAGGGAACCACTTTCTCTGCCTGGTGACACTTGAAATTCAAGTTGTCTTACTCTGCATCGGCAACAAACAGATTCTCAGCTGTTTACAAACCTGAAGCAAACTGAATTCTGCAACAGTGGGTAAGGCTGTGCAGTTGTAGTAAACCCATGTTTGAATGTCTGGGCTGAATCAAGGAGAAGATTTTGCCAGTTGACAGATTTTTATATAAATACGTATTTTCTAGTAGTAGTAGTTCAAGGTTGTTCTAAGGTGAAAACTTAAGTAACAATCTTAATGTCCCATTAGAGGGACTATGGTCAATATTTTAAAAATGTAAAATGTATGGATTTATAATTTACTGTTTTATATCTCATGAACAGTGAGTGCAATACTAATGGTGTCCAGAAGCCTATTACTAAAATTGGCATGAAAACCAATCAGTTCTAGTTGTTAATTTTGGATGTAAAAGTTTTGCATGTGAACTCCCCTCTCCCTCCACCTAGACTTTTTTCCCCATTTAGGTATTTGTGGTTTAATGCTGTTTGCTTGAAGTAATACTTAACTGAGGCAGTAATATGAATATCTTTTTCTCACTTCAGTGAGGAGCAATCCAGACTGGCTGCAAGGAAGTATGCAAGAGTTGTTCAGAAACTGGGTTTTCCTGCAAAATTTTTGGATTTTAAAATTCAGAATATGGTGGGCAGCTGTGATGTGAAATTTCCCATCAGACTGGAAGGATTGGTACTCACACACCAGCAGTTCAGCAGGTAAAAAAAGGCTTGCTTATGTTTCATTCTTGTTACATACTATCTTAGAAGGTGACATCTGTTTAGATTATTCCCTTGCACCACAGGGAAACCTGCATCTTTGTTCCCATCTCTGCACTGCCTCAGGTGTAACTGAGGCTGCCCAATGTCAGCCTGTCAAAATTATGTTCCCTGCTACACTCCCCAAGTTTCAGGGAAGTCTACATCTGTTCTGCCCAGTCCTAGACTGGGCCCAGAAGATAGGGTGGAACATGGGTCTGCAAGCATGTTTAAACACACTCTCTTCTCTTACAGCTATGAGCCGGAATTATTTCCTGGCTTGATCTACAGAATGATTAAGCCAAGAATTGTTCTGCTTATTTTTGTTTCTGGAAAAGTGGTTTTAACTGGTAAGTGAAGACAGTATCTTACTCCAAGAGGTGAGATTTAGACCGTATGACAGAGAACTGACAGGGATATGTAAGCTGCCAGGTAGTTTTCCTTTAGAGATGACACTACTGAGAAAGGATATTTAATAGAGTATTCCATGGATGGCAGTGTTAAGGAAACTTTCCTGTGCAGCCATCCAGCAGCCACTCTGGCCATCAGAGCCACACCAGCTGCAGCAGGACCAAAGCCTGTTTGCAGTGGGCAGCTCCAGCGAAGCCAACAGGTGTCCTGCTTGACTCTACACGCCTCACTCACACAGTCAGACCAGGTTTTCTTGAGGGCTCACCACCAGGCTTTGTTATGCAAAGATTCAGCAGTTCAGGCCTTTTGCCTGGGTGTCCTTCACCCAGAGCTCAACCTGCAGCTCAGCACTGCCACTGAACACACAGCTACCTGCACTGTGTTCCTTTACAGATGGGAATGCACAACGCAACAGCATAGTTGGCTAGATCAAAGGAACAACCATCATGAAACACTAGTCAGGTATGCAGGTGCCTAAAAAGCTGTAAGAATGCTAGTGATCTTTCTGGCAAAATCTGAAAGACTGTTTCTGTGCTGAGCATGTGACTGAGCTAGCTTTTCTTTGGCAGCTTGGTTACAGGCTGCTGCAATGCTCTATGATACAGAAGCCAAAGAAGGGGAGATACTTGCGCTCTGACCTCCTCTATCTTGGGTGCTCAACCTACTCCCTCCATTTTTTTCTCATGCTGTGTCTTCCTATGAAGAAGAAACCGACAAGACCCACAGACAGAAGAAGGATCATGTCCCTCCAGTGTGAGGATATGCAGTTCTCTGCAGTGGTCTCCATTGCCAGGCCTTCCTCCCCCTGATACTCTCTCAAAAAAAGCTCCACCAGTTAGGCTGTTCTGCAGAAACATCCTACAGGCCTGTGCTTTGTTGTAGGGTCTCCTGTGGAAATCGTGTAGATGAAAATTCCACTTGCAACCTAGCGTTGTCACAGAGGTGCTAGTGAAAGTTCTAGCAGTTGTCAGATTAAACAGAGAAGGCTGGTAATGTAAGCTGTCTATGAAATTAGTTAAAAAGGATTGTGAAAATGAAGATTTATGGAAACACATAGGTTTTATATAGAGTTGCATTCAAATACACATTCTAAAAAGTAAAATTAAGTATTTGGCAAAAGGTACAAACTAATTTAATCCCTTCTCTATATCCAGGTGCTAAAGTACGAGCAGAAATCTATGAAGCATTTGAAAACATTTATCCTATTTTAAAGGGATTCAGAAAGACAACGTAACAGTTTCGACACTTTCAGAGAAATCAGGGGTATATTTTAAAAGGTATTGTGTATGGCACAGCAGTAACAAGAAACGGACTTCCAGTGCAACTGCAACACCAGGACTTGGACTATTTCCCAGTTAGTGCCTACTTCCCTGATGCTCAAGGGGAGCTGTTTTCTTGAATATGTCTACTGAGTTACTGTGAGTTGCTTTACTGGGCTGTTCCTGGAGCAGCCCCTCCAACTTTTATTTATATTCTAGCTTTTAAATAGTTTTAATGCCAGTTCTATTAATAGAAAATCTGTAAGTTGGTTTAAAGACAAATGCAACTGTGTCACTCAGTGTATAAACCACTGTAATTGCCATGTATATATGTTTTAAGTTCCTTCCATAAGACCATGGTTTTTATAATTTTCAGAACTTAAGCTTTTAAATTTTTTCAATTTAAATTTCTTTGGTGCCAGACACATTCCCTCTTTCCAGTATTAAGCAAGATAGAATGAATTTATTAATTAAAATGGCTCATTGTACATATATATATAATATATACCTTTCTTCTCTTCTTCAACTCCACATGTACAATAAACCCTGTTTATACAACTATGGGAACTGTCTTAATAAATTTTAAAATTACCTAGCTGGTAGGAATGAAATACATTGAATTACTTTTTTTATTTGATAGATTTTTTAATAGCAGATGCACTGCTATAAGTGACATGTTGTTTTGAGAGAATCTTAGCAGTGCTCTGCCTTGCATACCAGCAGTCACATCCTTGGCAATGTCTACTTTGAATATTTCCAATATGTTAAAGCAAAAGAGATGACTGGTTAAAGCAGCTTGTGTTCGAATATGTGTTGCCTGTGTTCAACAGATGGGATTTAGGCAAGTCTTAAATAGCTGCACTTGACTGAAACAATAGATCCCTGCTTAGCTTCTAGAATTTCTTTAAATTACTACCTTTGTTTTTACCAGCTGTGACAGCCTCACTATATTAGTGTTCCTGTAAAATGTCAAAGCCCTTTCAACTGGATTCAGTATGTACATAATCTTCCTTCTGAACGATGCTTGAAGCCTAATAGGCTCAGAGCTAAAAATAAACTTTTTTTCTTCTTCAGTAAATTTCCAGGAATAATAACCTCTCTATGACTTACACATTATTTCAAACAGCTTTTATCTGAAACTAACCCAAATGTAAACAATGGTTTCCTTACTAAGTAGGTGTTTCATTCCAGACAAAATTAAGTTTGTTTGGCTTTGATACTGCTCCATTTGCAAGTCCTGAGTGACTTTAATCTTCAGTCTTCTTTCTACACCAGTTCTCTCCAGGTGTTTTAATGACTGGCTTCATGGATCTTACCAGAAAGATGCTGTTTATTAATGTAGCTGTGCAGGATATACTCAAACACTGTGTTGCCTTCAGTGCTGTGCCACTCTATGCTGTGAGCTCATGTCTGTTCCTGAGAGCTCTTGGCTATAACTATATGGCTGTCCATGCTTTTACAGGACCTGAACTATTACCAACTTATGTGCAAAACTCTTCAGAAACCTGAAGCCTTAAGAAACCACAGGACAGTTTTCAACAAAATCAGTTGAGCTGTACTACAGTGACTTAAGACAGTTTGCTCTTTCACAACATTGAACGAGGGCTTCAAACTACCCTGCTAGAAATTAAGTTCTGTGATAACAAAACCACTTACAGGTACAGCATTCTCTGCCTGCTTATTTGAGTACTTTCAACATCTAAATGATTTCAAAAAACCCGGAGTCACAGGTAAGCAGCCATGAATGGTTGGAGCAAGGTAAGGGAATATGTAACTGAAGTCGATTCTGTAGGGAAACACACAAAAAAGCCTTTTTTGCAAATACCACCATAGCCATAGGAGTAGTTAAGCAGCTACTGCAGTAAAGCTCAGCTTTATGGTTTCACTATTGTATTGCTTCAGCTATATGGCAGTCATAAAGGTGAAGAATCCCTACAGAAGACACTTATTTTTAAACTTCACCAACGATGGCAGACTTAAGGTACAATTCAGCTGAAAATCTGCTGCTACAGGCACTGTGTTACAAGACAGATGTGTTCTGGTAGGGCTGACTTTGTTTAAACTGCCTCTGCACCAGGTAACGGAGTTAAATTACTTCTGCATGGGGCTAATAGTTTTAAAGTCAGATAAAACACTTAATTTTTGTGCATTTTCTCTCAAGTAACCACTCAATCAGAGCACATGACAAACTCTCAAGTTAGGTTTAGTGTACCTGTTGAGAAAGGGAAGCAGATTTAAATTCCACAGCAAAAGGCTATGCAGCTTTGTCTTAGCTGACTCCTGTACAGCTCTTCAACACAGGCACTCAAATGGGTTTACAGTAGTCTGCTTTTTGAACAAATGTTAATTTTTGAGTAGCCCAATGAAAATTCTGACAGACTACAATCTTTTAAGTTTTTGGAGTTCCATTACCAACAAAAGATAATTTCTTAAATCCAAAAGTTTTTCATCTTTATTAAACAAACTTCCAGAAACGAGATTTGAAGTTAAGCTTTTCTGAACAACTGCATCTGGCTTCATCACCAGGTTGAAGTAAAAGCTCCTCTGGAGCACAAGGGAGGCTGTCAAGGTCTAGTTACAGCAGTTTCATCACTGTTACAAGACGCACAGTTATCAGTGACTTCAGTTCAGCTACCTGTTTGCATAGTGCAGAGATGCAATGAAACAAATGAAGTATTCCATTTGGATGACACAACTTCACAAAGTAGAGCCCATGGAATAGTCTTGTTTCCATATGAACTCTTCCAGGTATTCACTTCCCGCACTGCAGCTCTCAGCACAAGTGTACACCACCAGCGTTCCCCAGTCAATGCTCTCTCCAAGGCTGTCAACCTGAAGGTGGTTCAGGAGCTGTGGCATAATCTTTAAGGCAAACCAAGAGGTTTAGAAGCAGACTACAGACTTCTCCCCTCTCACACTTCTCCTCCTGAAGAACAGTCCTAAGTTTGGTGTAAGAATTTATATTCTCTTACACCAACATCCCAGCTGAAGCTACTATGTATATAGCAGCTCAAATAAAACAAATTTGGAATTCTAAGTAAGTTTTATTTGACCTTGTAAGATTTGCCTGATCTGTGAGCCTCCCACCATTTGAAATTCCATTTGTAACTATGTTTTGCCTTTGCTTGACATTAAGTGTATTCACCATAGCATTCAAAGTTACATAGCTGAATGCTTCCAGCCAAACTTTATTTATAATGCACATAATAAAGTGAAAAAGCACTTATAAGAGTAAATAAAGGTTCTGTACAATGCATAATTAGTTTGTTGCAACTTCAACCTTCTTGCTCAAACTACAAGACAACACCCTATACAATTAGATCCTGAGTTGGAAATACATTACCTGTGTTATTTTTAAATGAGCTTACATACCTGGAATTCAAATATCCTTTTGGCACCACATACACAATTTGGGATATCTTTTTCTTCAGGCCTGTTTTCACCTGACACCCAGAGTGGACCTTCTCCTCCTCTGCAGTATCTAATTATCTGAAATACAGCAGAAATTTAAGTACTCATGATTATTGTTTCATCTTGGTATAAAATAGGTGTTTGGTGACACAGACAAAGCTGTAGATGGAACAGAAAAAGGTCAGTTCTTTGAAGTAATAACCATGGCAAAATATAATTTGCAAATGCACCATTCTAAATAAGACAGGTTGCTTATATGAGTTTTCTTAACTATGTGAATCATGCAGGTATTCATACCACATTTTTTCAGTGATCTAGGGATCTGCAGTGATTTGTAATTCCCTAACCAAGAGACCCAGAAACCCAAGGTTGTGCGTGTTAACAGTCTTGAGACAGAGAAAAGGCAGTTGGATAATTAGCACACAGACCTGCACACAGTCAGGGATGCAATATAGATCTTTCTGTCTGCATCTGCATCTAAATACAGACTATCCTATTGTTCAAGAAGGTATTTTCAGACATATCCTTTGTTTTTCAAATTACTACAAAAACACATTATCAGCAAAAGGACACTTGGACAGATCAGTCAGTACAGAGATGGTCAGAGAGTGAGGCACATACCTAAGGCAGAGAAGGGAATAGACTCAGTCTCCTACTTTCCGAATGTGTACCTTAACCCCTCAGCTACCAGGCAAAACATGGAGAGAATTTCTTCTTCACCACTTTGATGGATTTAGGATTGTGTCTTCTCTGAATGAAACCAGGGACCATGGTTTTGTTTGACATTGTAGCTTTTTAGCCTTTTACAGTAATAAGAAATAGCAATGGGGGGAAAATGTCTGTTTTAAATAGTGGAAATTCTAAAGCCATCTTTCAACCTTAAAAAAAGCCAAGCCATCCCCCAGTGGAGCTGGTGACAGAGCTCTTCTCTGCAGTTTTTGTTCTGCTGGAAGGAAAGCCAACATGGCCACAGGCTGGGGAACAATGCAGTGGTTCCCCATGTCCTTTGGTTCGAACCATGTTGCAGGATGGTGGCTCTTCCACACTGTGGGGGATTCAGCACCCTTGTGCCCCCTCATCCTGACCAGCAGCTGTTTAAGATGGATGAGCAGGTGCTAAACTCTTACTTCAGCATGAATGAAGTTCAGCATGTAAGGAAGATGAGTGTGGGTTAGGTGTGTGGAGGATGAAGAGGCATCCCCATTTCGAACTAGGTACAAAAGGCAGTGAAACGCTGCAGGTGCAGCAGGATGCTACGTTCAAAGGCCATCCCATTTCTGACCTGCTCTGGTTCAGCAGCTATTCGTTTTTTAAACATTCGGAAGATCTTTTCTTCTTCAGTCTCATGTTTTGCCATTGCTTCCAATGTCTTTTCATCTAAGGACTGAAATGCTTCATCTAAGCAAGAAAAAAGAACAGTAAAACTTATAGACTGATACAAGATACTAAAAATTAAAAACAGTATTAGCATGTGTGAATTTATTTTGCTTCATAAGTCATAAGTCTAAGATCTTTTTTCTTTTCATGGCATGTTAAGATTTGGTCACACCCAGGTCCATTTACTAGTTTTAGCTGCATTTTAAACACAGATGTCAGTACTGGAATACTGGAAAGGAAAGGAATTAATCTACCAAAGTTTATGGCTCCCAGCAGGATCACTGAGACTACAGAACTTTCAGGATACGACATTTGAAAAAGGCCCGTGTGCTGCGCATGCGCCAGACTTCAGTATTTAGCACTGAAGAGTGTATCTGTTACACTCCAACAACCACATCAACTGGGGGCATTAAACACTTGTGAGATAGCTTTGGACCACAGCAAGGGACCACCAGGAATCCAGCATCATTCCCTGGCACCACCACAAACTCTACACCCTGGGTGTGCTCAAAGACAGTGTGGTGGCAGCAAACCCATCATGAATTTAGGCGGAGCAGGGAGGAAGGAGCCTGCGCTTCAACTGCTTCAAAGTCAGTTAAAATATCCTCAAACCAGTTTTCTGCTAGCACAGGGAAGGAAATTTTATTTTCCATAAAGTAAGACAAATTGAACTGAAGCCAAGACAATCTAACAATCTCCTGATTTCAACAGTATCCAGCAGCAGGTTGTCAGTCCTGTCCCTCTCACTTGATTTGTTCCTTATCTATTGGAAGCACAAAGGGACACAGTGTAACTCCAAGCTATCTGCAGCAACAGCTGCTTCAACAGCTCGGGGGCGTCAGAGCTTAGTAAGTCTCTCCCATAAAAGCAACTTATGGGATGTCTGCAACAAACTAGCATTGCAAATGACAGCACATGTAGCCTTTTTTCACCAGTAGTTTACAAGGAGCGCTTAAAAATCACAGTATTTGATATTTTAAAGATGTGATAACAGGCATAACTGGGAAGAATTACAGGCAGCACTTTATTTCTGACCTGCAGTGCCTGCAGCTCCAAGTTCCTCTAGTTCTTTTGTGTCCTTTGATGTATCTTCAGCTCCTTTTTCATCATCAGTGCTGTCAGCAGGAAATTCTGGTTCTTCAGGTTCTATCAAAATTTCATATTCTGGAAAAAGGAATTCATTATGCTCTGGAATTGCATCTGCCGAGTCATCTAGAAAACAGAAGAGATACCACTTCACAACTTCATCTTGTATTTCACGCCCTTCTCCCCAAAAGCTACACATCAAACTACATAGCAGAAACACTGCATGAGCAAGCTAGATTTACATCACTGCTAGACCTGACCTGAAGGTAAGAAACACTGTTATGTTAAGGACAGTGGAAAACTGCAACAGGCGTCCTGTTGCTTTGAACCTCTGTAAATCGAAGTGGCGCAGAGGGCAGACCAAACAGTGCTAGCAGCAGCATTTAAGGACTCAAAAGCTGCGGCTCGGCAGCTCGGCGCAGCATTAACTACAGGCTCGCACGCGTGCCGGGTTCGCCCGTTCCAGAGGCCCCCGCTGGCCGCGGACCCACCTCCGGCGGCGTGCTGGCCGCAGGAGCGGCGGTGCCCGCGCCGCCAGTCCAGCGCCTGGTGCTCGGGCCCGCAGTAGGCGGCGCGGCGGCAGCGCCCGCAGCAGCGCGGCCCGAGGCAGCCGCAGACGCGGCAGAGCGCGGCGCCGCTGCCCAGCCGCCGCGGGGGCGCGGGGGCCGGGCCCGGGGGCGGCTCCTCGGGGGGCGGCTCCTCGGGGTACGTGTCGTTCCGCCGCGGCAGCTGGCTCCGGAACACTGCGGGAGAGACGCGCCGGTCAGCGGGGCGGCGGCCGGCGGCCCTCGCCCCGTCCCTCCCCCCGTGCCGCGCCTCACCGCGGAAGGGCCCGCGCGGGCCGGCCGGGCGGTAGCAGGCGGGGCTGCGGCAGGCGAACACGAAGAGGCTGCGGTGGAAGGCGTCGGGGCGGCCGGGCAGCGGCGCGTACAGCTGGAGTAGGAAGGCGCAGGGCTGCTGGCAGCGGCCGCAGCGCAGAGCGGCGGGGCCCGGCAGCCCGGCCTCGCCCAGCCACGCCGGCCGCCCCCCGACCTTGCTGGGGAAGTAGGCGCTGCGCAGCCGCCAGACACCGCCCGGGCCCTCCGCCGCCGCCGCGAAACCCAGCTCCACGCCGGGAGCCATGCCGCTTCCGTCGGCCGCCGGGCTCCGAGAGGGGCGGGCGTGCGCCGGTCCCGCCCGGCCGGCCCCGCCCGGCTCAGCCCCACCAGCCCCGCTCCGGGCTCAGCCCCGCCCCTGGCCCGGCTCCGCCTTGTAACGCGCCAGCACCGAGAGCACCGGGAAAAATAAAAATCCTGGAAGACAAGGGCAGAACTCTGCCGCCTTACGGGAAAGTGCAGTCAGCGGTAAGACAGGGGGAGAGACGACAGACACGTAATCGAGGTGCTTTAATTCAATGTTTAAATATAACATTCATTAAGTAATTAAAATAATGCCAAGCTGCCTTAAAAAAAAAAATCAACAAAACCAAAACCAACCTAAACACAAAATACCAAAACGCAAACCCCAATACGTTTATCAGTTCTAGTTATTGCCCAAAGTTTGATTTGTGCTCTTCATTCATGAGGGCCTTGCCTCACATTTAGAAAGCCAGCAACATTTTTTTCTAAATATTAATTTTAATAGCAAGTCTTTTAATTCCCTGTTACATTTTCACATCCATGAAATACCTGAAACAAATCACATTCCTTGTTACAAGCCTAGAAAAATGTATTTAGGTAGCCATTGATGTGCACATCTCTTTCAATCTTTAATAGAAAAGGAGACAATGTTTAATTTGTTTTAAAAAAACAAAACACGGTGAGGATGTAAATACACCTCTAAGCCCCTCAGCAGCGATTACTAAGTGGTAATGGAGAGCTGTGCAGCTGAAGAAACACTTCTGTGCCTCCCACACTTGCAGGCTGGCTGGGCAAGGGGGGAACCTTGTCTGTTCCTACCCCTGCTCCAGCAGGGCAGTGGTCCATGTTCTCAGCAGGAGCTTACATCCACTCACAGCATCAGGGACCATTTAGAGTCGTGCAGCCACAGGTTTCTGTACAGGTATCCGAGCATCTAACAAAAAAACCCACATTTCTGATCAATATGCTGTAAACATCACGTCCATAAACTACTTCTTACTTTAGTGCCCTCAGCCACTGGATTGCACAGCATGTGAAACAAAGGAGGGAGATTCAAAGCTGCAGCTAATGATACCAGAAAAAGCACTGAAAAAAATATTACTAAGATTTTTATGCAGTTAAGTCTATGGAATTACTAGTTAAAATGCACTACATCTAACATATAAATTACTTTGGACAATGCGCATAACTTGAGAAGCTCTCTTCAAATTAACTAGAGAACACTTACCAAACATGTCCAGGATTTTACTAACAGCTTCTTGATTTACATTGTAGGTGAACCCATTGGGCCTACAATTACAAAAAAGAAGTTTACTCAACAAATATTTCCTATTCCAGTAATTTATACACAAATAATCATAATTAAGCATTTTCATAATTACATAGTATTTTTCATCCTGCCAGCATACATATCAAATTTAAGGACATGTTAGACTTCTACTCAAGAACAGTCATGGTTTCTTAACCTTTTCTCTTGTTCACAGTCCCCAAATTCTGTTGCACTCAATTTATTCCTTTTACTTGAAGGGGAATTTAGCTATAGACATTTATCTTAACCTATTCATGAGCAGAGGCATAAGGAAATAGCTCAGGTCATCAGCTGCCAACTATGTTCTGTGAAACACTCAAGACACTGCAGGGACTTGTTTTACTGGGGACTTCCATGATCATACTTATAAATACAGTAATAAGTATCACAACACTTATTCTTTTGATAACAGAATAATGCACAATACAGCAAGAGGTTCATTTTAATCTTAGGCCTGTAAAGCATGAACTGTGTAAAAAGACTCGAATGATTAAGCTTCCAGTAAAATTAAGTTAAGATCATCTCTGCTTTGAGATGAGTTCAGTGCTGAAGTCCCCCAAAACTAGCAGTGCTCCTGATTATTGCTTGCATTGCCTGAAAAGGCTTACTGTAGCACACAAATAAGCAGTGCTGTTCTTTTCTTATCAGAGCCTTGGGAGGAGAGTTGAAAACCAAAAGGTAAAGGGAATCAGAAGCAGCCTAATAATGAGTTAATGAATTTTGTTGTTAGGTCCCACAGGAGTCTTTCTACTATGAGGCCATGCCATTACACTTCTACATCATGTACAGAAAGAACTATTGGGTTTTCTCTATGACTCCAGTAAATCCAGTCAACCTCTGGTGCTCAGGCTGTTGGGGTTCTGCTGTTCTACTAGGAGCTCAGACATTAAGAATTGCCATTAAAATTTCTATACACCAGAAATCTAACGTTACTTACATTTTCTTCTTCTTCACTGCACCCAGTTGCACAAGAGCTGATAAGGCATTTTTCTGCATGTCAGAAGACAGCGCTTCATAACATTGTGTACTCCCTATAGAGAAGGTAGGAACATAATTAAAATTTTTATAATTTTCAATTAACAGGCTACTCTTGTAAAATCATATTGAGTAACAGCTGTACACACCCTTCTCGAGATGTTGAAAAACAAAGTTGCGGACTCCGGGTATAAACTGCTTCTCAGTAAATGCTTCTTTCATTTCCTTTGAGAGGTATCTGAAAATTAACTAACACATTCAAGAAAATAAGCATTCCTTTTTTTTAGATTGTCAGCTTGAAATGAGTTATAAAGAGATGTGTCATTGTACGTAATACTATTCCACTTTGAAAAGCACGGGAGAGGAACTCAAAAGGTATCATTGCATAGGGCATCTGAAAGTTTTATTATTGTTTTACAGGTAAGAGAATCCCAATATTAAAATAAGACTCCTTATTTCTGTAATAGCTGCCTTAGACATTAATTTTACATTCTTGTTCTTACAACCAAAAATAGTTTAAGTTTTTTAAAGCAATACCTGTTTTGAAGATGAGAAAAAATGGACTCATCAGTACAGTTCCACCCACCTCACACATCAGATCACTAACTACATTCCTCTATGTTAAACACCTACAGTCTCACCAACCCTATACTAACCTACCTGAGATTTTAGCCTTCTGGGTTTGTATGTATTACTTACTACAGGAATGTAAATGTTTAATCTTATTAAAACCTTGGAAAAAACGGAAGAATTTAAAGAGATATGGATAGAATTAATGACTCCCATAAAAGCTATCAGATAGGAGATGCAAACTCATTTCCACACCTGGCAGGACAACCCACATAAAATGAATTAAGCAAGAGCTCCTCATAAAAAAGAACAATGAACCTGGTACCAGCACACTCCCTGTGAATCTTATAAACCCACAATGAGCTGCCACATTACACAGTGAAGTAAAGTTACTGCCTTAGTAAATTAGACAAGTCTGAGCCAAAAGCTAAAACTGGGATCCTTGGGGGAGGGTGGTGTTTAAGATTCATTACTGCTATTTCTTAACTTTTGCATTTCTCAGCCTATTTACACAAAAGTATTATAGCTCTCTTACTTTTCTGTAAAACACAGGAAAAAAAAAAAAAAGAGATAATTTTCTGAAGGACAACATACCTGATAACCTTCCACAAAAGGTCTGAACATAGCTGATAAGAAAGACACTGTACCACTTCCTTTGTCAGTAGGGTAAATCTCCTGTTGACTCGTTTGAATGGCATCACATTTTGTGAGTAGAAAACATCCTTCCTCAAAATCCTGGGCAAGAAATGCATAACTAAAATTCTAACATTTACAGAAGTGCAGCTACCATTTCCCACAAAATCAACAACAGAAACCACAACAGGGCACCACTTTCATTTCTGAACTCGGTTGCCAAGAGACTTGAACCAAAATTTTCCTGTCTCCCAAAAATACCCATATAAAAAGGCAGTGGGAACATGTTCTTAAACAGAGTAGTTCCTCAATGCACAATAGACCTTGGCACAAAGAACGTGGCTGTAGCTGCTATTGCAACAGCCAGCCTGAGCTCCCTCAGGATTTAGCCAAAACAGGGTCAGGTTGTCCAGTTTGGGATTTTTTTCTGTGGGTGTTTTTTATTTTATCTCTTTTTAAACTAAGGGTTTGCCTTTATCTCATGTCCAGTGTTTGTAATAAATGATAATACAGATCACTCACCTGCCCAGAAAACAAATGGCCAAAAAGTTACGAAGTATGGAAATGTCAAGGTCAAAACCATTTAATGCCAATACAGGTAAAAGGGGGACAGATTACACAAAGGGTGGGACAAAGACATGACAGACAAATTAATGAATAAAGTGGTGAGTGGGTGGCTAAAAGATCCCTTAGCATCACAACAACTATTTCATCTGACTCCAGCAAAGTCAGTCATAGCCAGCCCCCTTCCTCCTGCTCCCTGCTACTATGTTATTTCAAGAAAGCTGCAAGAGGCAACAATTGTCAACAAATAAAACTTAAAAGTGCCAGTCAGCCTTTAAAAAAGGCCCAATTCTCCTCTATATAAAAATCTATGAGATTTTAATACACTTGCAAGTCTTGAACATTCTTGTGAAAATTATACTTATCTCTTTTTTAATGCAGGAATGATCATAACTATCATATATTTATCCTCAGCATTGATAAAAAGAACATGCAATCAGTTTAAAATCCAATTAAAAACTACACTTACCAATTTATATTTGCTGTGAGGCTGAACCAGTTTTTTTTACTGATAAACTTGCTTTCACCTGCATTTCAAGCAGGCTGGACCAGAGCCAGCTCTGACCCAGCAGGTTTGTGTACAGACTGACAGAGCAAGTGCTGCAGAGAGCCAAGGGCTGCTTGCAGTTTTCCCAGCTTGCCTGTATCCAGCTGTGCTAGGGGTGCACAGGCATACTGAGCCCTGGAATAAGGCAGTGTGCAGGAGCAATACTGGCTTTGTCTGACTGATGCCTGCATGGGGCAGGAGGTAAAATGAGGGGAAACTCTTTTCAAGCAAAAAAGGATGCAAGTAAAGCTTCCAAAGACTCTAAGAGGGAAACTATTACGCCATTAGTAAAGCTCTCACTTCAAAAACCTTCACAGGCTATAACTCTGACAGCATTTACACTTCATTGAAAAGACTGTTTTAACTTGGATTTTCAGATCTGTGCTGGAAGATTGTTAGCTTTATGCAAAAAAGCCAAACTTGTGCTACAGTTCATTTTAATAGTTCAGAATTGGGCAATTTCATGATTTTTGATTTTTTTTACTGGAATGGAGAAAAAAATTGCATTGGCAACCTTGTGGATTCAGACAATATTTTGCAATCAACATAATGACCCCCTTTGAAGTTCTCCCTCCCACTTACAGATCAAGGCGATATCCCTGTAGGTGTTTTTCACAAAGCACTTTTTTGGGAGAGTCCTGGAATAATGTTATTTTAGTTGGCTGCACTACTATGAGTGTTTTTGTATAAGAGATGTTTTTACCTTCAATGAAATGCCAGGAAAGAAGATGAACTCATCAGAAAAAACATCTCTCAAGAAGTTGAAGCAGCTATAGACTTCCTCTGAAAAAAAATTGTAAATGCAAGTGAAGAGACATTTACTCCTTATTTAAGAGTACCTACTTCAAATAAAATATGGACTTGATATTTGAAGCATACATACAATGACAGAAACCCCAACAGAACAGCAAGTACTCAAAGCACTTGATTCAACTGTTAAGAAAAGGAAAGAGCAAGGGTTTGCAGCTTCTCAGAACATGCATTAAATGCCACAATTAAATCCTACAAAGTATCAAAGGGTAAACAAACAAAAAATAGGCAAGGAAAATATCCCCATGCCCTCCCAACACATCCACCTTATCCCAAGTATAACAATCTCAGATAGCTCCCACTAGCAGTCACAGGAGCCTGATGCTCGTCTCCCAGCTGATGGACAAGGAGCAAAGCCAGCAGCTTCTGAGCCCCAGCGTACCTTTTCTGAAGCTGGGTGCCATCTGCAAGGCGACTGCCACCAGGGCCGGGCGCACGAAGACGTTCAGCAGCTGGTTCCTGTACGTGGCACACATGAGCACAGCCAGCGCGTGCCTGAAGACGATTTCCCCTACGGCTCCATCTTCCGCTCCCTTGTCATTCAGGACCACGTGGCCATCGACAAGGCGAGCGATGTTGGAATGCAGGGTGAGGCCAGACAGGACTGCTTTTTTGGCACACAGGTTATCTAGCAGGAAAAAACAACACTTAGGAAGTTGCAAAAGGGAGCATGACTCTATTAAAACAGCCTAAAATGCACCAGTATTTCAGACACTACACCAAACTTTCAGTTAGAGAGATGTTCCAATATGATCCATACCAGGAATTGGCAAACTAGGCATAGTATGATATGGAGAGAACAAATTTCAGACATTTCTATAATTAAAACACTTTCAATTCTTCCAGTTACTAACAATTGCAAATGGCAATTATTCCTTTGTCTCTGGAACAAATATTCTGAGCCTCCAAATAGAAAAAGGATATATCTGTTTGATGGAAACATTCATTAGTAAGGAAGTGGAGACCATATTTCTGCTTAAGCATTTCTGACACTACAAGTTTTGAATCAGGGGTACAAGTCTTTTTAAACTTTTTCATCAACTCTCATACATAAGGAAGGTTTCATCCCAAACTAAATTTATAGAAATTCTTAACATAAATATTGTTACATAACATACCTACTCAATGAGAAACATTCCCAGCATCAAATTGCAATCAATGTGACAAGCAAGCAATAAAAACTTCATACTGAACACTAAAATACACTTTACATGTTCAGAGCACCACAGGCATATCAAATCACTACAGCCTCTGACAGAAAAAAACCCTTCATATTCCTTTCCTTTAATCGAGATTTCATGTGGATTCTCCTTGCATCTTATTTACTCTTTCAACCTACTTTGTCTGAATTTTGCTAAAGCTCCCAAGTTTCTCAGGCAATAGGAAGCAGAAGTCTGTGCAAGTAATTTTGCAGTTCCTGTTTTGAATATAAAATTTTGCAAATGTTCTGCCTGTAACAACCAACCAGCAAGATAAGGGCAGAAATAACCAGCTGTTTGGAGACCAAAGAATGGAGAGCATACATGCAGTTGCTGGCATCAGCAAATTGGCCTTTAAAATTTATTTCTTCTTTCAAATTGACAATCTAAACCAAAACAACAAACCCAGTATGCAACTGATGCCTTGAGCACAGACAGCACATTCCAACAAAATCCACTCAGCTGTTTTCACTCCTCCATTTCATAACCATGCCTATTTGCTATTCCCTGACTACATCACAACTCTACTAAATCAAATGCTTACTCCTTGTTGCTAAGAAAATAAACAAGCAAACCTCGTTGTGGTATGTTTTTCAGTTTACTGTGTAGTAAGATTGTAAATGTTGTTTAAGTATTGCCATGAAATTCTTGCTTTTACCAGTCTGGCAGAAGCAGACCTTGCCTGCATTCCCTGTAGTGCCGATCCCTGAAAGAAGTAGTTTTTTTTCCAGAGGTGACATAGTTCTTTTATATCAGTAGCCTGCTCCTATTTCTTTATTGTAGTAGTGAGAGGGATCCTCGATTATACATAAGACTACAAAGCAAAGACCCTTGGTTAAAGTCTACCTACAGCAGAAACGTAAATATACTTGCATTACACAGTATTGTTCTTTGCTAGCTTTACCACTTACATCCTGAGGCTCTGAAATTGCCTGTGTCACTCTGGCTCACAGAAAGAAGTTTCAAACCAAGTTTGAAAGCACAATCAACCTTTCAGCAGCCAATATATGCACTATATATAAATACATACATATATACACATATACATAAAAGGGGATGTGTATACAAATACATAAATAAAACCACCAAAGAAGCCTTCCCTTCAAAAGTCATCATTGTTTCTGGAGATAAAGTGAAATTTAAAAAAAAATAGACAACTGAGAGTTTTGATTTCCTCTACCCATTTGTTTCTGCTAGTTCTCTGCACCAGTAACAACTTATACTGTAGTCAGTACCAAGCAGGAAATGTGGCATTACACGGAGTTAAGTGGTGCAGATCAGGCAACTGCCTGTGACTTATACACAGTTCAGAAAGACAGATACTACACAAACCGTAGTACTCTCATAAAATACCTTCTAATTTCCCTCCCTTTATGATACAACAGTAAAATGTCTGTTCTGTTTCCACCTGTTTTTCAAAGTATTATCTTCCACAAGTTAAGTCAAATCTTGTCAGGTTTCAGCATGATTTTTAGCATATCCTAAAATCCACTTACAACTCTAAGAATTCTGTAAAGCTGCTACCATACATTCCTTCCATAGAAATATAATTTATTTTTCATACGCAACAAGAGGAACAGAAGTAACACCCTCTCTGCATACCAGGCCATTCAATGAATCCTCCAAAAGTCTGTGTTAAGCCTTTAAGCCACAGAGTCTTTTCTATTAGAAGCTCAAATTCCATGGCTGGCAAATTCTGGAGCAGAACAGCAGCAACTAGCACCCATGGGCTCAAAACCATGTTTTCTATTTGCAGGAGCTCCATTTTATAAGCTACGTCACTGACAAATTCTTGGATATCCTCAGATGGCTTCTGGGGAAGATGCCTGAAAAAAACAACACAATTTAAGGTAAAGAGCTCAAAAAGTCCAATATAAACAACACGCCTCTTTACTTCTTTCGTATTGTTCCCAGATCTGTAACTTTACAGCACCTAACAATTGCAGGGTGATTCTATGTGCAATGTCAAACAGAAGTATAGAGTGAAGCATCAGTAGCTGCATGACAGTACCTCAAGCACAGACCTCTGCACTGATGCTGTACATTTTCTGTCTTCAAACAAAAATCAAAAACATTATGTTTTATAGAAAAATTGCAAAAGCAACACAATCCAGTCACAGCTACAGCTCTCCCTGACATACAGTCACTTAACAGCTTGCAGGAACAATGCAAGAAGTGAGAGAAAGGTGAAAATTTTAAGTGGCACAAGAACCACACTCTCAGAAAACAGAGTTTTGCCTGGTTCATGCATCTCCATTAAATTTTAAAGTGGCATCTTCTCAACACAGGTAAAGCCACAAGTAACAATTCATTTCAGAAACACCCAGTCACAAGCACAATAAGCCTCTGCTCAGACAAACAGGTTCAGCAGTCTGAACAGTCAGATGGCAGAAGGTGAGAGAAAATGAAAACAAAGTACAAGAGAACATCTTAGTTCACATAGGTGTATACTAAACAAATGTTTTTCCTATGCATACACCATGGAAAGATGTGGTACCTGGGAACCAAATTGTATGGGCACCGATTGATCCTCCCAGATGCCAAGGTTCTAAGGGATACTGGCTGGCCAACGTAGATATGTATGGTACCAAAATTGTCACTGAGGATTCTCCTGGCTTTTAACAACCCCTATGAAAACAGGAAGAAGAAAACTTAAATTCTGGTGCTACAGTAGGTGCATATATCCATTTATGTTCTGTTCTTAAGGAATTTACATACAGATGTAGATTCTTTGGGCTTTGGGACTCCTAGGAGTTCATATGCATAGAGAGATTCTTCTAATATCCTCTCATAGCTGATGCTGATGGGAACAAGGTATGTGTCAAAGACTTCACGTTTGAAAAAGGGTTCCATCACAATGCTGAGAAGACCTGCCAATTGGGAAAAAAAGCATGAATCATCTGTCTCTTTCAGAGGGAAAAGCAACTGCAATTTAACTCTGAAATTTTAGAAACTGCTACTAGGCGTGCACTCTGCCTGTTCTCTCTTCAAGCAAGCAAAAGCAAAAGACATTGCCCAAGCCTTAAAACAGAAGGTAAATGGAAGCAACACTCCTGGACAGCTGTTTGTGTTCTTTTCAGCAGCACTGCTCTGTGCTTGCATGGCATCTTCCTTCTAAGGATTCCCCGTTACTTTTACAGTTAGAACTACAATATTTCTCTGCTGGCCAGGGGATGCCCATTGTCTAGTAAGAAAATGGCGAAGAGTTATTGAATTTAATACCCAATGGGGCAAAGGGAGCAAAAGCAGTAGAGTGCAAGTGAAATGTATTGCTGTTCTTTGTATGACCTTGGAACCCAGGCATGGTGTTTTCCATACTCTGACAGACTTCCCCGATTTCCCTCTACATTAACATCCCTTTCTACCCAAAGAACTACAAAGCATATAGCCACTAGTGAAAATGCTAATAATATTAGAAGTTCCAAATATTAAATAAACATACCAAATTTTGGAGTCAGAGTCTTGGCAGTGCGGCTTCTAGTCCCCTCAAGGAAAAATTCAATTGGGGCATAGCCACTCTTCAAAAGTAAAACAAACAAAAAGCTAGTCAGAGAAAACATTATTTCTTTATTGCCCACAAACAGTTTTAAGTACTTCAAATGTAAGTAAGTTGTTTTTTTTAATGAAAGACAAACATATCTAACTTCAGTCATCTGTAAGCCTACATTCATCCATTTGCCACACCATACAGTTTAATTAATGAAAATACTGTGTCTGTCATGAGATATGGGCACACAATCCAAAGCAACTGATGAGCAGTAATTTATCACTTACTGAATTGTGTCATAATAATAGAGTGCACACATAGTCCTCAGGTACAGCAAATCTGAGGTAAAAAGCACTTAATCAGATCACCATGAAGACTTTCAATCACACAGCAAAGACATTCTACATATCTCACAAGAGTTGTTCCAACAGAGTATTTCTTAACTATACACTTTGAGAGCTCAGCAAGTTATTTACCCTTAACATGGTTTTTACATATTCAGCAAACACTGCCCAGTAGAGTCTGTTCCCACCAAAGGAACGTCGCATAAAAAAGGCACCTGCCCTTCGTAGCAGCTCACCAACTATTTTCATTCCTAGGAAATCTGAAAAACAATCAAAGGAAAAACAAAACCACGCACACTAAATTTATTTAGTATATATCAGCCAGCAGAATCAACCACAAAATTTCTAGCAAGCTGACTACCAGAATACAGAAGATCTCTTTCAAGGATTCCTTGGTTGCCAAAACATTTTGTCTAGCAAGACCTATACAGACAAGAATGGCATAGCATAATATGCTTTCCATTTTTTTAAAGCTGCATTCACTTAGAGCAATTTATTTTCATGATTTAGATGGCCGGAGTTCAGCCATAATAAAGACTGAGTTTTTAAAGTACATTGTCTCACTCATCTTTAGAAAAACACTCCTACTGAACATATTCCTGAAGACACAGGAATTAGGCAGCCAATTAAACTATATTAGACCATCTATGACCCTGACTCATCATTTTGGGAGATGTACACCAAATCAGCTAAAATTATTTTATTGTTTTTCAGTTTTAACCAATGATAGTCAATGCTTAACTTGTCAAAAGCAAGAAAAAACACTTACTGTTAACAAAGTTGTTATGGAAGCATTTAAAACAAATCCACACATCAGCTGGCAACATGCCATTCCAACCTCCTTGCCACCTAAATCCATGAAACACTGGAGAACAGATATTCACTCAAATTCACATTTCTAGTTGCAACACTGACAATGACTGCATCGAAGATGTCACAGGTGCCAGAAACATCATCCCAACACCAGCTAGATTCCTGCTAATGTATGAGGGTGTACTGGCAACTGTTTACCTTCCCTTCGCAAATCCCTACAGATCTATCTGTATGCTTGAAGCCAAGAGATAACTAACAAAGCAAAGGCACTTACCACCTATATCAGGATAGTCTCTCCACTCAGCACAAGCACTAATTTGAGAGTGAGTTTGTAAACCACATCTTGTGAACCTCTAACATGATATGCAGTTATGAAATTCAGATACAACCATAGAGAACTGTATTTTCTCCAGAAGAATTATAAATAATACACACTTGCAGGCAGCATCAAGCTAACAGCCCCTAATTCTTCAGGAGAGCTTTGACCCCGAAGCACTCAAAGCATTCAAAGAATGTTAATCATAAAAAAATCCTTGTAAGCTAAACTAATGGTACCTTAAGATACTATTTTGAGGTCCAAAACTCAAAAATACTCTAATCCAAGTCAACAAAGAATTACACAAACAACAACATGTGAGCAGATTCTGAACACTACACACAGGCAAACTGCAACACCTTGATCAAGGCAGCTGTGAAACATGGACATGTGAATGTAACCTGCATCATCCAGATGTACCAAATGCAAAGACCAGGGGAATCTCATCTTCCATAGCAAGCACATTCTCACAGCTTCTATTAGTCTTGTTAACTTTTTGATTGGAAAAGCAGACTTCAGTAAAGCAGAAGGCTCCAAGATCTCTGCTAGGTTACCTTATCTGTGCATATTACAGTGCTGCACCAGACCTGAGGTGGTTTTCTGCCTGCTAAGAAGACCTGTTTGATACTGGTGACTTCCAAGATCAGGTTTCTAAGTTAAGTGCTGACAGCATCCAGATTATCAAAAAGCACATTAACTTGGAAGACATTTACTGTTCAAGAGCTCAAGAATTGTTTCCTATAAATATACTGTGGCATCATCTGCTTTACAACTAAGTATGCCCAAAATCCTGACCTCTGATATGCCATATCACTTCCCTGCCAGCTCTGCTCTCAGCATGCCACAAAGTTCTGCCGATACTTCAAAGGAATCAGTCACATCAGAAACAAGCATGATGTGTCTGGTGCTTTGCATCTGGCTGCTGTGACTGCACTTTAAACTGTATGAAGTATCACAAAAAGTTCTGCACCCACAGTAGCACCTAGCCAAGTTCTTGCCTGTTACCAGGTTATGAAAGCAAATAGAAGTATTCTTCACAACCCTTACCTTTGCCCCAGCTTCAGGTCTACAGATGAAGTACTTCTGGGTGAACTTGCTTTGAAAAAAATTCACCTTTGACAGGACTCAGCAGCAATGAGAAACTTTCAGACACTGTAAGAACCTTACCCAAGGAGGATTTAACAAGATATGTTTGTAGCAGAAGTTAAATACAACTACTTATAGTTCAGCTACCAGAGAATGCTACCAATTCTCTGAATCCTGAAAACATTGTTAAAAACATACTTGCCTATTCCTGCTGCAATGACAGGTAAGGCCAAGTCATACGTGTATAGCAAATAAGACAGCATCAAAAAGTCTACGTAGCTTCGGTGGCTGGGCAGCAGCACCACGGGATGCTCCTGAATGGCGTGTTGTAACTGAAAAAGAACAGTGCAAACAATATTGTCCCAATATTTACTGACTGTTGAAATTTGCAAATATAGACCTGCACAGGGCTTAAGGAAAATAAACCCCCATTTGCTTGAGGACTGTTTCTCTATCCTCACAATCAATACATTTTTCAGCACAGAATCCATTGGAAATTTGGAGCAGTTGTTTCCAGAGTAGCAACCTGAGGCTCACAAGCATCACAGGACTCAAAAACTAGGGGCACCCCATCATGGGATACTTTAATTCAAATCCCTTTTGATGGGGATGGGAAACCAAATTGGGGCTGTCAAGGTTGACATTGCTTAATTCCAGGGAAGGCACTGCACCCTACAGAACAGCAATATCCTGAAATGAAATAGGGGGACAATGGTTCCCAGAAACTGAGGAAAACTTAATGCATCTCCTGCCTCAGAGGTGCAGAGTGTTTCACCACCCTTAGTATGAGGGTTTTGCTGAGCAGCCAGTCCACTCAGCCATGTAATATTACCCCCAGTTCAGCTAAATGCATTATTATTTTATAATATCAGATAGAAAACACTCTCAGTGGCTGATCTAACATAAACACAGGCACATGGTATTCCTTACCATAGGAAGCATTTGGAAAATATAAAAATAATCCTGATAGCTGTTTGCCTTTAAAACACTTACATAGGATCTTTCCTCCCACATTTACTAAGAAATGCACTAATAAACAAAAGTGAGCACAAGTCAGTGCAGTCTTTTTTTTTTTAGAGGGTATTTTTCACATTCGTTATTTGTGATTAGAGCTCTTGTCCAAGTGACTGGTCTGGAAACATGAAAACATTTTAACTTTTTCCTCCCACCAGTACTCACTCTCTGCATTCCTTCTTCATTCACACAAACTCTCTGGAAAAGCTGTTTAAATATTTTGCTCAGAGTGAAGGCAAAAAATCTGACAGCTCCTAGTTGCATACGGTGGCCCATCTCATCAAGGATTTCTGTGGCTTCTTCTTGAATAATATCAGGTGATTCTCCCATTTCTTTTGCTAACTAAGAAGAAACAAAACAACAGTAACAAGTTGGTCCCTTCTCCTTGCCCATGCACACTGTTCTAATGTGCCACAGGTACTATGGGAGAACTACTGCAATAGTCCACAAGACTTTGTTTTATGTGATAGGCATAGATCTAATCAATGTCTGGTGCCAGCCAACACGACAAATCAAAGTTAAAGCTGCTCAAAAACCAAAATAACCTTAGATGTCAATGGCAGGGGAAGGACGTACGACAATCCTCCCCCCATATGAATGTTTTAACTTGCAGCATATTCAGAGGATATTTAAGTTAAAAGAATATTTCCTATATTATCAGTCTGAGGAAGACACTGTGCATTTTCTTTCAATAGTAAAATGAAGCCTATATTTGTAGAGACAAAATGTAAATATTTTAAATGCATTTGGATTAGAGTTTACAAAGAACCTCAGCTGTATCACACTTCCATTTCTTTTGATACATTCCTTTGGCAATGGAGAGCTGAATTGCATACAAAGCACTGTTTCTACCAACTATGCATATCAATGATCTTTCTTCTATTGCCATGCACATTCCCTTTTGAAGTTCCTCAAAACTTTCTTAAATAATGGCCATCCCTCCAATTTGGTATTTGAATCTAGAAATATTTAATTGAAAATTAAGCCTTTTACTATTATGGAATAAGGAATATGACTTTTACTCAACACAGCGGAGGAAAGGAAAGGCATGCCAGGAGAAAAAGCCTCCAAAAAAGCACATCTCTGTTTGGAACCCAGTGCTGCTTACCTATTATTTCCATTTTGTGACATACAAGAAATTCCATCTCCTCCAATCTATCTTCATATACCTCAATATTACATCTACTTGGTCAAATGTGTTTTCTTAAATGCATTACCAATTATCTGATGTACTTCCACATGTAGTTTAAACTGATTATTTTAGCTGCTTGAAGAAGCCAAAAATTGCTTCAACTTAAGTCTGAAAAAATCAGTCTTGCTTAGGAAGCTAAAGAATTCTTCTTGTTATTCAGCAGGAAGAGACTCTGTTCTCATTCACCAGCAAAAGGCTTACCATACAGTTCATTTGTGTGATTTAAGGGCAAATCCACTATGGAAATAAGAACTTCCCAAAATCAGAAATTAAAAACCCAGACCAGTTACATACAGCAATCTAAAACAAACTAATGACCCTAACTTCCCACACTGAACTTTAGAAACTGCAACAATTTGGCACAAGAACAAATTCAAGTACGCCTCTGTGAAGCTGTGCAAACCCTCCCTGCCCAGGCAGGAGGGACCCTATTCGTAGAGTGCTGGGCACACTGCCCAGGACACTCTCAGCGCGAAACTTCCAGTAACCTCTAGTGCAAAGCTGGTAACCAGGCTGCAATGGCAGGTCTGCTAACTCCCTTCAACCACTTGATGCAGCCAGAAAACTTTCTTTTTCAGAAGGAAACATCACACAAACATCTTTCTGTCAAATCCTCTGTAAAGTACTTTCTTTCAGTAAATTTTTAGTGTCTCTGGATTTGAAAGATTTTTTTGGCTTTCATACTACTTAGCAATCCATAATGGAAACAGAACTACTTTGTGGTGTAGAGTGACAGATTTACTTTGTCACATTATAACACATTTTGATGTATCACGGATAATACTAGCCATTAAAAGAAACAAACAGAAAAAAAATTACAGTAGCCTGTCACTCAGGACTAACCAAAACATCCCACATATTTCTACACACTTGCAATTATTTTTTATAGCTACTGAAATTAGTTACCCTGCTAATTAACACACACATATATTTCAGGCATTTAAATACAGTGCAAAGTATCAGCCAGCCAAACCATAAAATACTTTATTTGTTATAAAGTAATAGCTGGCTTTCATGTTAGAACAAAAAATATGGTTACATCTTAAAGGGTGTTTCAAATTCGAAGAATTATCTGTGAAATAGAACTCTCATTTTAGTGAAAGTAGAATTTAGGACTTGTTCATAAATGGATCACCAACCTATAAAATTCCTACAAGAAACCTTCAAAGTACAAAAATGTCTGCTAAGAAGGAGAGTGCTGTCTTTCACAATGTTGTTCTGTGGTGAGAACAGTGGAGTATGAGGAGAAAGAGAAAAAAGAAGTCAGGCACACTGGATAAATTAATGATGAAGTGTTGTATATGCAAAATCAAAACACTGTTTCATGAACCTGTCAGTTTTAGTGGCAACTCCCATATTTTTTTTTTTTCCCTGCCGAAAGAGTTATTTATTTACTGGACCATCTCCAAATCTACAATTACCAGTTTAACAAGGTCAGCAACAATCTCTTTTTCCCTGCTGCCACATGAATCTTGGCTGTGTTCAGTCCACCTCATCTTAGAGCTCATTGTCCAGACTCACCTGCTTGATAACATGCTGAACTTGCTCTGACCGGAGAACAGCACTTTTGATAGCGTTTGGCTTGCAAGGTGAAAGGCCCTTGTAGATCACCGGGGTATAACATTTCATGGCATATCTCAAGTCACTGGACAACCGTCTTTCCTCCAAGATATCCTCAAACTCATCTCTTTTCTTTGACGTGAGCTCTTTCTGCTAGGAACATACAAATGAAAAATGAGACACTGTCTTGAGCTATTTGGTGACTGCTTGGCTAGAGCACCACAATAATGATATGCACTACTTCTCCAGCATTCGGGGCTTCTTAGCTTCAATAATGTCTGCATGCTACAGTCTGTGACTGCAGGAACCAATACTACCTGCTTGCAAGAGTGAGCCAGAAAGAAACTAAAAAACAAACTAAAAAGCAAAATAAACATACACACTCTCCCACCAAAAAAAACCCTCACCCTAATTCCTTTAAATTGCAAAGATCCCCAAATCACCCTATGCCATATTACTTAACTCTACCTCCCCTGCAAAAATCCCTTCAACTGCAAAGATCTTCAAATTGCCCTATGCCGCGTTACTTAATTCCACACAACAGGAAGAAACTGAGAGAAGAGATGGGCCTTTAAAGCTAAAGCGCCTTGCCTCCAGCCTCTCCGTGATTAATAAGGATTAACTAAAAGACCTTTGATTCCAACTCTCACACCTTCATTAAGACAATGCTATTAAGACATTATAAAAACCCAATCATCAACACACAGGTAATAATCCTTGCTACTTAAAAGTTGCATCTGGGGCCTTGGTGACTTGTGGCTCTCACAAAGCTTGGATGTAAGGTACAGCAAACATTACCAGGAGGAGGCTGGCCTCACTGTCAGCCACGTGACTGCAATATGGTGCACACATAGGTAAAAAGAGAGCACAGCCTCCGAGTAATTTTTGACTGCTAAGCAGGAAAAACCCCAGGACATCAAGAACTAATTGTAGATCCATCCTGCTGCAAAAAATTCAGACAAAACTCTTCCCTTTGAGTCAGTAGACCCTTGCACTGGAGAGAGATATCTCCTATTATCTCCTATATCACTACAGGTTGTATGAATGACCCCTCAGTCTTCCCAAGAGTGAAACTGTATTTCTCCAAGCTTCAAAGCAGCAGCAACAGCAACCAGGTAAGACAAATGGAGTAAGCCGCTGTTAAATAAAAAATGTATTAGTTACAACCAAGCATATTTATTAGAAGATATTAAAAATAAAAATGCTTATGTCTTCCTCCGCAGTTCCATTCAAAGGGCAGCACTGGCAATCTTTTCATTCATTCCACCTCCTCTTTCTATATATGACCCCTGCAGAACCAAACTGATAATGAAGGCTAAAACTTGCTTCATGAGCTCCTTCAGTGGCCTTTTCTGGTGCTGAGCAGAAAGCCTGGCCAGCAAACACACAGGGGAAACACCAGCAACAGATAAGCAAAATGCCCAGCAGTGGCAGCTGGGTTTTCAACCTTGGGAGAGGGAGACGGGTTTCACTGCCAGCCAACCAGAGCCACATCAGCAACACTGTCAGAGCAGCTGACATTTAGTAGAGTAAACCTTTAGCTCCTGTCCATTCATCACCGTAAGAAAATTTGGTGGAACAAAACAAAACAATGCAAATCAGGAATATCTCCACTTAAGAATGACAAAAAAAATCCTTCAAAGCCTCATCTGTATCAAAAGTCAAATTTGTTTTATTGGAGGACACAAATCCCACTATAATATTTGACCTTCTCAAGTTCTTTTGCCCAAAACGACAGGCAAATTTGGAGATCATCCCTCTACTATAATCGCATTTAGTAGATTGTATAACTTTTCTTTCCACAGCTGCAGTTTAATGAATTACCTCACAGTAACTGCAGAACAAACTCAGCAGAAACTTTCAAAACTATTCCATACAGGTATTAAACCCAGACCTCTATTAATATAAAACTTTTAGGGGTTTTTGTCTTGTATGACTCAGCATTACAGCTTTCAACCTCTCTTCTTTCACAGCTTTCAATTGGTTAGTATTTTGCAAGAGCTGAGTAAGCTCTGTTAAGATGACTGGAAATAGTTTCTATCAGCCATCTGTTGCTATTAACACCTTATATCAAACTCCTTGATTAAAATAAACCAGAAATAAATCTCTTATGTTGTATAATGGCAAAAAAATATAGCTCAGAATAGTAGCAGAAAATATTACTTATCTCTAAGTATCACCAACTCAGATCAGTATGACAAGTCATTGCTCACAAAATCTAAGCAACGTTTGTGTCAGTTACAAAAGTTCAAATCCTGCAATCTGCAACTACATGAAATCCAGACAAAGAAAGCCAGCACTCAGCACAGGCATTACCAGCCACATCAGCAGTCACCACACTGCTGCAGCTGTTCCCCAGTGCAACTCTGGTGAGCAGAGTTTTGCAAGGGCCATGGCCCATTGAAAAATCACCTCTCTGCCTCTGCTCTTTGTCTGAGGTTTTAAGACTTGATGTGCAATTGATTTCTCTCCATGACAATAGTTATTGCCACGCCTTGTTCTGAAGGCGCACTGAGGGAGCCAAACCACACACTTAATCAAACACTAAAGATTTGCAACTGTGCTGTAACACGTTACAGCCAAGCTGTTCTCCCAGCTGGTAAAGAATACACTTAGAAAACACACTGCTGGAAACCTGGACATCAGAAAATTCAGTAACATGTACTGGTACTGTGATAGTGGTGAAGTATGGAAGCAAAACAGCAGGAGTCTGGAACTCCTCTGCTTCCATAAAAGTGGGATATGCAATGTAACGAAACACGGGGCTGGCTCCCTCTTTCCCTAGTCCCCTCCTCCAAATGCTTGTAGAGAGGTGGGGTTTAGCACCCCACACCCAAACCTCCTCGTCTGAGGCTGGCAAAGGAGCTGCAGGGAACGAATAAGGTCAATAAAGTGATTTTCACTATGTAACACGGGAAAACCCTCTTCGGCCACTTCCATCCCCACGACAACCTCCCAGCGCTGAGCTCCCCATGGCTGGCAGGAGCGGTTGCTGCGGGGCTGAAGCCCCGCGGAGCGCCCGGTGCCCGGACAGCTGCCACGGCAGGGAGCCGCCCCGGGACACTGCCTCCGTAAGGAAGAGGCACTTCCACCTCCCCTACCCGCCGGGCCTGCCGCAGCGCTCCGAGGGGAGCCCGGCGCCCGCACCGGGAGCTCTGGCTGTCGCGACCGACAGGACAGACAGTGCGGGAGCAGCCGAGGCGGAGCAGGGCGCGCGGGAAGGGGAACTGGTGACGGGAAACGTCCGGTCCGCCGGGGCCCGGGAAAGGCCTCGTCCCTCCCTCCGGAGCGCGGTTCTCCGGGGACACAAACCGGGGCTAAGGGATGGAGGGGCAGACTGCGCCAAGCGCCGTCTTTCCCCTCAGAGAGGGCGGCACCGCCGCGGCGCGGGCGAGGCGAGCACCCCCTTCCCGCGGCACCGCTCCCGCCTCCGCTGCCGCCTACCGAGTACATGGGCGCCCCTCGCCGCGCCCGGCCGGGCGTCGCCGCCGTCGCTGTCGCCATGGTCCTGCGAGCTCCGCCGCGCCGCCCCGCGCCCCGCTCGCCCGCCCTACCCCGTCGCGCTGCCCGGCCGCCCGCCGCCGCCTCCCGCGGCGCCCATGGCCCCGCGCCGCCCCGGCCCGGCTGCCTGGTGCGGCGCGGCGGCGGAAGGCGGGGGCACCGCGCCGTGGGCGGCGCCATGTCGGGTGCGACGGGAGCCGCCGGGGGTCACACGCCGGCCCGCCCGCCCGCCGCGGCAGCCATGGCACCGCGGGAGCCGCGCCGCCGGCTGGAGGCGGTGCTCGGCGCCCTCTACGACCTGGGTGTGTGCGCGGGGCCGGGACGGGCGCTGCGCCGGCACCGCGGTCCTCCCTGGGGGCCGGGGAGGGAGGGGAATGGAGGGGAGGGGGCAGGGCGTGGGCGCTCCGGAGCGGAGCGGCGCGGAGCTGACCCCGGCATGTGCTTGGCACAGGTGAGGAGCCCAGCGGTGCGCGGCGCGCTGCGCAGGACGGCGAAGCGAGACCAGCGCCGCCGCCGGCGCAGGAACGGGAGGAGGAAGACGGGGCACGGGAGCCGCAGCCGGCGGCGGGCGGGCGGCGCGGGGCCCGCGGCTTCTTCGGGGAGCTGCGGGCCGAGCTGAGCACCGCCGGCACTGCCCCGCCGCCGCCCGCCGTCCCGCCCGCCGTGGAGGTCGTGGTGTTCCGCGGGAGGAGGAGGCAGGAGCGGCGCGGCCCCTCGGCGGCGCCCGCCGGCGGAGCGCAGGTAGGGCCGGGCCCCGCCGCCCCGAGCCGCCCCTTCCCGAGGGGTGCGCGCCTGGGGCGGGTGCGCTCCTTGGCCGCGGCGCCAGCACCCCCGGGCCGCGGTTTGTCCCTGTGCTGACACCGCTGCCTGCAAACCCAGATGCTTTGGCGGTCCGCGTGCTCAGCTCGATGGCATCTGGTCCTGCTGATTCCCTGTGGGGCTGCTGGAAACGGGCAGGATGAAGCAGGGGAGGGGGCAGGACTTAAGACCAATTTTCAATTTCAGGTCTCTGGATAAGAATTCTATGTTTGAAATAGGCGCATTTCAGCAAAATAAATTGATTTGCTGACAGGCCTGATGTTACAGCAAGAAGTGAAAGAGATGGAAGGCAAAACCTTTTGGTTACTTCAATGCCCAGGAGTTTTGTGTCCTGCTCTGTTCCTGTCAGTAGCTGTGGATGCGAGGTGCCAAAACTTACTTCTCTTCTCTGGCATTGCAACAGCACTGGGCCACTGACAAGCAGCATTTGCTCTTGGAGGATCGGTGTTGGGTAGTCAGTGGGAGAAGGCATGACAGCATTACACCTCAGTCTTCTGGTTTGGTTTGTTGATGCTGAACTGCTTTGCACTACCAAAAACTGTGGCTGAGTTCCTTAAGCAGGGAGGTCTGGATAGGTTTGACTGGAAGCTGAGCAGAGCGGTTGATTGGTTTCCAGATTTTATAGCTTCACTAGTTGTTTTCCTTGAGTTGTCTTTATGGCCATAGCATCCAAAGCCCATTCTAAAATAAGCTCTGATGGGCTGACATAGGGTTGTCTTGAATTCAGAGAGACTTACTGATATTGGGTTCTGATTGCTTGGAACTGGGGACTTAAGAGACTCAAGCAGTTGTTTGAATCCATAAACTTTTGTGCTTTTTCCAGCATGTTTTCCTCTACAATTTTTCTTAAGTTTTTTATAGCTTGAGTGTTTTTACCTGAAAATACTGGTGTTATGCTTGTTAGCAAAATGTTCTGAAGATAACTGGCTTTATTTTGTGATTGAAATTGCAATTCTCTGTAGAAGCCTTTGCAGAGCTGAGATGAGTTTGGCTGTGGTGGATGCAGAGGGAAGCCCTGGTGTAACCCTTGGGCCTGAACCTGTGATTCACTGTGCCCTGAGGTCCTGGAGAGTGAAACAAAAATGCATGAAATCTATTTTAGTTCAGCTTTAACGCTTATGTAGTACTCCTGTTTCCTCTAAGTGAATTGTATCTTTGGGAGCAAACGGGGAAGGTGAATAGGGTCATCTCTTGAACGATGGCCATTTGCCTGCCTGCATCAGCATGCTTGGGAGTGGTTAGAGCTTCCACTCAGAGAGGTGGCTCAGCACATCTTCCCTGAAATCAGAAGGCAGACAGTGTAAAATAGCCCTGGGAGATTTGTAACTGCTCCACAGTGTCCCATGGGACACTCCTGTAACAAGCAAGCATGGAACTCTCTCCCTGAGGATTTTGTGCTTCTTTTTCTTTCTAGGATACAGTATGTTCCCCCTGGAGAGTGCCTCTCCAAACTTAGAACTGCTGATGGAAGGTGTCTGTGTAAATCATGGAGTAGAGAAGATACAGTTTTCACTGAGCTCATTTTGAGCAAGTCCTTTCTTCACCCTGCACTAAGTGGCAGAACAGTGTTTGCAGGCAGTGCACCCTTTGGAGCTGTTTCTCTGGCACTAGACACTAATACATGTCCATGCAGTTAGGAATTAAGCTTATTTTACATATTGCCCCAGCTGTGAGTACATGCACTATTACCTCTGCACTGTCTCAAAATGACTTAAAAATTGCGAGCTATCCTACATTAGCTGTTTGGTATGGAAGTGCAAATATTAGTGATATATAGCTCGTATGTGGCAGTTTTTCTCTTACTTACCTAGAAACATGCCATTGAAACTATCTCTTTTAACAGATCCTGGTAATAAAGGTAGAAAAAGATGCTGCTGGAAACCTGTGTATTATTCCATACAACTGACTTTACATTTCACTGCTTTTCAAAAAGCTATCCCAGTTAGCATTTAAACTGGTGTTACTTGTCATATTAATTTGAAATGTTTTGTTTTTAGACCCAGATAGTGAATGAAGAGAAGAATGCAGTCAGACAAGAATTTAACTTTGAAAAGGTAAGTCAGTAGGATCAGACTAATGTCACTAGTTTACAGTTATGTGTATGTGTATGCTTCAGAAAGCTATGGTGGGACTGATGGGAAATGCCTAGGTGAGGATTTCCTAATAGGAAATCTTTCCTGTAGGTGCGGATTTCCTAATAGGTAATTCTGGCTACATGCCACGCCAAAGGAGGAATAGGCTGGCAGCAATCAGCTGCTCCATGTGGAGAGAGGTGTTTTACAACCTCATGGCCTTTCTTTCTGATCTTCCAATGAGAATTTGAGGAGGATGCGTAAAGGTGCTTGAATTCCCATAATGTTTAGCATAGTTCTTTCAGCTCTATGGTGTTAAATCTCTGACATCTCATGTGGGAAGGAAAAAAAATATGTGTTGGCATCTGTTCTTGAAACAACAAAGAGCTTTTTCCATTTGTCTTTTTATTCTCATCTGTTCTTATATGAGCATAACTAGCATTGGCCACCTTAGCTACTAATTTGTTTACGGATCTGTGCAAGTTGTTTTATGTGCCTAATTGCTGCTCAGGGATGTGTTATGATCCAGTGGACTCTCTCTCTGGAGATTCAGCATGGAGCTCTCTACTGCTAAGAAGGGTGGGGATTTAATCACTGATTTGAAAAAGATTATGGATTCATTAGTGGTTTTGCCAAGGTACGCTCATATAGTGTTAACCCTACCTATGTATGTAGTCCAGCCACCATCTGCCCATCCATGCTTCTCAGTGTAAGTGCTCATTTTCTACACAGAGGAAATCTATTCCATGTGTTACATCATGTGAAATGAGGAGAATTGAAAATTGTCCCCCTGACAGCCCTCACCATCAAGAGATTAGTTTGGACAGTGGTTAACTGCTCTGCAGTATAGCTCTGAACTCAGTTTTATTTAATAGCACATCAATTTCCAGTATTAGCCAGGATTTCCTCAGGCATATGACTTCGTTACAGTCTGTCAGGCATTGCTTTACAACAGGTTGGACATTATGAAATGCCTGCAATTCTCTGCAATGTTCTAGGCTCGCCTGGAAGTGCACAAGTTTGGAATCACTGGCTACAAGAAGCAGGAGCAACGTGTTTGGGAACAGGAGCGTGCTATCATGCTGGGAGCCAAGGTAATTGTCCCTTGTTTTGTGCTGGAGGTCACCCAGCTCTTACAGTGCAGAAAAGCAATTAACAACGTGAGGGACTTTGGTTACCATTTTAAAACACAAAATCCCCTGCCTTGACCCTTCTCCCACTTCATCCTTACTTTTACATCATCTGATCTGTCTTGTCTGTTTCCTATAGATGATTGGAAAATTAGTATGGTTGTGTTATAAGGAAAGTATTATAGATGAAATATGACTGATCAGACTGAAAAACAACTAATTTTAAACAACAATTACTAATTTTTAATCAGGCCATTCAAAAATAATTAGTTGGAGAGTGGGGCTCACTTTTTAAATCTTCATTCTCATAGCGAGATAAAGATGGAGAAAAGTTTTTAGTTCATCATGACTAGTATAAAAGAAAAAAATGCTTTCGGTGTCTTTTAGGAAGTGGCTTGGGTTTTTTTGCTCAGAATGTGTATGTAAACCTTATAGGACTGATAACATTATTCTCTCTCTCTGCTGTTCTCACTAAGAAAGAAACAATTTGTGACTACCTGATGTCTCTTAAGTCCATTCCTCTCACCCAAAAGGCAATTAGGATTTCTAATGTTCTGCCACTACCACGTGAAAAATGCTGTCTGTGCAAGTGTGTGAATAATGTTTTGGACCTATTTGAAAATTTAATCAGCAGTATCCTTCCCAATCTTTTTTGCAGCCCCCCAAAAAGACACATGTGAACTACAGGACTTACCAAGAGAAGCTGAAAGAGAAAAAAGCAGCGACAGATGCTGATAAGGAAAAGGTTTGTATGAAATCTTCTGTAGAAAAAGGCAGCGTGTAGGAGCCAGCCCAAGAGCCTGACAGATAAAGCCTCAGGTGCAAAGGAGTGCCCAGGCTTGACACCTGCTGCTCCCTGTGGATTGGCTTCCTGGCTCCTACAAGATTAATCTCATTGGTAAAAGCTGGTTGTGTGCAGTATGAAGGTGCAGAGTTAGACTTGTGTTGTGGTTGGTTTCACTGCCTCACCCTTCCAGGCTGATAGACTAATGACACAAAATCAGCAGTGGTTTTTTTGGTTTTTTTTTTATCCTTTCCTCTTAAGAGAAAACAGAATGGTCCCCAATTAAAGTTTGTTGCATGTTGTCTAACCACAGAGAGCCAGATCTTCAACTGCTTTTTTATCAGCACAATTCCATCTAGGATTCTACTCATTATTTAAAACAAGGGTGAGGCTTCTGTTGCATCCATCCTCTAGCACAGCCCATTTGGCTCTAAGCCTACTCTCTGCTTCCCTATGGAGCCTTCCCATGTAGGTGGGAGCAGGCTGGTAGGGTTGATAATTGCTCTTTCTGTCGGTTTCCTGCCACCCTCTTTCCCAAGGACCTACTTCTCTTCCTCTGTCATGTGGCTTAAAGTGCATGACCAGTCACAGCTGAACCCTGTCATTTGACAGCTGCCCTCAGCTGGGTGACAGGATGCACTTCCCTGGTAGCAAATCCATCTTGTGACCCTGGGATCTGTCACATGCCCGAGAAGGAAGCCTCTCCTTTTGCATGTGGCAAGGACAGCACATTGATTGTGAGTGGGCTGTACTTTCCATAAGGCATTAGGAAGGGCTCTGGGCACTCTTGGCAGTGGCTCCATAATGTGTTGCATTACTTGTTCTGTCAGAAGGTCTCCCAGCTTGCTTTAAGTGCCTGCTGCTCTGTGAAGCAAAAGCTATTTACTGAATGTTCTTTGTACAGGTGGTTGTTTAACCAGCATGCTTTGTACCTTTTTCATTAAAATATGCATCTTTAAAAACAGGAACATAAAGGTGATTCTATTAAGAAGAAGAGGAAGCAGAAAGAACAGGAGAGGTGAGGTGTTTTTACCATGGTCTCCCCAGTTTATCTCCCCTATGTAACTGCACAGTCTTACTCCAGAAATCATGCACATCACAGCACAACAAAATTCTCCAGGTGCTGAGCTCCTCAAAAAAAAAGGTGACACTGCTCTGTGCCTAGCAGTTCCAGAGGCTTCAGTTCCACAGCTTTACTTGAAAGTATGTCAGTTCTGCCCCAGTACATCTCAAGGCTGCAGCTGGAGGTCAGAGGGATGAAAATCCCTGTGTGCAGACTCATGAGACACCACTTGTTCAGAGCATTTTCCCTAAGAAATCATTTCTGCGAAGCACAGGCTACAGTATACAGAGGCTTGAAAGTGAGCTGACATCTTAATCCTAGTGCAGCAGGTTCCCTCTGTACTCTTATCTTCCTTCTCTATCCAAAAATCTTCATGTTTCTAAACCATTAAAAATGTAAATCGTGCTGTAATGTGCGGTAAATGCTGCATGTCTATGAAGGAAAAATGGTCTGAAGTCTTTGCGTGCTATGGTTTGATATTCCATAATACCAAACCCTGCATAAATAGGTGACTTTGTCACCATATTAAGTGTTTACATGTGTTTCTGCTTTTTCTTTTAATTTTTGTTTTTCCTCTTCCTGTTTCAGGAAGGCCAAAAGGAAGAAATCAGTGCCTAGCATTTGGCCTGCAGGACAAGTTGGAAAATTCAGAAATGGGACCTTGATTTTGCAAAGCCGTGACATAAAGAAAATTAAATCATCTAAAGTTAGCAAATGAACTTCATGATACAGAGTGAAGTGGACAATATGCATAAGAGAATTCACATTGCTATGAACACAGACTTCTGAGGCCTGTTGCCTATACACCATATCCTAATTTTTTAATATTATTTGTTATTATGGGATTTTTATGTACCATTCTGCCTTGGGATGAATATCAGAATTTACCATTTTATAAATAAAGATTAGAGTTCTTACTAAGAAGATTATACAGGCTATTTTTAGTAGTCAGTATGTGCTAAAGAAAACATTTCTTCTTGTAGAATTGGCTTATTGTCTGTAAGTAAAATACTCATTTAATCCATAAATTAATGGATTAATACATATATCTTTCATTCAGAAGGAATTTGGAAAGAGCAGTATCTTACTCACTCTGAACTGGAAGTAGGTGTTCTCCAAACATTTATTGGACATATATCTGTTTTTTTATCCTTATGGATTATTGGTGGATATTGGAACTGCACAATAATTTTTCTGTCCCGCAAAACCTCTTAATGTTTCAAAATTACCTGCTTTGGAATTAAAATAATACTTTTCTGAAGTTTTGTCCCAGGCAAGCATTACACACTTGTATGTCTCTGTAGACATCTCCAAATAAGCACTTTGTAATAGTGGTTTGGTGGCTTGGTTGTTTGGTTTTTAAAAACAAAACCATGTAGGACTGAGCCAAATGAGTATGGACACTGAAAAGCTACTAGTTATCCTGGTTAATCCATGTTTGTTTTGATTACATGCTTCTTAAGGCTTTTCTATGAAATCTTTACCAAAACTGCCTTTTAGTGCTGTTTGGATTTCAGCAGTCTGGTGTTTCTGGAACAACGTTGATTGTCTTCTATAGCTAAATATTTTATTTTGTTGCTTTTAAGGTCCATCCATTAAAAAAGGCAATTGTTAGTAACACATCCAGAATGAAAGTTCAGTATTTTAGGGGGAGACAAAGATAAGGATAACTTAAATGATAGAATTTTCTGTGTTGTAAGGAGATGTGGAGCTTGTTGGAACAGCTCTGGCAGCGAAGAATGTGTACATGGTAAGGAAAACAGCCCTTAGAGCAGAAACTTGTTCTAGGTGTACTGGTACCCTTGTGGGCTGGGAGCCTGAGCAAGGTCATCTCTGACCCCGAGGTCTGTGTCTTGCCAAGCTTGCAGCACCATCAGGGGCTGGCCCCCTCCCAGGGTGGGAAAGTGTTCTGGGATAGGGAGAGCCACACTGTAGACAGGGATGCATTCTGGGACGCTACTTCCCCCACACCTTACCTTATTTGCATGTCCTGGAGACATGTGTCTGCCAGAACTAAGAGGATCAAGAGGAGGGAGAGGGTTTGGAGGGATCAAGTGCTAGATAACAAGCAGAAGGGAGTGTTTCTGGAACCGTGTAGAAACAGAAGGGGTATGCAGAGTTTGGTTGCTAAATGCTATTATCACATTTCATAATTGCATCATTTGATTTCTTACTCTGTATTGGTTGCAGATTCAACCTGGAATTAAGATTCCTGTCTGGTTACAGACTTAATGACTTACTTGACATTGGAGAAATGTCAAGTCATGATGGTGTGTGAAGGTGTAGCCACTAAGAATTTAGCACAGAGCATCAAGACTTGTTGAGGCAACAGATGGGCTTTGGATGTTGTAAGAGAACCTGTATTTTACAATTCCTGATTAATCCTTGAGTTTAGTTTTTACTACTCACTTCTTGATAAAGTTTTGTTTGTCTCACTTGGCATATAATGTGGGACTTCATGTTCTACATCAGCTTTGGTAAGTTAAAATGTTCACTTTCCACCTCCACACCTCCCAAAAGCTATTTGGGAGTGAAACTTAGAATGGAGTTTTTTTCAACTTTTGCAGTCGAACTTGTAAAATCTGTAAAAAGTTGAAAAAAAAATCAGTTCTTAAGCTAAAAAGTTGAAAACTGAAATGCCAAGTTGACAATGGAATGAGAAAGTTTTTTGGGGAAGGAAACGAAAAGTTTATTCAAAGTTTTGCATTTTCACACTTGTTTAATGTTTGTATGCACTATGAAAGGCTTCTGTTAATGCAGATAGATTTGCTTTTTCAAATCATGTCTCCAAGGTGTTTTGAGCTGGCATGCTACATTTCTTTTGGAATGCTGTGCTCAGGTAAGCATGGTACTTTCAGTCCTGTTTTGTTACTAGATGCATCAACAACATTGGCAAACAAGAGTGTTGAGAACCCATTGCACCTAGTGGTTCTGGGCTGGTGTGTGTTGGTGATGAAGGGAGTGCACAAGTGTACCAACAGCAAGCTGTGTTGGTTTTGGAGCACACGTTGATACATGAAAGCCCCTGTTGACTGAATAACATTGATTATGGGAAGAAGACAGCAGGGCACATCTTATTTTGCCCTTTGCCGTTGCATAGAGGAATGAGGTGTAAAGGAAGAACTCAAGGATGTCTCCTTGTCTGCTCTCTCATGCCTTTTCCTATTGCAGTTATCTTTATTCCCTGTTTCCCTGTGTGTTAAGCCACATGTGATTATCTTTTTTCCCAGTCAAACCTTTTGCCATAAAGGAGTTGATGACAAGATGTATTTTTTGCAGGAGGAAAAAAAAAGAAAGGCTGTGATTGATGGTGTCTCCACACTGTTGTCTGTACTTTCTCCTGATTGTTTTGGCTGGGTTCCTGTTTCTTAACTCTGGCACTGCTGTCACTGTGTCAGAATGCTTTATTCTGCCTTACTGACAGATGTCTGTGAAGGTTGTGTAGCACTGTGAGTGCCTTTTTGCAGGGGCTGGGTGTGCTGCCTCTGAAGTGCTCTTGAGTCCCTCACAGGCCATCTGCTTGATAGAGGTGTGTAGCTCCAAGACTGTCGGTCATTTCAAACCATCTCACAGGGTCTGTGTCATCCCTGCCCTGACAAGCTTTCTGTTGCATAGTTTGTGCACTTACCCAAAGGGCTTACCAGTGAGAACTTGCTGATGATATGGTTCTTTCCAGCCTCTGCTTATTCCAGTGTTAGAACCTTCTAGAGACTGGGTGATTTCCCAAAGTGTCTAAGGTGGGTTGAAGCTTTCCCAGGTGTTCTATAACCGACATAAGTCAGAGCTAGCAGAGTGCTGCTGACAAAGAGAGGTGTTCCATGCCACTGAATCAGGACATGTCTGAAGTTGAGGCACAGATGGTTGCTCTAAGGAAGGACACTCTTGGCTTTCTCCATTTACTGGATTATTCTTGTCTGTGAGGTAAAGCAGTATCAACAGTAGGAGATAGTCATGTGAACTGTATGAATGCCTCATCTAAGTAATCATAATTTGTAATAATAAATAGGGTATAGTAATAAATAGGGTGATACTGGATTTGTTGGCAATGTTATAAGAATTTATTTATAAACTGTAAAACAGCATAAACTTATATGTCAGGTTTTCCAAAATGGTAATAATAGTAATAATACACAAAGTTTTAATTGGACCAAAAGACAAAAAGCAGTTTGTTTCTAATTCAAAAAATACAAACATTTTCTACAGGTACAAAATTATAAAAAGTTTGTATTTTCCTCTTGATCTGGTGAGAGACACATATAGCAGAGATGTATATTTCACCAGCTGCAAATTCATATAAGCTATGGGAAACGATAGTAAAGAAAAAAAATGTTGTTGTTAAGAAAACATAGAAACAACTTCTTGTCTTCCATTTGACCAGAATTGAACACCATTTTCTTATTTCTTTGCAGTATTTTAGTTGCCAACATTTAAATTAGTGTTACTCATGCTTCATATAACAATCAGAAAGAACAGCAGGTTTACCTCATGCATTTATTTTTAATATTCATCACATAATGTCTTCTCACCATGCTACCTAGGAAAGGTTAGTGTTTTTATTGACAACATTTGAGGGAGGTGGAGGATAAGGAATGCAATCAGGATCTAGGAATATTTCTATCTACTGCTTCACAAGAAAATGTTAAAAATTCTCCAATTAGCATAAAAATAATTTTTTCATTAATCCTGCTTGGAACTGTTTGCAATAACAAATGTAACAAAAAGGTTATTTAACAGAAGGGGAAGATGCTGCTGAGTGCCTCTGTCAGTGAAACACACGTCTGTCTACTGTATTGTGCAGAGATGCAGGAGCCCCACACATCTCTGAGGTTTGCATATGGGCTTCTTTCTGCACCTGAGGAGACCTAAGTGTGTCTTAATAATGATGGATTTGTGCTTCAGGCTGCTGCTCCACCTGGCTCTGTGTGTGCAGCATTCAGTGAGCTGGGCAGAGGAACCACCAGAAATGTTGTCAGTAAAAACTAGAAGCAGCTCACTTTTTTCGTCCTAAAAAAAAATTAAAAATAAAAGGACTCTCCATCTTTGCCTGATAATTTCCAGTGACAAGTCCCCTTTACATTTGCAATGTGGTTGATCTGTAACTGTAATTTTCCTTCCAAAGTTGATCTAGCCAAGATGCTTGGTGTTTTCATATTACCTTGCCTAGTTCAAAATTGAATTCTTGGTTTTGCTATTTAAAGCAGAATGCTGCAAAGCTGGTAAGGCCTGAGGTAAGGTCTAACAAGTCTCCTTCCTCATCTTTCTGTTTGTGACCAAAGGACGTACTAGATGGCACCAGAAAGCTGCTGTTCCCAGGTTGTGGAATTTTGTGTCCCTTCTCACAGTGATGGGTGGTCTGAATTGTGGTCCAGAAATACACTACCTCTTCTTGGCAGTTGCAAACACAGTGTTTTTCATACACTGTGATGGTAGTGGTGGCAGCTTAGCCTTAATCTCATCTCTCTTACCTTAAGAAATATTATCATGTAAGGGAAAAAAAAACAAAAAGCTGCACCTCACATTTCTTCTTGCTCTAGAACAACTGGGAAACCAGAGTGTGGGATGGTCTCTGCCATCTTTACTAACTATACTTTGAGGAAAAAAAAAAAACAACTTACACAGCACTACCACAGAACTCTATCACCAGTCAAGAACAAACTACAGCAATACACTATCATGGTGTTATTTACAACATGATGGAATGTTATGCATATATTAAATTACATTTAATACTTTTCCCTCTTAAACTCTGATAAATGTAAGCTCATGCTTATTTTATTTATTTTGTTCAGTCCAATATATTTTTCTCTATGTATCTTAAGTGCATAGGCAAGTATAGGAGGTGATGGTGCTGTTTGCCCATCTTTTCTATGTTTTTAGAAGTCAAATTGCTTTCAATTTTGTAATACATCACAGTATATTACTGTCCTCACTGCGATTTATTTTACAGCACATACCTTTCCACAGCAGAAGGAGCAAGGGATTGTCAGGTACATGTGTGCTTATATTGACATAAAGTCTTACTAAGAGATCTTGTGAGCTCTTTTCAAGTTGATGAGGGAAAGGAGGAAGTGGAATTTGTATAGCATTGCATGCCTTGGGAAATCTGACAGTGCTCCTGAACTTAATGGAAATTTGCAGAGGAAAGAGCCAGGAAGAAGGTTTACAAAAGGCTAAGGTTGGGGCTCCCAGGGGTAGGTGAAAACTGAGAGTCCTTTGTTGCTCTGCAGGACAGAAAGTTCGACTGCTGTATTTATTTTGCAGCTGTTCAGAGGTTCCATAGTGGTGTGTGCAGAAGTCAAGCTTTGTTTTGTTAATAAGGGGAGGCCCTGCTTGTGTTTTGGTGGTTTTTTTAAATGTTAAGTCAATTTACAGCTACCTTATGTGGGCTCTGTAACATAGTGGATGGGATTTATCCCAGTGCAAGAGGCTTTGCTCTCCTGCTTATAAGAAGCAACCTGGCCTCTAGGAGCTGAAGAATCTTATGACATGCAGCTTTGGGTGGGCCCAGGTGCCAAAGGAGCTTGGAGCCCCAGAGAGCTGCAGAAATACTCTGAGGGAACAAAAGGAAGAAGAGCACACTAAGTGGTCCCCTTGGGTATCTGTGCCACTCTTCTGTGCTCTAGGTTCTCCCTGAACAGTCAGCAACACAGTTTCTGCAGGGACTAAGGGCTGACTCCCTCCTAAAGAAAGGATTTGGAGGAAATAAAAACTGGCATAAGAGATACTCTAGATGAAGAATGTGCAAACTGCTGGGTTTATAATGAGATGGACCCTGGGGAAGTTGCCTGCAGAGAAGGAAACTTATCTCCAGCCTGAGCAGAGGTGTGGGAGTGCCCCACCTCTCCCTACCTAATGCTGTTCTGCAAGGGGAGAATTCTTCTCTGCTTGTGTTCAGATGGCACCTGCATGCTCTGGATAAATATTCATGTGTGGAGTTGTTAATTTCCTAGAGTAATTTTAACTACTTAAACATTATTTCTGTTAATCAAACTATGTAGATGTATCCAGCTAAAGTCACAAGAGTGCAGTCTATGAGGATCGCGGGTTTATTGCTACAGGCCATGCCAAAAGTCCTTGATTGTGTACACAACCAACACATGCAAACATTTTGTTTAGTTTTTTACCTAGGGTAAAGTAGTCTTACTAATGCAGGTAGCCTACTTCTAACTGTATTCCTTTTAACTTACTTGCATTTCTGCTAGGTTAAAAGGAGACTATAATGGTAGCTACCCTACTTTTGTGAATGTTGGAATGCGTGGAGGGTAAAAACTGAGCTCTTCTACTCACTGTTCCTACCTAATCTCCATATATTCATTAGAAATCAACAACATGTCACTCAATGTGTTCTCCCAAAGATATAATACACCAGGAACCGACACCAAAGAAACTATAAAAATGAAAACTGAGTACTGCAAACACTTCTAAAACCCATTCAGAATTAATTTTAAACATCTGGCAATGGTTGAAGATTGGAAAGATATAAATTCACTTGAGTTTCCTTTACAGATAGGAGTAAAGACAAAGGTTCTGTCCCAAAAGAAACAATGCTCTGTCTTTTTTAATACAAGTGAAAGTGGAGTGCCTTCCATAGTAAAATTATCACTGGATGTTTCCCCATATAAAAAACTATGTGCAATTTATGTACAATATTTTCATACACTACTCTGGCAATATTCAAAGCCAATGCTATGATTACAACTGTTAGGTTCATAGAAGAGCACACAAGAAGAGGAAATTTGGGGTCTGGTAGCGTTCTAGCTGAGGTAGGTTAAAACAGACCTGCTAGTTAGAAAATCTTGCATGAGTTCATATGGTATTGAATGAAACCGAAGATTTTAACACAGTTGGTCTCTGATAGTCTTTACAAAACCAAGATAAGCATAGCACAGTTATTCCATTGTCTACAAGTTTACTAGTACAATCCGTTCCAGACTCTAAAGGAAGTGATGTTGCTTCCTCACTTAATAGCATATGTTATTTTTTTTCCATCGTTGGTTTTATTTCCTGTTTCAGTCTTGATGTTGCTGAAGGTGCATTGCTGTCCTGCAGGAGAGGTGGGCTAAAGGATGCTTGGTTACAGGCAGCAGGATGGCAGACTGCTTTGTGTCTGTGCAATAGCCCAGTTCTGTTCTGGGCTGCCTTTCCCTTCCCACAACCGTGTGAGGTGGGATGACCCATGGGAGGATTCTGGCTGTTTGCCACAGGGAAGCCTTGCCATCACTCAACACTACCTGAGTGATGTGCTCCAGACAGAGACCACAAGTGGGCCTGCAGCAGGACATTTGGGGGCTGGCAGGCTGCCTAAAGGCAGCCTGGGCTGTTTGTCCTGTGGCTGTGCTTTAATGCAAAGCAGTAAGCTGGAGTTTGATTGGAATATTTGTTTTCAGGTTTAATAATTGCATGCCTGATAAGAATATGCGTGTGCGTATACGTATGCTTGAAGAGGAAAGTTTGTATAAGCAGCAGGATTTTAAAAGGG